>NW_026555333.1:42360144-42478230 GCF_029017545.1 Prosopis cineraria
ACCGAGAATAACAATTCCATATGCTTCGTTCTTCAAAAAAACGTTCTTCAAAACACTAAACATTAGAGGGCTAAAATTTGAACACTTTTAAAACAAGATTTAGAGTTCCTTGGCTAGTTCTAAATATTAAAAACAAGCAGAAATGTGCTCCCTCAGAAGACAAACGTGGATAACAGTGAACATTTCAAACTTTTAAATCCGACCAAGCACATTTACTGCAGTGTAGTCAAATACCTAGCTAGAAGACTCAGAAGGGGCATCACCAACGAGCTTAAAACTCTTGCAACCTGTTTGAAGTTCTGCCATGGCTTCACCCAAATTTTGGTTTTCATAAACCTTTTTCTTCCCACCATCAGTTGCCTCCAGCGTGATGTAGTACATAGTCCAGCAACCACCTGCTCTTTTGCACCTATCACCTTTCCAAATTCCAAAAGAGTATTCTGCAATCGTACAACAAACACAATCAGAGGGGAAAAAAAGACGATTATTACTCAACTAAATTGACCTGGAACAAAATAGAGAATCCCAATAGTGCTATTAGAAATGCGAACGACAAATTTAAATACCATCAATCGCGCTAGTTGGAGAATACAAGAATAATCTGGATTAAGAAATTTGATCAACAAGAAGTTTAACCTCATCAATCAATTAATCAAAGCCGAAACACATCATCAGTGGCCAATCCGTTCCAAAATAACTCGCATATTTAACTTTCCCCCACGAATTTCAGTAAGGCAAACCGAATGGAAAATAGTGTAACGACGAACCTGCTTTTTGTTGTGATCTTCAACAGCAAAGCGAGCAAGACTATCGATCTCAAGGCTGTTCTGGCTGCCTTGAACGTCCTGAATACCACCGGATAATCCCGCCATTCTCTCCTATATCTCCCTCTCGTTCTCCTTCAATTCAATACACACGCAGAGTCGATTCCATTTCCGCCTCGTTATATACTGGCGAGAGGGCAGGATCGATCGCATAATACTGGGCCAAAGTCGACCCGTTGGATAGGATCGTATGATGTGGAAACATTTTAAGTCCATTACTTTGCCAGCGTGTCACCAATCAAATTTCACAATCACGATTGTCAAATGAAAAGTCCACTTTGATTCAAGCTGGATAAGCTGAGGGAGCACACAAAGTGTTAATTTCCCCGCTGGATCTTTATCTTAAGCCCTAAGCATCGAAAACATGCGAGGGGCCAAGTGGTTCTAAAATCTAAAATCTAAGGAAGTTTATAATAAAAAAATTGAATAATTATTTATTATATTTTTAAAAAAACAAATAACAACGTTAGATATGATGACATATCAAGTATCTAAGACAACTTAAATTTTTATTATTTTTAATGAACCGTTTTTAACATGCAAAATTTCTTGAATTCTATCGTGACTTAATTTCTTTAAATTTTGCATGGTTATTTTTTTTTCATGTCCTTGTAATAAAAAAAAATCTATGGATATGAAATGTTGAAAATGAGGGTATAATTCTGTGTGATGCACTCCCTTTGTCATTTTGTTGGCACGTGCTTTATGATCATTGGACATTAGGACGGGCAGTTGCAAATTAGGACAAAGAGGTTGCAATTGGGTATTTGTAAACCAGATTCCCTTCTGTCCTTTCCTTTGATTTATTGAATCATTTTTCACTCCAAAATAATAATAATAATAATAATAACGAGGGGACAATGGGAGATGATTGAATACAAAGGTGATTTCAAAATACAGTGTTTCGTGACAATAATAGTTTTTTAGGCATGCCCGATATGTAGAGTTTCATTATAAATGAAAGGTTTCCAATTTCTTTATCCCAATTGTCCAAATATAAAGATGCACCAAAAATAAAGAGTAGAAGAAAATAGCTTAATTAATGGTATAAACCTATTGAGTTACATAATTACAAAAAAAAATTGAAAAGAATAATTAGATCCTAAGTACAAAATGATATAAAAGATAATTGAGTTATAAAGTATTTGAGTTGTGTTATTGTTCCTTTTTATTACTGCTTTAGACCCTATTTATATTATTCATCTAAGGTTATTATGTCTACAAAACTAAAAACTTAAATGTTTGGTGCCGAAAAAAATCCACTCTTTTTTTTAATAATGGTTTTCTTGACTCAATCTCTTCGAGTGTTAAGGGTTAGGTTCTCTTTATAATTTAGTGTTTACTTAATTTGAAAGAACTATTATAAATGAACTGAATCCTACTTCATTAGACGTTTTATTAAAACCTAACTCTTTTACTTCCCATCATTTTGAACTTTTATTTAAATGTAAAACATTTTTTGGCAACCACAAGTTCATTTCTACCGAGAATAATATTTGGATGGCTTGCTGCTAGGCTCTAGTAACTAAACGACTACCAAAGCCCAATCATCTATTGCTATCACTAGCTAACAAGTCTCCAACGATCGACTTGGTTTTCAATGATGAGTCTTCGATGAGGACATATTTGGTAATGAAAAATATTTTTAATTACAATTAAGTATGAAAAAATTACATATAGGTATCATAAAAAAATTATGAAAAAATTAATCTTTCAGTCTTTCAATTTTTAAGTCATTTGTAACTCAGTCCCTCAACTATGATTTGCCTATGACTCAATCCCTTAACTTTTGAATCACTTACAAATTAGTCCCTTAACTTTTATTATTTTTTGTTTATGTTAGCTTGTATCTCACATCAATGAGTAAGAGGAGGGTATTTTAAAATAATATATGAGCTTTTTATCCCTTTTATTTGATAAGAAAATTTTTTAAAAAATTAAAAAATAAGGATCGAGTTATAGGTAAATTAAAAGTTGAGGGATTGAGTCGCAGCGAGTCATAATTGAGGGACTGAATTACAAATGAATTAAAAATTGAAGGATTAAAAGATTATTAATTTTTCAAAATATTATATAAATAAGTTTCATAAAATTCAAAAACTATAGCCAAGTCTTTAGAACTTGAGTGTAATTTTAAATTAGAGTCAAAAGATAATAATGCCCTTGTTAGAAATACATTATATCAATTAAATTAATTTACAACTATTTCATCAGTTATTTACAATTATCACTTCAAGTTTTTACTTCACATGTCTAATAGTTAGTTAACCAATCATGCATCATAAAAAAGTTTGATAATAATTATTACAACTATTTTATCACTAATTTATAACTATTACTTCAACTTTTATAATTGTAACTTCACTCTATTAATAGTTAAAGGTTTGAATATTTAATATAAAAAGTTGAAACTATAATTGTAAAAAGTGAATGTAATAATTGTAAATTATTGATGAAATAATTATAAATTATTTAATTAATAAAATATATTTTTAATAACAGCATTATTATTTTTACATCTTAATTTTAAATTATACTCAAGTTTTAAAAAATATGGTTGTAGTTTCTAAATTTTGTAAAAATTTATTTGTAAACAAGTAAATTCCATAATGCTTACACATAATTTTCCCTTGCTTATTTTTAATTAAACCTTAATTCGAGGTGCTAAGTTGTAACTGTGATTTTCATGTGGTCATTATTTGTCAGTTTCCCTTTCCTTTTCTTAACTGACCACGATGGAAAAGTCATTCCATTTGGTATTACTGGCTCAGATTTTGATTCGTTAAATAAAATTGAATAACTTTTCATCTAAATATTAAAATTTATATCACCAATTTAGATAAATTCATTATTTATTCATTAGAATATGAATTTAAAGCCAGAGTTTCAAATGTCGTAGTCATTGTATCCAAATCCCGTTGGCGCTGACTTGAGGGAGCAGACTATGTGATAGATTTATGGGTTTGCTTCTTCTATCCGCTGTCTCCCATAGAAAAATCTGGAAATGATGTTCAATGGTTTTACTTTTACAGCTTTTACCAGATCATCTTGTTAAACTTGCTACTTATTATTTTTCCAAATTCTAAATTAAACTGTTGGTTCCAACGATGTCCATCCCCTCCAATCTAATCGATTTCGTTGTCCATCAAGGCCATGGGTGAAGGGTCTTCTGATTTGGGCATACAAGCTGTTCCCAATCAATATATCCAACCCCTCGAAACAAAGATTCGACAATCGCAAAGTGGTCACCGAGGAATCCATACCCGTTATCGATATCAAGAACTGGGATGACCCGTATGTCGCAGTATCATTTCCAATACTGCAATCAAGTGGGGGTTCTTTCAAATCGTTAATCATGGAATACCCATGAAGGTTATTGAGGACCTGAAATCTTCGGTTCATAGATTCTTTGAATTGCCAGCGGAAGAGAAGAAGCATATCAAAGAGAACTCTCCAAGTGAAGTTGTGCGATTGACTACTAGTTTTTAGTCCTCAAGCTGAGTCAGTCTTGGAATGGAAAGATTATCTGCAACTTGTGTATGCTTCGGAGGAGCAAATCAGGCATACTGGCCTGCTATATTCAAGTAAGTAAGAGACAGTTATAATAATCCGTGATCTTTGAACCATCAGATACATGTTGAATGCTGAATGCATGTGATACGTTGAATCCTGACTGCATCCGCTACATTCTGATATAGACAGACATTCTTGGAGGTATGAGAGAGATGGAGAGAAAAGGAGAGTAGAAGTACAGTAATATGATGTTATTGATGTGAACCTCAGAAATATTTACATTCTTTTGAATTTTGAATATCTTTGTCATCATGTGTGAGTGAATGTGTGTGCCGTGTGGGGATTTAATTTGTTGAACACTCGGTAAAATATAATGTGGCTCTTTAATACAAGTGAATCAGTGCTGCATAGTGTGCGGTTTTCATGCTTCTTAATTTCCGATTTATTTGGGGCGTGGCTTGATTTCGCAAGGTATTCTGAGTTCAAAGAAAGCTTAAATTATTTAGTCAGAATTTCATGTTTTGTGCTGGATATCAGATTCACTGGGTGGAATGGAATTTTTAGGAGTAAAAGATGGACGTAGTGGAACTTATTTTTATGTTCTGCTTCTGTGCAGGGTAATTTTTTGGCTATAACAAATGCTAAAGTAAATTAATTGAGATTTAATGTTTTGTTTCATCAAAAGGATCATTTGATGCATCTTAGTCTTCCTGGACCAAGCGACTGTGAGAATTAGTTCAAGAACTTAGTGATGAAAATCATTTTGAACACCAAAAGTAAACACCGTTATTCATCATGATAGAAGTAAGTCTTCACGAGTTCACACGACTCACTTTTCTTGTGCAGGAGAGAGTAGACACTTGAGAAGCATCAACAGTGGCAACAATACAGCATGGCGTTGTGTACATGGACACAAGCTGTTAAATTGTCTGTGCTACAATGGTGAAACAACAGTGCATTGAATATATTTTCTTTTTTTAGGTATGCATTCATAAGCATTCCAAATGTAGGTTGATGTGTTTACACACGTCTCATAGCTAATGGATAATGTTATAATTGCATAGGTTTGCTTACCAAGAAGTGATAAGTGGTGTCTAATCTACCTTAATTGATTATCATTCTTGCAGAGAACGATCCCTGGAATATATGAAACATGCTGAAGTTCTTATGGAAGATTAGATTATTAAACGTGCTCCTCAAAGGCCTAAATGTCAAGCAAATGGACAATGCAAGAGAACATGTGTTAATGGGTGCGATGATACTTGACTTCAACTACTATCCTCCTTGCCCTGATGCTGAAGTTGTAGCTGGTGTAGGTCGGCATTCTGATGTATCATCGATCACTGTCCTACTGCAAGATGAGATTGGTGGGCTTTATGTAAGAGCCAGTGATGGTGATAACTGGATATTTGTACCTCCTGTTGATGGTGCATTGTAATCAACATTGGAGATGTACTGCAAATAATGAGCAATGACAGGTACAAAGCATTTAGCATCAAGCGGCTGCAAACAGAGCCAAAACCAGGATCTCAATCCCAATTTTTGTGAATCCAGCACCTGACGCTGTTATTGGTCCTTACCGGAAGTTCTGGGGAATGGAGAAGAGCCAAAGTATAAGCAAGTTGTGTACTCAGACTACAAGTATTTCTTCAGCAAGCCTCATGATGGGATGAAAACTATTGAGTTTTGCCAGGATATAATCCGTGTGCTTGTTGGCATTATCCTTAAAAGGTCCTTCCAATTTTTAAATTCAGATCCTCTGGAATGAGGAGAGTTGTGCAAAGGAAATGTGTACCTCATATAGTATTATTTTCATGTGCTCTCCTGTCTTTAAATGTATGACCGATGAAGAATTGGATTCATTGATTTCAATTGAGTTTCTTTCTATTTAATTCACATGACCGGAAGGATATTATCTCGCGTTGTCTTGCTAGAACTACAAAGTTTTATGCATATCGATGAAGCAAGTGCATTTGATTGAATTTGATAACGGAATAACTAGCTTCGTTTGAATTGATTTTCTTATTATGATGATGAATGTAGATTGCTGCATGACTTTGGTAGATCTTAGTATTAGAATTCATAAACTATTTCTCTCAAAACAAAAGACGAAACCATACATTGTGGATCAACTAAGATCTCTTGAAGAATTGCTTAAGAATAAGAAAGAGGAATCCTTTATTAATATCATAGAATAAGGTTTGGTCTTATTTATAGGGATTATATAAATATTCATTCCAAAAAGAGAAAATCTAATACAATTGGGAATTTTTTTTTTTTAGAAAATTGGCCGCCGTTACCAATTCATGATCTGGCATTTACAAGATGAAAATAAAAATTCAGTTGTTGCTTCTTCCACCATAGTACTGAAAAATTTATGAACTCAAACAGTATAGAGAAATTCTTAGCTTTTTTTGGTAAATGAGAATTCTCAGCTTTTGTTCTTAGAAGAATGTTACGGTGAAGTGGATAACGTTACTATCACGTTCCCCTCCACTTTTCTTTTTAATCTTTCAATGGAAATCGTGGGGATGGGAAGCGAGATTGGGTTTTTCTGCTGCATGCATTAGGTGTTGTATGCAGAGAGATGGAAACATGTTTAGTGTGGCAATGATAACTGAATTTTAACTTCACATAATCATTAATAAATCATTCATCACTTTGAAACACCAATATCAATTACAATCAATATTAATATTCAATACATATAAATATAAGAAGTTAGACTGTTGATAAGTTATGAACATTACAGCTCATTTTGAACTAGATACAAATACACAGGTTCCACTTTATTGGTAGCCAAGCCACTCAGCAAACTCAATAACGACTTCGAGGGATTGTCTGGATTCGCATTTGCATATCTGGTAAGAAATGCACCTAGCAGTACAAGGAGCTGGACTAACAGAGCAAAACCACCAAGTAGAATGGCAACATCTACAGCAGAGTCAGAGAAAGCCACCAGTAACACACAGCAACTCCATATGAGGGTTAATGTGAGTGATTGCAGTATGAATTGGAATATGGCTCCACCGTGCTGGCAAAAACTCAAATTCCGAAGCCAGACACCTTGGAGGAAGATTGTGGTGTTGATCCACGAGAAATAGAAAGGCAAGAAAGCTGGACAACGCTTGAGGTTGTCGTCACACCGAATGCACGACTCTGGTGAAATGATTAGGAATCGAAAAATGCATCCCCATTCTACTCTCTTCAGTGCCATGTTGAAGAAGCTTGATGGAGGATTCACCAAACTTTGGTATGTCAAAGTATGGCATTCTTGAACTCGTTGTTATCTTTCTTTGCTTCCTTCTCTTTACCTTTTGTTGCCTCGGGCTCATAGTCCTTCACCTCAATGGGTATACTAGTTTCCTCTTTTATCCCATTCGTCTGTTCTTTCCCCATTCCTAGTATTACCTGCCACGCCACAATCATATGCATTCACCACAAACACATTTGCTTTACCATCAAAATTCAGTCATGAACGTATGTAGATGATGCAAAAACTGGTAGTGTTCTTATCAAGTTTCCCTGATGCCCCTTTCACTTTCCGATTTTTCCTCTTTTTTGTTTTTAATCCAAAGCTTATAAATGAAAAAAGAGAGGGAATTTTGGAGTCTGTAGTCATACAAATAAGAAAGAAAATATAAGAAAAACTGTACTGTTGCATAATTGCAGTACAGTACTCCAGAATTTCTATGTTTTTATCAATAAGATTTGGTTAAAAACACAAGGAGGGGAACAAAAATAAAAGAGAAGGAGAGTTAGAGAGTATCAGAGAATTGGGCATGGAAAATCCAAACTGATTTCTTTTCGTTGGTGGTTTACCCAGAACTGTTTCTTGCAGTTGCAAGATCATAGACGGTCTTGCCTTTCTTGTACTTTGCTCTAAGCAGTGTCTGGAAATTTGGAAGCCTTTTGATCCTCCTAAATATCAATGTTAGAGCTTCAAATTGGTTACCCTTCATTGCTAAATGAAGTACTGTCTCTCCTTTTGCTGTGGCTTCTTCCACCCACTCAGGACAGTATCTAATTAACTTTGCAACCACACCCACTCTTCCTTTAGAAACTGTATATGTAGGGCTGCTCGACGTTCATCGTCCTTCAGAGGCACTGGTTCATTTCATCGTCGTCGTCAGTTTCACCTTCAAGAGCTCCTCCACTGTCTCAACATGGCCTTGTGCAGAGGGCCTGTGCAATGAGATCAAACCTTGCTGATCTGCGTGCAAGAATCTGCTTCACAAACCCTACTCGTACTGCCTATAGATGAAGTGGTGAAACCTGCAGATAGTGCTAAAGAAGCTTTTTCCAGTATTTCCAATATTCCGTGCAATCTAATCACATCTCCCACTCCTGCAGCTTCAGCCAATCTCCGATCCATGTACGATTTTTTTTTTTATCACTCTTGTTTGATGACTGTATTGAACTTTTAATTTTGGAAGTTGTCCTTTCCCAACTTCCCAATACAAGCATATGCAAATTGTACTATGCTGTACTCGTCATCCTATTTATAAAACAAGAAAAAAAATATTTATTTTAATTTTATTTATTTCATTCAGTCTATTTTATTAATCACCTTTAAAAAGGTGTGAATAGTTTATTTTATAAATCATTTAATTGATAATAATATTTTTTTAAATAAAAATTTTAAACTATTCTTAAAAAGTAAGAGAGAGAAATAAAAACATAATATTATATAATTTATTTATTTTTTGAAGGTTATGTTTGTTATTTTACTAAAATTTTATTCTTTATATCTTTTTATATTAATATTAATGAGATTGGTAAAAATAATTTATAAATAAAACCTTAGAGAGTACAGGTTATGTTTATAATTTTTGTGTCCATATTTACTTTTTTATCTTTATTAATGCTTGAAAGGTTATTAAATGTCAGAGTATTTTTATTTTGAAGTATATAAAATTTATTAGGGATAAATTAAAAAAAATTTATTGAATTTTTAGACAAATTTAACAAGATTTAATATTTTTCTTAATTTTAATAAAATATGTTAATAAAAACTTATAAATATAACCAAATCGATATATATCAAAAGTTTGCCCTGGAGCTTGGTAACTCTTAGACTTTTCTGTTTCATTCTGGGCATATTCCTTATTCAAAAAGTAGCTCATTAGTCTTTTATATAATCCTCCGATTTTTTTATAAATTATTTTTATCAATCTCATCAATACCAATACAAAAAAATATATAAAAAATAAAAGTATATGAATTTTTAATATGCTCCAATATAATAAATTCAAAAAATAATATTATATTTCTCTCTTATGAAAATAATTTTTAAAATACCTTTCACATATTATCTAAAAGCTGCATTATAACTTATAAATAAAATTAAATAAATATTATAGAATGTGCCTATATCTTATATGAGAGAGTATACACCTTACTCCAAGATCAATTTATTTCTTACATGATTCGAACATGCCACTCAACATGTTACGTGCGTGATTTATTACGTTCTGTTATAGCTTGTCTTTGCTCTTGAAAAAAAATAATTAAATATTAAAGACTTCAAGTAATGAATAGTTTTCATTATATAAAATAAAGTTCACTAAATATAACATCACTGTATATAAAGGGACAATTAGCCGGCTTTTCTTTAGTTTTTTAAGAACATGTGTTTGTACATAAGCGATAAAATATAAGGTAGATGAACAGAATTCATGTCAAAATAAATAAAAAAGGAAAGGAAAGGAAAAAGTTGTGCACAACAAGGACCAAATGATTGAAAAATTTAGAAAGAAAGGATTAAGCCTTGAATATTATTATTGGATGTACATTTCATATCTGCAATTGTACCTCAAGAATTATCAAAACAAATTCTTGAAGATATCTTAAAACACGTACAACTGCAAAATTTGAAATTTTTAACGTTCTCAAAACTAGGATCCGTTTGAATTTCAGCTGGTTATAATTGATTATAAAATAATTGATTAATATAATTAATTTTAAATATAATTGATTATGTTATAATACAATTTGTTTAGATACTGAAATTGATTTTAACTGTATAATTATTATAAAGGACATTGCTTTTTAAAATTAAATTATTGATAAAGTTGTATTTAATATTATTAAATTTGCTAAACTTTATTTAAAAAGTAAAATATATTATTTAACAATAAAATTGAATCTATAAGCAACCTCTCAGAGCTTATTTCAAAACGTAATTCTAACTTAATAATTAATTATTAAACTTTTTGATTGTTTGGATAAATTTCATTAAAAAATTGATTTTGGCTCAAAAAATTAATTTTATATCCTATCGAAAGAGGCAAGTAGTCCTTCCTTCCAAATATTTCAATCATTTGTCACTTAAAAATGAGATTTCAGATTTTGGTTCCCCTCCCCCTTATAAAACATTTGCTTTTTGATTGAGTATATAGATTTATCAAATATATTTTTCAAACATTTTTAATATATTATATTTGTATAATAAAAATTATAAATGATAAAAATCAATATCTTTTAAATAATACATTTAAAAGAACTTTTAATTTTGAAAATTTAAGCAACTTTTAATTACTAATCCGACTTTTTTAAAATATTCAAATATAAATTTTATTATAATAATTGATTTTTCTTAAATTGATTTTTGTTAGATGAGCTTTTTTTTTTGTTAACCACAGGTATTTTTTTATTGGAGGCAATTAATTATATTTGAGGTATTATTATATACTAAATGTAAGCACTTTTTTTAATATATATTCAAATCTTAATTCATCACATTGTAAAGCTTCTTCCTACTCTCACTATCTCAACCTCCATTAATTGTTAGATGAACTTTTGAGGGAACAGAAAACCAAACGAGCAATTCAATTGGCTTGAGCACATTCAACACCACAGGGCCTTTTTCATTTCCTTAAAAAAAAAAAAGAAGAAGAAGAAGAAAAGAAAAAAAAAGAAAAAGAAAAAAAGTAAAGATGAAATATAATTCATGAGAAAAATTATAACGATTACATATATTTAATTAAAACAATTCACCGGAAATAACGACTCCTTAGGAGATTCCAATATTCCTTCCAGATATCAAGACTATGATTAAAACAGCCAAACAACAGAGTGGAATAGCAACATAAGCAGTATAATAAGAGAAAGCCATAAGCAAGATGAAGTAACAAACAGTGAAGTACATTGTGAGACCCGACATCAGAAATCCACGACGGCCACACAGAGTCAAGAGCAGGACAAGGATTGAATGCGAGAAGATCAATGTGTTGAGGAACAAGAACGCAAAGGCCAGTTTAGCAGGACAGTTCTTCATGTCGTTTATCAAACCTTGTTTTCTGGAAAAAAGGCATCCCATTGTATTTCAGTTCCTTGTTGAAGAGTTGTTGAATCCAACAAAGCTTGGTATGTCAACGTTATGATTAATGTCACCACAACTAGTATTGCATTCTCAAAATCTTCTTCCTTTTCTTTCTTTGCATCTCTTCTTGTTGCTGATTCCCTCCATACTTCCTTGTTCTTATTTTTGGGGGCTTCAGAGTTGCTGTGCATGGTTATACTAGTTTCCTGCGTAATTGTAAACATTTTTGTAACCCAAAAAAAAAAAATTGTACACAAATTTTAATCATTTTCAAAACATTATGTGGATGCAATATCCAAAAAATCAATTAAGACAAAAGTTCACTTGGCTTGTTGCCGGTTAGAATCTTCCATGCCTTGAGACATCAATAAGGGGCGAGCTTTTTGGGTTGCTCATTTAGGCCCTTTATTATTATTATTTTTTTTTTGGAGGGCTGAACTTGTAAGAAAGAGCAGTTTTTGTATAAAAAGACTTAGGCCCTTTATTTTTTTTTAGGAGGGCTAAACTTGGAAGAAAGAGTAGTTTTTGTATAAAAAGACTTAGGCCCTTGCCCTTGTGAATTTTTTCACTTTTCAATCAACTTGTGGTTGAAATTGTTGATTTAATTTTTGAATTATATATAAAATGACACAATTGTTAAATTGTGTATTATAATAACTAGAAACTTAAATGAAAAAAATAAAAAAATAAGGAGAATTACGTCTAGGTTCCACACAAGAAAATTAATTATTATAAGATCCATTGATAATTGAACTAAGAAGATTGACAACTGATTATGGTCTCAATCTCCTTAGTTTAGTTATCACTGAATCTTGTAATAATTAATTTTTTTATGTAAGACTTCAATATAATTCTTCCAAAAAATTAGACAAGCTTTTGATGCCCACCTTGAACCCTAACAATGAAGGTTAGTTTTAAAAAACACAATTAATTTGAAATATGTGGGCCTATAGGCTTAGGCCCTTCAAAATAAAACTAACCTTGATTAACAACTTTACCTGTTTTCCAATGACAAATTATGAGGGAGAGTTTATTTACACTTGTAAATCACGTTTTTTGTGTGATGCATGTCCTTGACATAGGACCCGTAACATTTTCTCATGGAATTGAAATTTTTACTGTAATTACCTTCTTGTTACGGGAATATTCTTGCTTTAGAATCTCCCATGCTTGGGTGGATGTAGTTGCTGATGCAATGAGAGGAAATATTTCATCATGTAGAGCTTGTTGAATCAAAAACAGGGCCTTTGCATCCTTCTTCCGATTCTCTCGCAATGGTTGATCAGGCTCCTCAGTTTGGTTGTCTATGAATCCTTTCTCCACCATATCCCATAGCTCTCGAGACTTGAACATGGTCTTCATTTTCAGACTCCAGAAATCATAATTTGCTCCTTTTTTCAACATTGGAACGAGAGACTGAGCTACTGGATTAGTTGCATCGCCCATGGGGGAAAAATGAGAAGAAGAAACGGATCAAAACTTGTTGGGAAGAGAAATGAAGAAAGTGGAAGACACAAGGCTTGATTTTTAGTTGCTTGAGAGAATCACTAGCTCTGATCTTTTTCTGCAGTAATGGAAGCAAAGAGGCCAACTTTAGAATATCTAAGTCCCTTTCTTCTCACCATCGCATATGTTTTGTTGTGGAGGGTCAACATTGACGCCTATGCTACGTTTAATAGAAATGTAGATGTATGTATATGTGGCTATGGATAAATGTTGAATTTTCAAAGAGAGTTCAGAGTCATAACTTGGTCAAAGTAGATATGAAACGGCACATTGCCTTTTCCACAAGAAGAAAATCCCTATCATTGCTAGCAAGTTTTGTATAATGCGCCAAAATTTTACCCCTGGATATGCCAATGCCTTTCTTTTTCTTGGCAATTTTGGGCCAAGTTTTGTATTCTTAGGCAGTATTTGGATACATGACAATTTATATTTAAATTTGAATTTGATTCTTCCATTCAAATATTAAAAGTTTATGAATTCAAATTCAAATCCATATTTTATTATAATTTTAAGTTCTCTTGATTTTAATTATTTAAAATTTTGATTTTCAACTACTCTAACCTCTTCCTTTTCTTCACGCATTCATTATTGGTGTCTCTCTCTCTCCTCTTCTCTCATTCTAAGTCTCTTATTGATTAAAAAATTGAATTAAGTTCATTACTTTCAATCTTTCATTTTTATTTCAAATACTAGCTTGTATCTCTTCTTTCTTTAAAAATTTTTATACTATCCAAATAAAAAATTTTAAATGCATAATATCTAAATGTGTAATTTGAAATTTTAAATTCAAATTTAAATCCAGCCAAACACTACCTAAGCAAATGAGAATAACAAAAAAAAAAACATAGCATACTTTGAATAAAATACAATATTTAAATTGGAATTTATATTTGTTAAAGAAAAAAGTTAAATATAATGGTATGGCACTCCTCCATCCTGTAAGTTTCGGCTAAGATTTTGACGCAAGGATAAGGAAACACGGCCAATAACTTAATAAGTGATCATAGCTTTACTAAATAGTCCTCATTAAATTTAAAGTTTTCGCTTGGGCTAATTGATGTCAAAAACTAATAATCCGTTTGGTTCATAAAATCAATGGTAATGTAATGTAATGATAAGAAAAATGTTGATTTCATGAGTTGTTTGGCATGACATTTGAAAAATAATCTATTTTACTATTTAGTTAAATCCAAATAAAATTAAAAATACAAAAATACCCTTTTAAAAAAGCCAAAAGAAAAACCTCCCCCTCTGTTATCTTCACCACCATCGCCCCCGTACAAACATAAACCATGGTTTCCTTGCATGGAAAATCAGAAATCATACATACAGCAACAATGAAGCATTTGGATGATTGAACAAGTGCTGTTGGTTTGCGTGCAGGTCGCAAATCAGTTTTGGTTCAAATGGTGTGCTGTTGATGGCGGTTGCCGATGGTAAGAAGGAGCGAAGGTTGTCGCCGGTGAGGTTGAGGAGAGAGGCACGCCAAGAAAGAGGTTTAAGTTCAGTGACAGTGGGAAGGAAGGAGGGAGAGGTTACCGATGGTGTGCTGCAGCCATACACAACACTGAAGATGAGGAGGGTAGAAAAGTCAGAAGGCACTAGGGGGAATGGGGATTACACAAGTGTAGTAATGTTATCCCTAAATACATCATTTGAAGTAATCCCTTTCGGAACCAGATCCCCTCAGCGATGAGAATCTCAGCGTCCCTTGGTGGCCAAATCTAGTCCATTCAAATGGTCAAAATCTTATCAATACACACATCATATGACTATTAAAAATACACATAAACAATTTATTTTTAAACAGTAAAAACATATTTTGAAATACACAGGGGTAAAAGTAGGCCAATTTTAAAACAGATTTTACCTAAATAGGTTGTGCCTGTTTATATAAATAGGTGTAATTATAAATTTAAGTATGATGTTTTTTGTTAAATAGACCAGGCCAAAATTTAAACAGGACAAGTTATATGTTTCTATAAGTCTATTTACTTATTTTAATATAATCAGCTTCTTTTGTTAAATAGACTTGACTTGATCTGCAAAGACATACAGTTTATTTTATTTAAATTTTGGCCTGGTTTGTATGTTTAAGAAAAAAATCATGCTTAAATTTATAATTAAGCTTATTTATATAAATAAACTTAGCATGTTTAGTCAAAATCTTAAGCCTAACTTATTTCCACCTATATTTTAAAATATGTTTTTTTAACTATTTTAAAAATAAATTGTTCACATGTATTTTTAATAGCCATGTAAGGTGTGTATTAATGGGATTTTGATAATTTGAATGGATCAGATTTAGCCAGGGACGCTCACAATTCTCGCTGCTAATAATCAATGGCCCAACCAAACAACATCAACGAAAGGAGTGTATCAGAATTACATGTATTCTTCTTGCATTGCATTGAACTAAATGGGCCCATAAGAAAACGCTGCCTTTCTCTTGGACTATTAGTTTAATAATCACAAATTTTACGATAGGCGAAATACCCTGATTTGATTAACTTCTTAGTTTATTTGGTATCTTCTCCAGTTTAAGTTAATAAAATAAGCTATAAGTGTTGGATATTATAAATATTTTGAGTATTTCAAAAGGAATTATTATAAATTAATAATATTAATTATTATTTAAGTTTATTTATTATTTTATAACATATAATTTAAATAACATTATTATTTGAAACTGTTTTTTAATTTAGATTAAGGTGATTTTATTGCCTAACATTATGAGATCTACCTATAAAAGATAATGCTTGCCATAGGTTCAGGGAGAGCCTTGATACTCTTGGCCTTTCTCTCCTCTTCTATCATACTAGTTCATTGTGCAACATCTGAGTATATTTTATGAATTTCTATTATTTTGTGCCCTTACTTTTAGTAAGAAGAGTCTGTTTAATCCTGAAGAGCTGCCGCGCGATCAACTTGATGTGGCGAAATAGCTCTTAAGGACAATATCCTCAAGCACGACTCAGACTAGATTTCACCAGCTATCACCAACAATAAGAAGTTAAAATATTCAACTTGACCGGGTAGAGACTGTAAAGTGACCCTTGCTCACATACTAATTTTTGAGTTAGTGATCCATTAATCCTATATTTAAGCTGGCCAAGTAGTAATTAGTAACACGTCATTTACCCAAACATTGTGGATATCTTCATTTAAAAAAAAAAAAATGCATTTTGGATATATGCAAGCCAAGAGGGGAACCTTGAAACCCTAGTCCATATGATCCATCTTGCTCTTTCTCAAGTGGTCTGAGTGGGTTGCGTTATTTTCTCCACCTCCATCTTCTTCCATCTTTGCATAAAGGATGAATTCCACATAAATTTCAAGCTTGCTCTTGCAATCCGTTTGGATTTATTTGCAACAAATTCTTCCCTCAATATATCCACGAATTGGTATAAAATAGCTGCAAATCCAAGAGGAACAGCCACATATGCAGCATAACGAGAGAAAGCCATGAGTAAGATGCTGTAGCAGATTGTGAAGTATAGTGTGAGCAATCGCAGTTGAAGAGCTTGGCGGCCACGCAAAGTGGTAACCACAATCAGATAGAAGTGAAGAAGATCAAGGTGTTTATTTTCAAGAACATGAAAGCCAAGAGGGCTGGGCAGTTCTTGATGAAATTGATCAAGCTACTTCTGTGATTCTTTCTTGATGAGAAATCAAAAAGGCATTCCCAATGTATTTCACTGCCTTCTTTGAAGAGGATTGATAGAGGATCACTCAAACCTTGATATGTTAAGGTTAAAATGATGTTGGCTACTAGTAGTTTTATATTCTGAAACTGCATTTCATTATCTTCTGCTTTTGCCCCTGATTCCTCAGGTACTTCAGTGTCAGTAATCCTCTCCACGTCCACGGTTATATAATTTTCCTCATTGATATCATTGATCTTCACATTTTTATTCGGTACCTCTGGTACCTGCCAAATCATTGTTATATGCTTTCAATGTACCCTCTTCTCGTTGCAATGTTCTAATATACTGGAGTAGAAGACAAATTGCAATAGATTTTGTTTGAGTGTGCAAGTGTAGTAATTCGTCTACCATCAACTTGTAAATGCAGGAAATTCTTTACACTTTTTTCCATTTTATGACATCATTTATTCATCTATCAAAATTGTTATTAATTCGTTTTTCATTAATATTTTTCTACTGGATCTAATTTTAAAAATATACATACATACATACATACATATATGTATGTATGTATTCATGATCCATATGAACTGTAAAACTTGTTATATATCCTACTGCTTACCAAATTTTATAATCAATTTTGTTCCTTTGAATAAAATACAAACCTTTCTCAAAATTAAAAGTTATGTCATATAGAACTCCTCTTACTTTTAAGATTTCGTTCTCATTCATCTAACCATAATTTGAACTTTCAATCACAATTTTAGATTAAAATATGCTTTCTAAGTTACCAAAAGTGTTACTTGTAGTGCTTCTCAAATCTACACACAGCCGTTTATGTTATTTAAGAGTTTAAACCCTTTTATACAAAAATAAATAAAATAAACTAAAAAATACAGTGTAAATAGGTTGGGCTAAAGTATAGGTTCTGGAAATACAGAGTTGGGTTCTATAATTGAAGTGAAATGGAAGAGCTAAATTTTGCGTATTAACATTTTTTTTCCTGAAAATTGTTATGTCGTTGTACATGATTTATCGAATGCTTATCTCTCACCTTATACAATTACATTAATGCACTTTGCTTTTTCCTATTTCCTATACATATGGTATATGGACCTTTTGCCCTTCATTCCCAACAATAAATAAATAAAACAACTATTTGTACGCACACTTACTCGGAGTTGTTTTTTGTTCTCTGCAAGTTGACTGAAAGTCTTGCCGTTGTTGTCCTTGGCTTGTAGAAGGAGTTTGTGGAAGTTGTAAAGCCTGATTCTTTCCTCTAGCACTCGCAGAGCTCCAAATTGGTTAGCCTTCACTGCTAAGTGAAGAACTATCTCTCCTTTTGGTGTTGTCTCCAGCATACACTCAGGACTGTGGCTGACCAGTTCTTGAACCTTTCCATGCTGCATAATGCAGGGGAGTCCATCCATCGTCGTTCTTGAGAAGGCACTGTTTCACTGAATCATCATCAAGCTTCACCTTCAAGAGCTCTCTCACCGTGTCAACATGGCCTTTTGCAGAAGCCATGTGCAATGGGATCAAACCTTTCTGGTTTGGCTGTGTTGCTAGTGAAGGCATTAAACTCAGAATCTGCTTCACAAAATTTCCTTTCCCTGCTAGTGCTGCAACATGAAGTGGCGATTCTCTATGATAGGCCAAAGACGCTTTGTCCAGAATCTGAGGATCCTCCTCCAACATTCTGAATAATGCAATGACATCTCCATTTTTGAAGCTTCAACTAATCTCTGATCCATGTATTGCGCAAGAAATAATTACAAGTCTGATTCGCCAATGGAAATTTGTCCGACTCAATGATCCTTCTTGAAAATGGACATGTATGGCTGTGGACAAATGTAGAATTTTCAACAAGAGTTACAATCAGATCCCTTTGAATGAATAGTTGAATGAGATTCCAATTTCAATGGCCAGAGGAAAAAAGGACATATATCATTCAGTTATTGCATTCAGAGGAAATCCCTTTGTCTATCTTCACGCATGAACGACACTGATTAAATCATTAAACGTAATTACTTATTAGACAAATCTAATTCCTCTCCCAAAACTAAATATTATAACTAAAGTATTTCAATTGATAAAAGAATAATAAATATTGATATTATAATGCATACATGTGAATTTACTTAACATTAAAAATTTAAATAAAAAAATTGCTTATAACTTAATTAGGATACTACTCACTTACTTGATATACATTTTCAAATATATAACTTACTCTTATTTAGTCTCTTCTATAGTAATTTTCACTTCTTACTTTCCTAATGTCCAAAGCAACAATATTATCATTCCCTTTTTCACAAAATTTATAAGAATTTAGAAATTCAGTTGATAAAATCCGTCAGTTCACATGCTTAATAATAACAATCTTATAACTACGATTATTAACATTCAAGCCTCAGCCTTACTTCCTTAAATCATTTAACAATGAATAACTTTCAGGAAGCCAATGAACATACTCACCATTTTAATTGTATGTCACTTTAAAACAAAAAATAGAAAAGAAAGATATAAGGCACCAACCTTCCTCATATAGTTTATAACATTGAATTTAATCAATAATATATCAGGAAAGTCACTATAAACGTCCCATGCAACAATTTGAAATACTCAAAAGTTCCACCAAATTTATAAATAATTCTCAAATCTTCTGGGACTTAAATGTCAATAAAATTACAACTACAATTACTAAAATGTCCATGAACGAAACAAAACGGACCCTGTACTGTGAAAATAACCCATGAAAAGCTCTAGCGAATCTGCGTCTCCTCCGATCCGTCTCCTTCTTCCCACATAAGCAGCAAGTCAAGCGAAAAGAAGCAACCATAAGGGCTAAATGCAGGCGGGATCGTAAACAATGGGGAACGAGCAACAACCAAATTCATGGGTCTACTCTGCTTGAACCCCAAATTCTTCTTTGTTCCATCCTCGCAAGTGATGGAATTCTCCGGAATGAAGCTAGGCCTAGCGCCGAGAGCAAACGGCGAAGCCATAGCTCCGGCGAGCAGCTGAGAGAGAGAGAGAGAGAGAGAGCGGCAACCAGAGTCAAGGGTAGCCATCGGAGAAGAAGCTGGAGGCGAGAGTCATGGGCCCATGTCTCAGACAGAGTCCACCGGTGAAGAAGGCGTCCACGGGAGGTTGCACAAGAGAGTGACTTTTGGACGATGCGGCAGTGCCACGAGGGACTGACCATTTTAGGTTGCCATTGATGGATAAGAGCAAGGAAGGAAGAGATATAAGAGCAGTGAACCTAGCCAACTGCAACAGAGAGTTGTGTTTGGTAATCGCGTAATTAATAATTGTGTTTCGTACTACCTCTGAGGGAGTGCAGATTCAGAGGAAAGTCCACGATGCAATGAAAATGATTTCTTATTCTTCGTTTTTTCTTAAAAAAAAAAAGTAATAATGAAATCTCTTCTCTGTACTTTGTACAAAATCTCTTCCATGTGCACAGAGATAGGAGGAAGGAAACAATGGAGACGCAGACGAGCGAACGTAGAGGAGGTGATCCGCTGAAGCTTTTCATGGGTTAGTTTCGGGATTGGATCTCATTTTCCTTTCTCTACTTTTCTCCTTCTCATACTATTCTCACTTTGAATTAAGAATTGAACGGTTAAAATTTAATGTTTTATAAAATTATTACAATAAAAACATATAATTAAATAAATAGATCAAAACTATTAAAATCTGATCTCAACAGTTCACAACGGAACAGGAAATTATAATTAAAATAAACAAATAAATTTAATTAAATCTCAATCATTGACTTTTTAATCCAAAGGCGAGAATGGGATGAGAAGAGAAGAAAAGGAGGGGAAGGAAAATGAGAGGATCCAGATATGTTAGTTTTAGAGTAAACTCAGGCAAAGTGCGTTTTGTTCTATTTCAAATCATGGGCATTTTGGTGATTGTAAAATCTTATTTACATTTCAGTCCATGGAACTTGAGAATTAATATTTATATATTTGGTGGGACTTTAGGACATTTAGAATTGTTGTATAGGATCTTATAATGATTTTTTCTTATATATATAATAACTAACTAACAATTTCAGCAACAATCAAATCAAGTACAAAAGAAAATCCCTCATTTTTCCTTTATAATTGCATCAAGATTCAATTTATTTACCCAAAATTGACCACCGTAATACATATAATATATACCTTTCTAAGGTTCAACATAGGGATGAACGAAATCCCACTTTTTTTTCGTTCTTAATGCATTGATTACACTTAACTATCCCATACCAACAGAAGTCGTCTTCAACACATTTTATCATGCACTTATATCCATTCTAGGACCAAGTTATAAAACAAACATCATGGACCAAAATCAACAACAAACTTCATAAGAATTGTTGTTTAAACTTTTAAAAATAATTAAAATAAAAAACATATTTCTTATTATTTAAGAAATTATTTTGAATACTTTCTGAAAATAATATAATGCAATAGATAAGAGAGAGTGTTTTAAAAGGATATGATACGTGAATATATCATAAATTTTAACATAATAGAATAATAAATTATTTTTATAAAACAAAAATGAAGAAAAATATCATAAAATTTAAAAATAACTAATTAATAATTACTTCTTTATTATTGTAACCAAATGTAAAATAGTATCTACATTTTATAAAATTTTTACAAAGTAAATCTCTTTTTGTAAAATCTCTAAATTATCTAAAAATAATTTATTTTTTTTTAATTTTAAACGAACAGACCCCAAGGGTTTTAATACCCAAATGATTATGAATATGTGAAGCTCAATATCTTGTATAAAACCTTTTCACATCAAAGGAATTAAGGAATATGATGAAATAAGTCTTAGATTTTGGTTAATACTATTTTGATTTTATTTATAAATCACTTCTAACATATTTCACCTGTATCAAGAAAAATTTTAAAATTTATTAACTCTATCTTAAAATTTAATAAGTTATCAATTTTGTTCTTATTAAATATACGTACTTCGATAGCATATTTTCTCTCTAACATTCAATGAAGAGTAAAAGAGAAAATTTGTGATGAAAATTTAATGACGTTACTTATAAATAAGACAAAAAAAATTTCTCTTTCTCTGCTTTACAAATAAGACCAGAGGAAGTATTAGATAATAAACTATTGAGATATTGTAAATCAAAGGCTCAGGAATTATTGAGCGTTCATACTAGTAACAACATAACTTATTAAAAAATGTTAAGAGATAAACACTGATAGTTCCATTTACATCTTAATTTTCCAATCCATGAGCATATTTTATCCAGTTAAACAAAATCTTTTTTAATTTGTTATCATTAAAGTCAGGTTTAACAAGTAATCCTTAGAGTCAATATATTCCACAAGCACCAAATGCCTCCTTTGTAACCACTAGCATCAATAATGATTTCGACCCCTACCAAAATCCAACTTCTCAGAGACACGACCGGCTTTCTCTCCAAAGCTCCTCATTTCTAGAATGGCAATGAAATCCAATTAATAATTCTTCTTAATTTGGTTAATGAGGCTCGGGAAGAGTTTCACTCCCATTTCCAACAGATGGAGTTCATTAAAAACCAGTCTGCGCAATATTGGGTTTGAGGCTCCCTTGGTGTCCACATTCTGAGTATCCATTCCTGCATCATGAATGTGCCCTTCCATAAGCCCATTTCCCTCTTCTTTGTTAACTAGCCCCATTATGGCCCAAGTCATCTTGGGCTGCACTTGACATATCATCTTGGGGCCACCACCTTTATGGCCCAAGTCTGCAAATGGGTTGAAGGTAGTAACCATGGCCCTACTCATAACATCTAGGCCTTTTCGTTTTTCAGATAGTCTCCCTTGAGCCGATAAGATATTCTCTTTGCCACGTGGCCTTTCCCTAATTGAGGTCAACTATTGTTTTAGGGGGGAGAATTATATCTAGTGACTGCTTAAACAAATTATTTGAAAAAATGATCAATACGAAATGTATTGTTATTAAAATGAAGACGAGACTTTTTTTAAAATGAGATTTATTATTAGTCTTTATTTGTAATTAATTTGCTTGGAAAATCCGTCAATGTCATTCTACTTTAATTGACATCAATACATAATATTTAATGGCTATTTAAATATATTCTTCCTGAGTAAAATGTTAAATTATCATCTTCATATATTCAAAAATTTAAGTTGCACTTAATCATTTTCAAATATGAAAGTAATATATTGTGTTTTATTTTTTAAAATCATAATGTAAAGGCTTCCAGTGCAACACATGGGAAAGAAAATGCTAAAACCATTGGTCATAATTCACAATAATTTTAGAACAATAAATAATTACAATTTTATAGGACATGATTATTTATTAACTAAAAAATTATAATATGAATTATATCACTGAAAAATTAATGAAAGCTTTAAATTTACAAAATTTTCAGTTTTGAAAGTGCTTTTTCTTTTAAAAAAAAGTTTAAGTGCTTTATTTACTGAGTATAAATTACTTTTTGGGCATGGAGAGGAAGTTACATTTTTTCAGAACATTAAATTATAAAATAACATGCAGTCTTTTTTCTTTGATGAGAAAATGCAATGTCTCTTTTTATTTGTCTTTGTATTCTTCTAATACTTTACTAAATTATTATAGTACAAGACATTGAATAACTCACTTAATACTTCGTTAATGAAATATAAAATGTTAACCATTATGAGTTCCTCTTTACATGTAATTAATTTAGTCAAATGCAAATAAGTTTACACACAAAATGCCTAAAGATACTAATTCATGACAAAAATAATAACTATAAGGCATTTTCAAGAATGATCAATGTTGTATTCTAGGAGATATTTGCGAACATTAAAAATGGACTACAACTCTTTTTTTTTTTAGTATTATACTCTACACTGATTATTTGCATTTTTTTTTGGCTATGAATTACTCCTCCATTAGAATTTGCAAATTAATGTGGTCCAGCTAAAATAAAAAATAACACATCAATGTTGTTGTTGATGTCAATTACATGGTGTGTAATAATAATAAAGATGCTTTACAATATAACTTATCCTACAAGAAAATAACTTTAAGAACATATGTAAACTAATTTAATTAAATAATATATCACCCCATGCATTGCACAGGACATGGCACCAGTTAATTAATTAAAGAATAAATTGAAAGATAAGTCCTATCAAATTGACCTATAAGTTATATTATGATAGAATTCAAAACTAATATATAGTTAATTCTCCAAAATTTAATATGATATCACAGTTATTCCATTTAGGACAAGAGAGGATAAAAAGAGAAAATGAAAGGAAGGAAAGATAATTGAAAAAACAAAAAAAGAGGGGGAAAATGAAGATTGTTGAACACCAACAAAGCTTAATATCTATGAAATAGTTAGAAATACCTTTTTTTTTTAGTAAATCAAGTATAAATAATACATCCTACACATTCTTACATACCTACTCTTCTCCTATGGAAAAAAGTGACTCCCTTACTCTAAAGGAAAGAGTAACACACACCACACATACACACACTCACCTCTTAACTGCACGGGAGATATAACCTACAACTTCCCTCTCAAGAGGGTGTAGGGCACCATTAAACCAAAAGGCTATGGGCAAATAGTCAAAAATTCTTGACCGACCAAAATCATATGAAAATAAAGAAGAGAAGAAAATCACATTTTATTCGCCTTCCTCTTTCCAGCTTGCTATGTATTATTCATACTCTGTACAGTCGTGGTTGGTCTCTTGCAACCACCATGTTGATGTTACGCCACCATTCCCTTACGTACCTAACACATCCTTTTCAAAAGAAAGCAAATGGCAAAAATATTAAATACATTATTAAATAAAAAATTATAATTATCAATGTATATATAATATTTATTTATTTTTTTAACACCAACTTACCTCTCATGAAGCATGCCCTAAACGCCGCAAAGGGATTATTGTGGTGTCTGATTTTTAATATATCAGCTATCATCTCTCTATCCGTTGCAATTATCAGTACCGTTATCACAAAATAAGCTAAACAACAAAGAGGAATGGCAACATAAATAGCATAATTAGAGAAAGCCACTAGCAAGATGAAGTAACAAATTGTGAGGTACCATGCGAGCCCTC
The DNA here is from genome assembly GCF_029017545.1 of Prosopis cineraria. Taxonomy (NCBI): domain Eukaryota; kingdom Viridiplantae; phylum Streptophyta; class Magnoliopsida; order Fabales; family Fabaceae; genus Prosopis; species Prosopis cineraria. The sequence goes on from NW_026555333.1 coordinate 42,385,061, forward strand.
CCTGCAGGAATGCACGACGGCCATGCAAAGTCTTGATCAGGTGGATGATGGATTGAAAGAAGATTAGAGTGTTGAAGAACAAGAAAGCAAAAGCCAATTTAGATGGACAATTCTTCATGTCTTTTATCAAGCCATGTTTTATTCTATTAGTAAGGCATGCCCATTGTATTTCAGTACCCTCTTTGATGAGTATTGATGGAGGATTCAACATAGCTTGGTATGACAGCGTTATGATTAAAGCCACCACAATTAATACTGCATTCTCAAACTTTGTTTTGACATTGTTCTCCTCCGCTTCTGCACCTGCTTGTTTTGGTGCTTCGTGCTTACCCCATCAGAGTGAACTACCATGTTTATACAAGTTTCCTCTTCTATCTCTTTCTTCTTCTCTTCTTTCCTTGTGCCTAGTTTTACCTTCCATCCCACAAATTAATATATATTCACTTCGTGCACATGTTTTTAATCTCTACTGCCTCTAATGCTCCAAATCTTAGCCCTTTTTTTAGAAAAGGTGGATAAAATTTCTCTATCCATTAGTTGAAATGAAGGGCTGAGATTTTGGGTATTAGAAGAAGCCAGGGGGAGAGAGGGAGAGAGCAGTTGACACTCCAAAACTGTGTAAGTACATGTGAGTTTGTGTGCAAGATGCAAAACTAGTAGACCAATTGTTTTTTAACACCAAAATTTTAAATTCACTTTAATCATTACCTTACTGTCAAATTCTTGCTTTAGAATGTCCCATGCTTTTTTGAAGGTAGTTGCTGGTGCAATGAGACGGAAACTTTCATCATCTAGGGCTTGTTGAATTGAGAACAGAGCCTTTGCATCATTGTCACGATTCCTCTGAAACTTTTTATCAGGCTTGCCAGGTTGGTTGTCTTCAAATCCATTCTCCACCAAGTTCGATAGCCTTTGAGACTTGAACATGGTCTTCATTCTCAGACTCCATAAATCATAATTTGCTCCTTTCACTTTGAACATTGGAATGAGAGGCTGAGTTGCTGGATTGGTTGCGTTATTGCTCATATTGCTTGCTGTCAAAGCACTTGGGATTTATCTTCACTTTGCAGACCCAAGAAAGCTTTTTTGAGAATGACAAGGAATGGATCAAAATACTTGCATTCTGAAACCAAAGCTTCTTGCGAAAGAGAGAAGGGAAAAATTTAAAAATGATGAAAGACAGGCTTTGGTTTCGCGGGAGAATAACAAGCTCTTGAATTTAAAGAACGTCGCAAATAATTAAGAGGCAATCTTTAGAATATTTAAATCCATATTCTCTTACCAGCCCACTTGTCTTTGTGTTTGCGGGGTCAACATTGACGTCTTGTTTCAGATCGCTATCACAAGTGTATCGATCATAGTAATAAACAATCTAACATTATAAAAAAAAAAAAATCAAATTGCGAATTGCATTACAAAATATGGACAAGGATTGATTATGTCTTCCTATCTCAACTACAAACCATTAATATAATGGGATACGGTACAGTTTTATTTTTAAACTATTTTTGAAAGAGTACCCGATATTTTAAATTATTTATTATAATAATTTTATTCTTAAAATAATCAAAATATAATATATTTGCTCTATCATCATTTAATTCATTATTTGTCGGTGCTTTAATTGGCACAGGCTCTCTTGGGGGTGGAATTTTGGACCGTATTTACTAACAATGATGAGGATTTTGTTTTTGTCCCGCGCCATCAAAGAGATTTTGGTTTTTTTGTTATTTGTTTTTTTGTGGAAAAGGCAATGCACCTTTTCACACAAGTAGTAGCCCTGAACTCTCGTGGAAGATTCATTTATGATCCATCCTCCATAGCAAATATATTTCTACATTTATGACAATGATGACAGCCTTCAATGTTGACACTCTTGAACATAACACTGACCGTTAGAAAATGCTAATTGGGCTTTAATATTGATGGTTAGGAAATTTAACAGTAAAGATAAAAAATGTTTTATTTTAAATGCTTTACAAGCAAAATTATTTTGACTAATAATTTAGGGTGTAAGGTGCTTTTGAAAGAACATTTAAAGGGCAAAAATATAAATTTAACCAAATTTAAAAAAATATAAATGTTAATTTTAAAATATAAATATATATTCTAAAGTTTAAATTCAATTTAAAAATAAAAAGTATTTTATTTTTCAATGAAAAAAAAGACCTAAACATAATACATAAACCTAAGCACCATTTTAAAGGGTTTAAAAGGGCTTGGCTTAGAAGCTTGGTCACACTAAAATTTCTTAATTTTCAAGCTCGAGCACAAAAGAAAAATAGGTTTATATAAGTGGCCTACTAAGCCTAGATCAGTTTAGACTTAATTTAATATATATATATATATATATAATAAAAGAATAATTATAAGATGTATATATTCTAAATAAAATAAATTAATTTTATCTATCTTCACATGATTTTAAATATTTAAACTTCAAAATTTTATGAAATATATAGATTTAAATTTGGATAAAATTACATAAAATCTAATATTTTTGAAAGAGAAAGATGTTCAAATCAATCAATCTTCTAAATATTTTTTCTATTCAAAGTCCTATATTTATTTTTAAATTTTACAGAATTAATTTCACTTTTTGAAATTTAGTTTAATTTCAGTAATTCCTCAATCTAAGTAGTATCATTAAATACTTTGGGTCAATATATAAATATTTGTGCTCAATATAATCAAATTAATGTATTTATGCATGCTACGTTGTATAATTAATGGATCGGCATCCAATACCATTTAAAACACTTAATATTTGCTTAAAATTTGAATTATGAGTAGTTAAAAGTATATCTTCTAACTATGTACATTTAATTCAATGACTATTCATTTAAAAATATATATTCAAACTAGATATGAGAAACGAGCAAGCAGGACCAATATGGGTTTGGGCCTATAAATCTAATTGTCTCAAAATCAACCTTTTTCTTTTTTTCGAAGGTCAGCCCTTACTAAAGGAGGTGATGGCCAAGCCCACAAATTTTAAAATATTTTTACATTATAATATTACATATTTTTTTTTTAAAATATGAATATGAATTATAAGGTTTAAAAATTAAAAATAAGTAATATAAATGTTAATTTTAAAGTATAAATATATATTCTAATGTCTAGATTCAATTTGAAAATTGAAAGTATTTTTTTAAGGGGAAAAACAAAAATGAGCTTAAATAGGCTTCCCAAGTCTTTTTACAAGGTTTAAAAAAGTTGGGTTTAAAAGCCAGTTATGATAAAAAATTTTAATTTTTGAACTCGAGCTTAAAAACAAAGGCTTAAACTAGCAGTCCATTGAGCCTTCCTATATTTCTAACTCTAATTCAAACTACAATATACCAATTATTTTTACATTGTCAATTTAAATCTATAAATATACATCTTATTTAATCAAAGAATCAAAGAATCTTACGTAGTTTGAATTTATTCAAATATATTTTTCAATTTTTAGGTCAATTTAAACTTATGTATTGATTTCAAAGTCAGGTTATGTTGATTTCAGTTTAAACTTATCTGTTTAAAACCCAATTAAGACTTTAAAGTAGGCTTAATAGCCTAAGGCCTATTTAAAGCTTTGAAACTTCCTAAATAGCCCTATTTAAAAGGCCTGCTTTTTTATTTGCTGTTTGTAAAAAGTTAACTCATTAAAAATTTATTTGATAATAGTTAATTTAATAAAAATTAATTGTGATAATAAAATTTGTGTTTGTATATATTTTTCAAAAATCAATTTAATAAATTAAAAGTCGTTTGAATTATATGCTAACAAATGTTTTTGAAAGTACCATTATTGAAAAAAGACATTGATTTTCATGATTTGTAACTTTTGTTATATAAATGCTTCATATTAGATTAAAATGTCTTATAAAAACAATCAAGATTACAAACTATATTCAACGAACTCCTTTGATATGTATAATTTTGTAGAAAAAATGTTAAATAAACTAGGACAGGGGGAGTATGAATTAATAGATTTCATTAAATGTTAGGGATAAATTGTAAACAAATAATATAAATATTTAACATAGTAATTATTAATAACTTATTTAACTCAAACTCATTATTAATAATTTTAGTAAAGTCCATTGTTAATTCAACTTTCCCAAATTTCCTTGTCAATGTTTATAATTCTTCACATTTTAGAAATAGAGCTATAATAGCTTCTATTTTAGTTGTTTAAAGAAATAAATAGATATATGTTGTTCTTACTCCTTGAAAAGAAAGTTGTATACTTAAGCTCTAACAGTGTTATTAAAGATGATGGGGCATGAATTCACTTATGCTATGTTTGGATATACATGGATTTGGATTTGACCTAAATCTAAATCCAAGTTCTACCTCAATCTCTTTATAATTTGAAATCCTTTCTAAACCCCTATTATTTTAAATCCTAACTAAATCTCTTTTGTAATTTGACCTAAATCTATGAAGGCTTGATTGACCTGCTAAAGGTAATTGGACTGGACCATCGAAGTTGATGAAAACAAGCTGCTATCGTTGACCGAGACGAGACAACTAACTTCCACTAGGACCAGACCGATGGCAACAATTGAGATGGACGATCAACTTCCATCAAGATTGGATCGATGGTGGCAATCAGGATCAAACTAACAACAACTACAAGGATGAGACTGCCGACTTCCATTAGGATCGGATAGATGGAGACGACTGAGATTGAATTGACGATGACTATCAAGATAAGACTGTCGACCTCCACCAGGATCGGACTAATGGCGATGACAGGCACTAGATGCCCAACTTCCACCAAGACTAGACTAATGGCAACAACAGGCACTGGACGGCAATTTCCATAAGGATCAGATTGACAGTAACCGCCAGACTGGACGACTAACTTATATCAGGATCGGATTAATAATGACCATCAAAATAGACTGTTGACTTACATAAAGATTGAACCGACAGAGAGGATCAAGACTAGATGAACAATTTCAATAGGGACTTAATTGACGATGACCACTGGATCGGATGGCCGACTTACATCAGGACCAGATTGATAGCAACAACGGGGACCAAATGACTGACTTCTATCAAGACCAAACCAACTACAATGACGAGGATTGAACGTCCAACTTCCATCAAACATGACCGACGATAACAATGGAGACTTGATGGATGACTTTTACTAGGACTAAACTGATGGCGATATTAAGGATTGGAGGACTAAATTCTATCAGGATCAGACTGATAAGGACCATCGAATGATCAACTTTCACCGAGACCTAATCGATAGTGATGACGGGGAGCTGATGGTCGATTTTGACCAGGTCCCATCTTGATAAAGTCAGCTATCTTATCTCGAATGTCACAATGGGTTTGGTCTTAATGGTTATCGTTGGTCCATTCCCAGTAGAAGTCGGTTGTTCGGTCTTAAGGAAGGCAATTATCAGGTCCCTATCACTGCCGTCAATCCGATCCTAGTGAAAGTTAGTCGTCCGATCCCCATCATCACCATTGCTCCAGTCCTAGTGGAAGTCACCGTCCGATCTCCATCATTATCGTCTATACAGTTTGAGTGGAACTCGATCGTCCGATCCACATTTCAAATTATTTTATTATTGTCGTTGTTCCTGGGTTATTACATCCATTTTTTCTTGAGGATTCAAATCCAATACCAAAGAGTAGATGCCGAGAGAGTTTCCACTAGGCCACCACATCTTTCTTGTTATAATTGTTCCAAAATTAATAAAAGTAATAAAAATATAATGAAGTACTTTATCACAAATTTTAAATTTATATTTAAAACTTTGGGTCACTACAGAGCATATACAAGAAAAAGTACATGTAGCATCTATTGAGGGAAAAATAGTAGAAAATTATTTGAGATTGTTTGGACATATATAAAGAAGACCATGAGAGGTAGCAATAATGAGAGTGAAATGGATAATTATGAGCTGTGAGCCTTATAAAGAGAGGTAGGAAAAGACAAAAGAAAACACTTATAGAAGTTATTGAGTGAGACCTTTTAGTTAATAATAATAATCTTAAAAGCTTAGTTGATGATAGAGTAAAAGGACATTGTGCAATTCATATAGGTGATTTTACTTAGTGAGATAAAATTTGTTATTGTTGTATATTGTGTATCCTTGTTTCCAATATGAAGGAGTTTACTCTCATAAGACAAGCATTCTGCTTCCCCACCATTCACCATTCGGCTTAACCACATCTTGCCCCTTGTCCAGATCTAATTTTTCATCTCTTATGCAAACTTTTTTGGTTGATCGGAGACCATCCTCCTTGAGTAGCGGAGCACACCTTATCACAGAGAGAGAGCCTTCAACTTCCATCGTTCAAAAATTTCCTTCGATCTATCCCAAAGTTAATCTAAGCGCCTTATAATATTGAACAATAGAGTATTATATTTTACAAAATATAAGATTATCAAAATCAATAAACTTCATTAAACACAGTTAAAACTTAAAAGTCTTATTTTTATAAATATATGTAGTTCATTTAACACGTAATTAACTCACATAAGTAATTAATATCATTTTGGAATATTAAATAATTAAAAAGGAAATTTGATCATTAAACAACAACAACAACAAACATGCAACAAAATAATTAACAAATATATACAAGGGAGGTAAAAAGAAAACATATGCAAATAAATGAAGAAGGAAAAAGAAATCATTTCAAACAAATTCCTTTATCTCTGGCTGCTTTCCAGACATTTGTCTGATTTTCACCTTCCTCTTTCATTTTGCCAATACTCACAGGTTTTGGAGTCACTTGATATAATTGTCTCAGGTATCAGGATAATACTTATTTGACCATATCAAATCTCAAATTTTTGGAGGGAATAAAAAATGTGAGGAGTGCTTTTAATTATAAAAATTGTTTTGAATTTTTTTAAAAAATTATATATATTTTGATAAGTTTTAAATATTAATGAAATCTAATGACTATAATTAAGACCCTTATTGACTGAACGAATCACTAGTGTAGAACTTGAATTTTACAGGAGACTTTTAACATCAGTTAACGCGCACCCGCTGTTAAAAGTAGAGGTAGTATCATTTTTGTAATTTTAAACAACTTTCAACACTGGGTGAAGTAAACCCGCTGTTGAAACTCTACTTTCAATAAGGGGGTTTCCTTATACTCACTGTTGAAAATATGCATTTGAAAATAAAAAATAAAATTATTCAACTTTCAGAGCGAGTGGAAATCAACTGTTGTTGAAAGGTCGTTAAAAAAAATTTGGAAAACAAACACTTTCAACAAGGGGTGCCTATTGAAAGCTAAAACAAAAAACAAAAGAACACTTTCAATAGCGGGTGTGCATCGGCTGTTGAAAGCTAAAAAACAATGCTTTCAATAGCGGGTACACTAAACCCGCTGTTGAAAGCTCATTAAAGAAAAAATTTTAAAAAATATACTTTCAACAGTGGGTATGGTTCACCTACTATTGAAAGCTCGTTAAAAAAAATAAAAAAACATTTTCAATAGTAGGTACCGGAGTACCACCCGCTATTAAATAGATTTCAATTTTTTTACTCTAAACCTGCCCCCAACTCCCCCTCCTAATTATTCATCTTCTTCCTTCTTCACCAAGTACACTTCTTCCTCCTTCACCTTTCCCCCCTTGGCCCCCCTCCCACACTTCCTCTTACACCAATTCCCCATTGCCCCCTTGTGGCCCCCCTTCCCTCGTTGCCCTCCTCTCACCCCCCTATCGCCCCTTCCTCTCAACCCTCCCCCATTGCCCCCCTCTTGGTCCTACCCCCTGTTGCCCCCTCGCTTGGTCCCCCTCCTCTTGGCCCCCCACCCTATTAGCCCCCCTGTTGCCCCCTACCAAGACCCCCTCCTCCTACCTGTCACCCCTTCCTCTCAACCCCCCACTCCCCTCTCCTCACCTTCTCAGCCCCCACACCCCTCCCCCTTCTTAGTGGTCTCATCCACCCTCCTTCATTGTTCCATTACTCCATTGCTACAAGTATTTTTTTATTATTATTTAATTATAATTTTATTTTTAATTATTGTTGAATTACTTTTATTATTATTTTTATGTAGAATTGTTATTGTTGGATATCTAATGTTTAGGAAAAATATTTCAAAATTTTATTGATATTAATTGTTGTTGGAAGTGCTGTTAGTGGCTTTATAAGGCCTTAGGTATTGCATGTAATTATTTATTTTGTGTAAAATTATAAATTTTTTCTTGTAAAATTTTTGGGAGGTTTAATTTTTAAGGGAGACTCTACTGAAATTTTTTTAAATCTAGTATTTTTCCTAAATTAATTAAAATCATAGATTAATTAGGAATTTATATTTTTTTGAAACAGTTTAAAGACGATAACATGCACATTAGTTTTATTGTCCTTTAGGTAGTAACATATGAATCATAGTTAGATAAATGCTAGATGAACAAGTGATGTGTATGATAATGGTGTAAAAGAGTTTTTGGAATTTGCTAAGAAAAATATTGTTAAAAATAGTAGAAAGTTCTATTATCCTTGTGTAAATTGTTTGAATAAGAGGAGACTCAGTGTTGCTGAAATAAGAGAACACTTGATTTGTGATGGGATTTGCAAGAATTATATGGTATGGATTTGGCATGGTGAACGATTAGAAAACTGTAATGGTACGTCTCAATATGTAGAAGTTAGTAATGATCTTAGTGATGAAGTATATATAGATGAAGATCAGTTAGAGGACATGATCCGTAATGTTAGGGAAGAGGCCTTTGAACTAGCTCTTGTATATAATAACTTGTGTAATGATGTAAAGAGGCCTCTATATCTAGGGTATATTAATTTCAGTTTGTTGTCTAAGGTGTTAAAATTAGTTACGTTGAAGGCAAGAGCTAGGTGGAGTGATCACAGTTTTACATGGTTGCTAGAGTTACTCCAAATAATGTTTCCAATAGAAAATGTACTACCAGATCGTTATTATGATGTTAAGAAGATCTTGTGTCCAATATGTATGAATTTTAAAAAGATACACGCATGTCTTAATGATTGTATACTATATAGAGAAGAGCTTGAAGGGGAAGAGAAGTCTCCAAAATGTGAGGCATCACGATACAAAAAGAAGGGGGCTCCTGCAAAGGTCTTGTGGTATCTTCCAATTATACCAACATTCAAGTGCTTGTTTGTGAATATTAATGATGCAAAGAACTTAAGGTGGCATGCGGATGAAAGGATTTACGATGAAAATTTTTGACATCTAGTCGATTTTCCTCAGTGGAAGAAAATTGATCAATTATTTTCTAAATTTAGAAATGAATCAAAGAACTAGAGGCTTGGACTTTCCACCAATGGAATGAATTCTTACAATAGCCTTAGTAGTATACATAGCTCATGGCCTATTCTTTTGGTTATTTATAACCTATCCCCTTGGCTATGCATGAAACGAATGTATATCATGCTATTCATGTTAATTTTAGGACCAAAACAACTTAGAAATGACATTAATACTTACTTAATACCTTTGATTGAAGACTTAAAAGAGCTATGGGAGGTAGGTGTGGATGTATTTGATGCAAATCAAAAGGAGAATTTTAAGTTCCATGCTATGATCTTTTACACTATAAATGACTTTTTTGCGTTTGGGAATTTGTCTAGGTACAGTGTCAAGGGTTATAAAGCATGTCCAATTTGTGAAGAAGACACATGCTACCATTAACTTCAATATAGAAGGAAGATAGTCTACCTTAGCCATCGTAGATTTCTTAAATGAGATCACCCTTATCATAAATTAAAGAAAGCTTTTCATGGCCACTAAGAGTACCTTCATGCTTTGGATGCTTTAACTGGAGAAAAAAATCTATGAACGAGTGAAAGATATCAATGTTATTCTTGGTAAAACTCAAAAGAATACAAGTGCCAAAATTATATGGAAAAAAGGTCTATCTTCTTTGATCTTCTATATTGGCGCTTTGTTGAAGTGAGGCATTGTATTGATGTTATGCATGTGGAAAAAAACATGTGTGATAGTATTATTGGAACATTATTGAACATGCTAAGAAAAACGAAGGATGGTGTGAATGCAATATTAGATTTAAAAGAAATGGGAATACAAGAAGACTTACATCTGAGATCAGAAGGTAAGGAAACTTATTGTCCCCCAGCTTCTTATACATTATCTAAGGTGGAGAAAACAAGTTTTTATGAGAAAACAAGTGTCGTCAGGGTATTCTTCAAATATTAATAAGCTTATGTCGATGAAAGAGTTGAAATTGGTAGGCTTAAAGTCTCATGATTGTCATGTCTTGATGCAATAATTATTACCAGTGGCCATTCGAGGTATATTAAAAGAGGATTTAAGGCACACAATAACTAGGCTTTGTTTTTTTTTCAATGCAATATGTAGTAAAGTTATTGATCCCTTCAAATTAGATGAGTTGGAACAAGAAGCTTCTATTATACTATGTCAACTTGAGATGTACTTTCCTCTTTCATTTTTTGAGATTATAACACACTTAATAGTTCATTTAGTGAGGGAGGTTAAAATATGTGGCCCTATCTACTTAAGATGGATGTACCTAGTTGAGAGATATATGAAAATATTGAAAGGGTATGTGAAGAATCCTTACCGCCTTAGAGCATCTATTATTAAAATATATATTGTTGAAAAAGTTATGGACTTTTTTTCTGATTATTTGTCTAATACAAAACCAATTGGGCTTCCTAAATCTCGTCACGAGAGGAGGCAATTAGGTTAAGGCACACGTGGGGTATCAGTAAAGAGCATGAATTATGATGAAGTGCAAGAAGTACATTTATATATCTTGAATAATATTGATGAAGTTCAAAGTTACATAGATATCCATAAGAACTTCTACAAGTAGAATGCAATCGGCTAAGAATGACTGAATAGAGGTTCTTGAAAGAGCATAATAGGACTTTTGTAGATTGGTTCAAATAACAACTCTTAAATGAGGATAATATTTCTGATACAATTAAATGGTTAGCAGAGGGTTATAATGTGGATGTGATATGCTGGAATGCATATGATATTAATGGGTATTCATTTTATACAAGGTTTCTTGATGAAAAGAGTACTATATAAAATAGTGAAGTTATGATAGTGGCTAAAGCTGTGCACTTCTCAAGTAAAAAAGATAAAAATCCAAAAATGGCATCCATACCTTATTTTAGGATTATTAAAGAGATTGGGGAGGTTGACTATACTAAATTTAAAGTGCCTGTCTTCAAATTCAAGTGGCTTGACATTTAGTGTGCAAAATGATAAGTTAGGATTTACATTGGTTGATCTTAGAAGACTAACTTATGGGAGGAGCCATTTATTATGGCAGACAAAGCAAAACAAGTTTTCTATGTTATCGATCTGGCAAATAAAAGTTGGTCAATAGCTCTCGAAGGAAAAAAGATGATTGATAGTGATAATAAGAATGAAATAGGCTTCAATATCTCTGAAACTCCTACCTTCTCATCAGGACTACCAGATTTGAATGTAGATGAGATAGATGATGAACATGCCGCACGAAGTGATCATCATGAAGGGATATGAGAGAATATCTCTATATGAATTTAATTTTTAAATTAATGTTAGTTTTCTAATTTAGAATTATGCTTTATTTATAATTCTTTGTGTTTTATTTATTTTGTGTTATTTGAATTATTCTTTATTTACAATTCTTTTTGTTTTATTTTTAGAAACATAGAGAAAAATTAGAGTGGATACACAAATGGTATTCTGTGCTAGCCGTCTATAGAGGTTACTCAAAGCCAGTCGACTGCAGAGGTTGCTTAGAGCGATGATAGTGATCCTAGTAAGACCACTGGCCACAAGTTATCAATTCAGTTCGATTGGTGGTGGAAACCATGAAGGCTAAATAAGGCCAAGTTTATCAGCTACCTTGGACTCCTGTCACGAAACAAGCCTAGTATCTTGCATAAAGATTGGCTTGATGTGCCAAAACATATGAAGGAACAAATTTAGGAAAGTATTTAGGTATATCATTATAAAGTTATAAACATTTGTAATTATTATGTGTAAAATACTAACTATTATTAATTGTAGCTCACCACGATGTTTCGAATAATGAAGCATATTGGAGACAGCTGATAAAATATTGTAGGGAATATTGGAGAGGTTTCAAGACTGACCTTGCAAGGAAATTTGTCCATGTCGAGTTGAAAGAAGGTCAGCTTCATCCTAATCCTCTCAAGACATATCAGTTTCTAGACAAACAAACTTGGCAAGAATTTTACAGAATTCAGACTTCTGAAAAAGCTAGTTAGTCAATTTCTACTTGATTTAATTGTAGTAATTTAATTCAACTGATTATATTAATTTATTAACTTTTTATTAATAGGAAAAACGAGCAAAAAGTAAAGAAATTGCTCGGAGAAATGAATTCCCCCACACGATGTCTTGTAGGGGTTATGATCGCATTGAAGATATTTTGATGGATGAGAAGTTGAAGAAGAGAGAAGAAGAAGCTAAATTTGATCCTTCTATTCTCTTATCCCTACCATCACCTATCTCTTGTGAAGATAAATGGAGATATGGTCATCAATATAAGAAGGGAGGGTATACAAGCGAGAAGGTATGCGAGGTTGCTGAAAGGATTGTAAGTAACATTTAATTCTTTAATTTTTTATTCGATTACCAATATAGAATGTTATGATATTTGTTTTGTTTGTTATAGGAGGCTCTTAAGGAATAACAATATCAAGGATCCTTCATTTTAGAGGGTAGAAATGACATTTTGGTGGTTGCTATTGGCAAGCCAGAGCATCTGAGATGTGTTAAAGGTGTTGGATTTGGCGTGGAAATCAAAGATTACTTTGGAGCACATGCATGCCCTAGCGGATCGAGTGTTGTTATGAGAGAAAAGCTAGAAAATGTAATAACAAATGCAAGGCAACAAACATGAAAGGAGGCTGAAGTTTCATTTAAAGCTTGCTTAAAAGCTCGGCTTGTAAAAATAAAAGAGGAGATGATGACCTTTATGTCCTCACGATAAGAAATGACTGCCGATGCACCTCATACACAGTCTCTTAGATTTCACAGCATGAAAGAGAGTAATATTCTTGAATGCATGTCAGAGGGTCCTTCAGTGAGAAACACGGGTGAACCGTGTAAGCTATATCTAGAGGATCTTGATAGATACTTGGCTGCTCTTGGTAGCGTTCACAGTTTAGGACAAATCATCCACCATAAGCAAACGCAATAAGATTAAGTCAAAATGGTGGTAGAAGATGTAAAAGTAGTGGATGCAATCATCCCATTCTCTACTGATAAGGTCAATATTGTGTACGAAGTTGTTGGTACTTTTATTATGTGGCCTAAGAGACTTGTGAGTATGGTTCAAGCCGAGGTACATGTTTTATTAAATATTTCGTACATTTTATTAAGTATTTATTTTTATATTATTTTTTTAATTAGCTATCTCTTGTCTTTTCAGCTTCCCTTACCAAATAATTTCCTACCTAAACTTTCACAACCCTAGCTACTGCAACTACCACAGTTGACTCCTCTTTAACAAATAATTTTATTGGTTTATGACAAATCATTTCAAAAAAAAATTTTCCAAAAGAAATGGATGTTGTGGGTGTGGAAAGTCCAGTGATGATTCAACAGGAAGATTTGAACCATCTTTTCTTGAAAAGTCAGCTTACCACAGCATCAATTGAGCTTTTTATGCTGTAAGTATGTTTTACTTAAATATAATTAACTTATCAAGATTGATCAACTAACATAATTGCATTATTGCAGGTATCTCCATCATTTGTGCATTATATCGAGCAAAGGTGATCATTTTGGATTTCTTTGCCCTCATCACATGATAGAGAAAGGGAACACTCTTGAAATAAGATTCTGGTATCTCCAATAACGAATATGTGAAGTTAAAAAGGATGATTTCATGGCTTCATATGTGCATTTGTAAGAATCAATTTATGATTGACAGTTTTTTTATTAAATGTGGATTTCTTCTGATATCTCAATATATTTTATAGGGACCACTGGCAACTGATTGTTCTTTCATTGAAGAGTAACATAGTCCTCTTCTTATGCTCCTTCCATTACAAACCAAACAAGGACATAAAGAAGATGATAGACTTATAAGTATATTTGTAAAAAAAAACTATTAATTTTTACAGATATATTAGTTAAAAATCTTGTGATATTAATTATAGGGCAATAAAAACATATCAAACGATGGTCCTGAAAAAGCACCTACATGAACTAAAGGATCCTACATGGATTGAGCTAAAAGTAAGTTAAAACTAACTCTTTATTAACATATTCAATTGTTAATATGTATTACCGATTCCCGATTATTTATATGTGTGTGTGTGTGTGTTTTTTTTTTTAAATAGAGTCGCAGGTGTAATAGCCTTAAATAATATATATATATATATATACTTATTGAATTAACTATATGAATATATTTTAGTTATATTTAGGATAATTATAACAATAAGGAGTACTGATAGAATGGAAATATGTATGTCAAACAACCTAAAGGTTTCTGGTTCGAATCCCTGATGCAACAAAATAGAATTTTATTTTTTCAGCTTCTCCAAAATTATGAAATTACCCTTTTCTAAATTTGATAAAAGCTTCCTTCTCTTCCTCGGCCATTCCAGAAAAATAGAGAGAGAATGAGAGTATGAGAATATGACTGACTTAACCTTCCTATACCTCTGACCTTTCCTTATTTCAGTGATCACTGACTCATCCCCCTTGTTGTTCGCTGTGGTGGCTGGTGCAGTTGATGCTATAAGTTTCTTTGGTTTGTTTTCCTTATATTCTCTATTTTTATCATCATTCTCTGTCCTATTTCTAGCTGTCTTCATTGGATTCAGTCACTGCTCAGTTTCTGTCATCTGTTTGGTTTGCTACTAGCGTAAAACTAAATCGTTGGAGCTAGACTCATGATCCTTTCCTTCCCAGCTCAACCGTGAGCGTTGTGTTCTATTTTTCTGGTCTGTGCTCCTTGTTTTTGCATCCTCTTTACTTGTTGTCTGTCTGGGCTGTTTTGCGTTAAGAGATCTTAAAGTGTCGAGTATTAGAAGGCTATTACTATAAGCTTGTGTGGTGCGATTGAACCAGCCTTCTTCTATCGTGTGGTGTAGTGCTAGTGATCAGTTTGTATCTAACCTGTTTAGTGTAAGTTTTACTTTTCTCTTCCTTATATGTACGTTGCTAGTTGCTGGAAGTAAGGACGCTTCAGGACTTGCTTTCTCTTGATGAATATACGTGTGATTTAATCATTGAAGTTGGAAAAAATTTGGCTCTCCTGTTACTGTGGTTACGCGTGCATGAAGAGGAAATAGAATTTTAATTTAAATAGAAATTACAAGTGTAGAAGGAAGGAGATGATGTATAGCCTAGAGTTTTATTTGGAGATAAGTGAATTATTAATATTGTAAGGGAAAGGATATTGGAATCTAGAAATAAAGACTAATCTTAGCTTGATAATTATGCCCATAAAGTATTTAATAACATGCCTAGTGGGAGAAATGTGTTGGTATGGGAGCTATTAAATTATGAATAGAATGATATTGGTTTTGGAATTTCAATGATGATAGTTGATTTTAAATTGTGATGGAAAATTTTTATTCAATTATATCCTTATAGGGTGTGTAGAAGAATGGGACCCTGACCAGAATTAAAAGAAGAATACTTTTGAGAATTTGAAGCTCTAACAAGTAAGTGAATAGTATTCTCTTTAATTTATTTTATTGGTATTTTATTTTTAATAAATTTTTATTGAGATATTTTATTCTTGTGAATTACATTAGTATTGAAACTTTGTGATATCAAAGTGAGATATCAAAGGAGGGTATATGCATTTATTTCCTCAGGGAATATGTTTGAAAGAGTTATAGAATTATTTGGTTTATTAAACTCTTGAAATCCTTGATTATTTAAATAACGCAAGTTCGTATATTATTTTATGAAAGATTATTTTAAATAGGTTTTAAATTGAAATTTAAAGTGATGCATGCAAGTTTGGTATTGGAAACGTAGATTATATTTCAAAAATAATTATTTGTCTCGCATGTTTGAAATATGATTCTTGAGAGGACTCTAAACAGAACACTACTGCTAATGGTAGTTCCGTTACCCTGTAGCGCTGTGGTTAAATACTAGTTAGTTTATTTCGTGAGTTTTATCCTCACATTTGGTATTCGTGGGCTTCGTACCCGCGTTTGGTTCCGTGGCCTGAGCTGCGTTTGGTTACTTACCTCGTGGACTGTGTGTTCACATTTGTTTCGTAGCTATGGCTGCGTTTGGCTATTTACCCTCATGGACTGATGTGTTCACGTTTGTTTTATGGCATAAGCTGCGTTTAATTATTTATCCTTGTGGACTGAGTGTCCATGTTTGTTACCTATTCTGTTAAGTCCTTAAAATTTTTAAATTTTGATCAACTCGTTCATTTGAAATTTCAATGGTTTCAATTATCAAGTATACTAATTTAATTTATGTGTGAGTAATTTAATTTCTTTAAGTATGATAGAATAAAGTGCTTCCAAATCTACTCTCATTTCATGGGTATGATTATGATTTATAGATTTTTAAAGTTATTATGTTGAATTATCCTCTTTTCAATTATTTTACATGATTATTTGAGTTTAATATGTGAATTCTTTTAAATTCTATTTTGGGGATGCTATTCACTAGAAAATTATTTTAGTCTTAGATTTGTTAGTTGACGCTGATCCCACCATCGACCTCTAAAGGGTAACTAGCTACAGTGGGTGGACCTTTTTTATTGGTATTGTTGCTCTAATGTAACTATACAATTTGTATGTCTTTTTAATTTGAAAGAAAGATTAGATGCTCCACATAGATTATAGATAAACCCTATTTTTGATCTGTATATTGATTGTTGGCTGCAAGGAGCTACGCTCCTGATTTATACTGATATTTGTAAAAAAAAATTTTTGTAAAATTTTCAGGAGATCCTAGTTACAGGGGAGGTTCTGCTGAAATTTTTACAAAAGAAACATTGATACTTTCTTATGACAACGAATTTAAAGAAGTTATTTTAATTCTCATGTGATTTGATTGAATTTTATTCTTTATATATATATAAAAAATGGAATAAATATTCATTTGGAGGTTTACGGGAACGTGAGAGTGGTTCACACCCGTGCCGGTCACACTCTATTTTGGGGCGTGATAGCAGGCAACCACTGAAGAGTAGTTTGTGCGGTGTATATGTGACGAGGCACATGCTCAATATCATCACATTGAGAATGACTGAATTTACAAATGAGGTAACTATATTTTTTAAAAGCTAATTTTATTATTACTTGAATTAATTGGTTAATGTTTTAATTGCAATTTTATACTTTAATATAGATGTTTGACATTGCGGATCCATTTTTTGAGGAGGAGGTTGACGACATCCTCACACGTTAGGCACAATATTTTATGAATGATATGTGAGGTTTAGGTAGTTTTTTAGAAAATTGTACAAGACAATTTGAGTTTTGTGTAATTTCTATAGAATTGTATTGAAATTTAAATTATTTATATGTACTTGAATTGGCTGGCTGGCAATAAATTATATAGAATATTTTTATTTGCAAGAATTGGGAAAACAACTAAAAACAGAATAATTTTTTTTTCTTAAAACCTCTTTTTAACATCGGTTCATGCCATAACCGATGTTAAAAGTCATATCTTTTTTTTAAAAAAAGCTTCAACAAGAAAATTTCAACAGCAAGTCTGTGTCCGTTGTTGAAAGTTTACTTTTAATAACGGTTAAACAACCACTATTGAAAGTCATTTACATTTAACATTCCCTAAAACAACAGTGGATCTAGAACTGATGTTAAAAGTGTTTTTTATCTATTGTTAAAAGCCTATCCTGTAATAGTGAATTTAGACCTCTCATAGAATTCAAATTCATATTATCTACCTATATATGCCGTCGATATTGATCTGTTGCAATTGCAGGAGCGCATTCAACGTGGTATGACCTGCAATTCGAATCTAAGACACCAACGGAATTCAACAGCGGTCTTATTTAATCACAATCACCGTATTACAGTCATGATCCACAGGCTATGAAAATTACTAACAGACAGGTGCTCAAATTTGAATAACAGCAAAACAGAATAGAAAATTCAGATAGAGAGACTACAAAATCTTTCTTGAATTCCCCTATATTCTCCCGTGCCTTCCATGAGGGCTTTGGGTTTCCTCAGCTGCGATGTAGTGGCCTTTCTTCAGATTGTGGCCCGATAAGAACTTCACTTGGCCAAATATCCAGGCTGATGCTTCACCATGATTTGGCTAATATCTTCAATGTTTCAACTCTCCGCGCTACTTTAGCCAAAAAAAAAACTCTCCACGCTACTGCTACGAGCAGAAGAAATACGGTAATCCAATAGAGAGGAAAAGCAACATATGCGGTGTCATAGGAGAAAGCCATTAGTAAGAGGCTGTAACATAAAACAAGGTGTGCTATTGAAAACCATACAACGACTCCATAGCGGCGTTGAAAAGTGGGAAACACGTGGACGATTGCTTGCAAGAAAATCATTGTGTTTAAGGACAAGAACGAAAAGGGCAATGCAGCTGGACAGTTCTTATATTTTCTTATCGGGTTGAGTGTCTTAAAGTTCATGAGTGAGAAAATGCATCCCCAATCTATTTCAGTGCCGTGTTTGAAGAATGTTGATGGAGGATTCAACAAACTTTGGTACGTCAACGTTATTAATAACGTTGCCACCACTAGAACTGCATTCTCAAACTCTTTACCTTCATCTTTATTCTCTGTTTTTGCTTTTGCTTCTGCTTGCTCCCGCGATCCTTCCTTCTTTTCAGGTGCTTCAGAGTCACCCACATCAGTGTGGCCCACGTCTATGCTAGTTTCCTCTTCTATCTCTTTCTTCTCCTCTTCTTTCCTTGTCACCTGCCATCTCATACACATTCTTTAGTCGCCATGAAAATATACAGTGTACGCGCGCGCGTGTCGTACAAGATTTTAAAACTGGTGGATCTTTTGGTTTTTCTACCCAAAATTATAATTTTACCGTAATTATACCTTCTTATTGCCTAAATATTGTCGCTTTAGAACGTCCCACGCTTGGGTGGAGGTAGTTGCAGCTGCAATGAGAGGGAAGATTTCATCATGTAGGGCTTGTTGAATTAAGAACAGCGCCTTTGAATCCTTCTTGCGCTTCTCTCGTAATGGTTGATCAGGCTTGTCGGTTTGGTTGTCTTCAAATCCATTCTCCACCAAGTCCCACAGCTCTTGGGACTTGAACATGGTCTTCATTTTCAGACTCCAGAATTCATAATTCTTCGCTTCTTTCAACATCGGAATGAGGGCTACAACTTCTGCATAATTAGTTGCGTTGCTCATGTTGCTTGCCATGGCCGATTTCGTTCACTTAAAATTAAAATTGGTTCGCTCACTTGGAGGTTATATTATCCCTAACATACATGTATAGTCCTTTATAGTAATACCAAGAAAAAACATTATCATTAATTGTATTTTTATTTCATCTCTACCTAATTGCCTATGATTTAGTCCATGCTAATTGTTCGATACTTAGGTTTATATGTCAAAAGATTATATTTGTACGTTTTTATAATAAAAAATATTATTTTTATCCTTTTATTATATGTAAAACTTATTTTTTTAAGGAAAGTCCAATCTTTGACTTTTAAAAGAAAACGACAAAATATATTAGGAACAAAAAAAATTTATATCTCAATATTTAATAAAATTTAATTTCTTAAAAATAGTCTTAAAGTATCAATTTTAAAGTATTAACTTGCAATCTAGAAGTATTGGATACATACCAAAAATTAAATTTTTAAAAATTAGAAAAATAATAACTTGATACTCTATGGATATGTGTCGAAAAAATATTGATGAGTATTGGTATCGTACATAATACCGATATTAATACGCTAAGTAAATTGAAGTTTAGGGTGCTTCATAGTGTGCCATGTACAATTAGATTTATATGTGACTGGACTAAATCCGTGAGTTGCATTGTTTAATTTAAGAAAATTATCAAAAGTAATACAGATAATAACATTTACAAAATTTTAATTTAAATAATATTGTTGTCTTATTAAAAAAATGAAGATTTGTTTATATATATATATATATATATTCAATTTTAAGGTTAACAAAATAAGAGAACATTAAATTTTTTTAAAATGGAACACATTCTGTTAAGAAATAATAAGTCACGGCTCATGTTACAATGTAGAAGAAATATTTCATATAATGTTGGGAAAAAATGCTAACAAATTATGATAAGAATATCTTGAAAGCTGTTACTGAAAGTTATTCAGTTGAGAAAAAAAAATGATAAGAATATCTTGAAATATGTTACTGGAAGAATATTCAATTGAGGGAAAAAATATTACTCTCTACATCCTAAATTATAAAATATTTTTAAATAAAATTTCATATATCAATAAATTTTATTAAATAAACTTAACAACCTTAATTTTTAAAAATAAAAATATAAATATAAAAAAATATCCTTTATTTAATATATTGAAAAGAGTGAGGGATAGAAATTAAATAGAGAAAGATTAAGAGTAATATTAGAATAAGTCTATTTAATAAAACCTTAATATTCTCAAAGTTTTTTTATATTTTGAGACACCAAATCTCTTTTAAAAATGTCTTATAATTTCAGACACAAGGAGTACTAAAATATATATCCATGTGCAAATACATTGATGTGCATATGAATGTGAGAATGCATGCATTTTTCTGATGCCCTGTGCAAAGCAATTATTATTTTGATCAAAATAATTTAATTGAACCAGCTAGACTCCATATGAAACATTACAATGCTGGTCAAATTATATTGGGCAATTAACTAATGTGTGTGTACTCCGTATTATTTACAAGCTACCAAGTCTTGGTTAATAGATAATTATTTAATCTCATTTTTATTTATAGATCATTTCTAAAATAATTATCATTTATAAGGCTGCTAGCAAAAAAAAAACTTTGATTTTTTGTTCCTTTTATATTTCGTGCCAATAGTTTTTTATAACCGCTCAATTTAATCGGCAATTTTTGCAATATCATGTAGGAAACTCAACAAAAAATAACAAACAAAAAAATATGTAAAAAAAAGATTCAACTTTTCATTCCTTTAAAATTTCAAACTGCTAATTGCATTACAAAATGTGGACGAGGAATGAATATGCCTTCCTACCACAACTACAAACCATTAATATAATCACAATTACAATTACAACTTCTACCTACCCATATATGCATGTATAGACAGAGCGAGTGCATAAAATGTAGATGAGGAATGAATATGCCTTCTTACCTCTCAACTACAAAACATTAATATAATTACAATTACAACTTCTACCTACCTCCACTATCTCCGACATACTTGGGTTGAGTTGGGCACTCACTAACCTAGTTTACCCGTTGGTACTCTAGCAAATTGGGGCCCTATAGTCCTACAAAACGCGTTAGTAAAGTTATCATTACAGCTCATAATTCATGTGGATCACGTTCAATTTGAACCGTATTCATATAGCCAAATTCCACTTTCATACTCTTGAACTTTGGATATATTCAAGCGGGCTTGAATATTCAAATCATTAGTATTTTTAACTTGAAATTAATTATTTTTATTATTATAAAAAATAAAATGATATACTCCCTCTGTTAAAAAATATAAGATATTTTTAACAGAATTTCACCCCCTAATAAAGTAGTTACCTACTTTCAAAATAATTTTATCTTTTCATATTTACTCTTATTAAATACCCTACAATAAATATAAAGTCACTATTAATAGGGGTATTTTTGAAAAAAAAGGCAATGATTATATCTCAAAAGACTAAAAATGACTTACATTTTTTAACATCTAATTACTTAAAAAATACCTTATATTTTTTAATGAAGGAAGTATTTAAAAAAAATAAAATGTTATTAGAATATTCAAGCCAAACTCGAGTGGGCTGTGGCTTGGTTTGAAATTTTTTGAACCTATTCAAGCAAATCAGAATATTAAAAAATGTGTTATTTTATTATGCTCAGATCCTAAAATTTTCATGTTTATTTAGGCTTGATCTAAACTACCAATTTTAGTTATCTCATGAGACGAGCTACAGGGGGACCCTAGGGTAATTTACACCCACCTCTCTCTTTTTGTGTGTAAATTTTTTTAGCTTCATTTTCAATGACATGTGAAGAAAAAGAAACGTCCCTGACTCCTAATGTGCCTGGCAAGTCTCTCTGTTCTGGTCTCTACCCTCTATTAGTGTCTCAAATCCTCTTATCTTAATAAGAAAGGTTTTAAAAAGTAGATCGATCATTAAATCGAATGAGCCACTAGTTCAAGAGTTAATGGTTTGATTGGGATCAAATTGGATTCAAACTAGATATGGTTATTTTAATATTTTTTAATAATATATATACATATATATCATAAAATAAGTTCATCCAAAATCATAAAAACTAATATTTTAATAGAATTTATTTTATCCACTTCATTTTTTATAGTATGAATAGCATTTAATAAAATTTTGTTTGTTAAACAGAAAAATAACATTCAAATTTATTATGTTAATCTTTTCTCCAAGAAATAAATAGTAAATAATTTATATTAATAATATAATATAGTAACGGGATGCCTGCTGTGGGGAGAGAATATACTTCTAATACTCTTCATGTAATACCAAAAGACAAAAACCCAAACTCCATTCATCTCCTTCTTTCCTCTGCCCCCGTGATAATAAGTGCAGGATTTTGAGTTTCTTCGCATCATATGATTTCACGGCAGACCAGATGGTTTTGTGGCTGGAAAAACGCATCTAATGTCGTGGTTTACTGTAAAATATCTTCTTTTCTTAATTTTTGGTGAGTATTTTTTTCTCTCTCCTTCTTCATCTTTTCTTTAAGCCTTTTCCTTCGGCTCCCCCGTTCTTTTTTCAGCTTGGATCATTTGAAACGTTTGAACCAGTTCACCGATCACTTTTTCCAGTTTTCCCAATTTGTTGACTGGTTTACTAGTTCTCCACCAGTTCAGTTAACTCATAGTTTTGCAGCATCAACCGGACAGGACCAATAACCAATTCCAATTTTTAAAATAGTGATAAAAGTATCTACACTATAGTGGTAAGATTAATTAAATTCTATAGATCAATTACCTAAATGCCTTTGTTAAAAAAAAAAAACAAGAGCATTTAGGCAATAGACCTCTATAATTTAATTACATTTAAGGGCTTGGGACCCTTCATGTAATTTCAAAATGCATTGGACCTTTCAAGCATGTTATAAATTATCTTCCAAGGGCCCCAATGCAATTCTCCCATAAATTAAGGTATATAACATAATAAAAGCAAAAGTTTTGATTTGGTATTCTCTCTATATCTTGTATAGAAGTATTTGGATATTTTTAAGAAAACCATGATTTTAGTTTTATAATTAATTTTAACATGTAATAAATATGTTTGAACATATTTTTATAAAACCATAATTTTACCTGAATTTTAATGTTGCTTTTCAATTTTGCTTAAAATTAATCTGGTTAATAAAGTTTATAAATTAATTATATCACTTAATTAATTATATTTAAAATAAATCATTTAATTAATTTTTTCTAATGCATATCTAAACGGGCCGTTGTTGGGTCTTTTTTTGGCCGACAAGCTGATCAATGAATTATAGTGGCAGTTGAGTCTTGAATGAGTAAGTTTTCATAGACAAGCAAAAGTATTGGTCAATTTATTACTCCCACCATCTTATTGTAGAAGATTTGTTTTTAAAAAATAAGCATATTAATATAGTTCATTAACTACACATTACGATTTTTTAAAAAACCTAAACATAAATTTATAAAAGTGAAAATATAATCATTGTTATTTATAAGTTTATTGAGAGTTGGTTTCAATCCTTATAGTCCTTATAATTTAACATTGTTGGGGACTTGAGAAAAACATCATTCAATCTTGTTGAAATTATAAGGATTGAAAATGATGAAAAAATTATAGGGATTAAAAGTAATACTTAATGAAACTATAAGAACTAATGATTATATTTTCCCTTTCTAAAAATATTCTTTGTTTAATATGACTTTATTTGTGAAATATTAAATAGAGAGAGAAAAATAATTCCTCCATTAAAAAATATAAATCATTTTTAAGGAGTTGGATATTAAAAAATGTAAAGTATTTTTAGTATTTTAAGGTATAATTATGGCTTCTTCTTTTTTCAAAAATGTCCATATTAAATAAATCACTTTATATTTATTTTAAGATGAAACACCTTATTAAATAGGGGTAAATATGGAAAGGGAGGGTTAGTTTAAAGACAAATAACTATTTTATTGGAAGGTAAGATTTGGTTAAAAGGGAATGATAATCTTGAAAAAAGGGTATATAATAAGAAGGGAATGGAAATATTGGAAAAAGTACAATTAATAAAATTTTATTTTTTTATTAAATTGTCTTATATTTTAAGGAACCAAATCAATTTCAAAATTGTCTTATAAATTGGGATGAAGCTAGGGAGAAGGGGGGTTTAGAAAATTTTATTAGGGAAGCCAAGATGACAAAATATATATGATAATTGAAATAAAATTATATATATATATACACATCACTAACATAACATAAATATTTTTATATATTTATATTTAATTTTTAAAATATATAAAAAATAAATATATACTTTCATTCTTTAAAGTAGTAAAGTACTCATGCGATGCACGGGGTTTTATATTATAGTTTTTATAAATAGGTTTGAAAGAGTAATTTATAGTAGACACTTTATCCATATATATTATCCTATATGTAATAGGGTTGTATAATTATAATCATTTAATATTAAATATACATATCAGAGTAAAGCAAATGGTAAAAACTAAATGCATATTGTGTAAACGGATGCAATGGGAAGTAGATTAACAAAAATTTATAATTATTTAGATCAAATTATCAAAGACATTTCGATGAATAAAATTAAAAATTATATCCCTAAAGTGACCATCCTCATCAAGAACTAATATTTTTAGACACTTCATGCTTCTTACATGAGAAACAACAACATATAATCAATCGTTGGTGAAAACAGGATGAAGTATGTACAAATTAACATGACACAGGATCTAGTCTTGGCTCTTATTAATGGGCATTGCAAACGCCAATATAATGGAAAAATATCTCCTTTTCATAGTAAATGACAAACTTGAATCAAATGAACATATGACAATACATGTTATATATTCTTTTGTCCTTGTAATTGATCCAAACATTTATTGAGCTTCAATAACATGTGTTTATATCTCATGTAACTTTAAGATGTGAGCTAGTACACAACTTCGTAAACTTATCAACGTTTTGGTTCACATTAAAATAATTAGGGCACATACTTTAAGCTTTATTTCATAATTCAAGTGGCTTGGTATTGTAATTTAATTTATAAAATTTGTAGAGTATAAGTCATTAAGTAAATTCATATATCTATCATCCTCAATAACACCATCAAAGCTCAAGAATAAAACTTTCTCTCCAGAAAGTAGGGACAATATGTGTTTGTTTACTTCTTCAACCATAGTCAATGACTCAACATAAGAGCTAATATAGCCCTATCTCTAACATATGAAGAATTATATATATTGGTAAGGAAATTTGAGAAAGTTGAATCAATAATAGACTTTACTAGATTATTTGAACCATTCAGTAACAAATCAAATAGGATTTTAATATCTGTAAATCCTTTATTAGCTCTAACAGCAATCCCATCAACAATTAAGATAATCCATTTAGCAAAATCCTGAAGAGCACTAATACATGCTCCATTGTTTGCTGTTAGAAGTCTCATGTTTATTATTAGTGTAAGAAGTTGACAGTTGTCCTGAAACAAATAGTTAATAGTTGCAAAAACAATGTCTTCTCTTGACCCACCTAGAAAGACAGGAATACTAGATTTGCTTGATGCCTCCACCAAACATAGTAACTTTTTCTTCAAAAGGAAGATCACCAACTAATAGATTGCTTAACTTTAAAATATCCTTTAAGCATTTATCAAGAGCTTCAAGACAAAACATGTGTACCATTGGAGCCTCATCTCATATAATCAGTGACTTATGAACTAATAATTTAGCCAAGTTGCTCCTTTATTTCATGCCACATATATTGTTTTCAGTCACAAAAAGAGGGATATATAATTTGAGTGAGTTGTATATCCTCTTGGGAGTATTAGAGAAGCTATCCCTTTTGATGCTATATTAGAACTATCTTACCTCTAGATCTTCAAGTTAAAAGTTTTCTCTAAAAATATGTCTTCCCAGTATCACCATACACATACAAGGAAAAAAAAAATCCTTTATCAAATTCAATGGCATCAATAATTTTATTATAAATCTTCTTTTTCTCATAAGTTAGGCTTTTTTTTTTGGTAAAACCATAAGTTAGGCTTTGAAGCAACCTTTTCAATTCATTATATAATACAACCCTGCCATAATTTAGGTTATTTATTATTAATTTTTTTTCATTTGCATTCAAACTTGACATGTCGATTGAAAGAATACTATCATAATCTTTGGGACTTCTTTTTATTAGATTGTAGTCTTTTTTCAATTTCAATTAGAGTTAGTAATATGAGTTGAGTTCATGAGTCTAACCCTGCCAAATAGTGACGGGTTGAATTGCATAATCTAGAGCTCAATTAGATGTTTTAATTTTTAAAATTTTAAATATATTAAAAAGCCTAAGTATTAATTTTCCATTATAATGTATTTTTTATCCTAACTTTAAATAATTAAATGTAACAATTTTAAAATAAGTAATTTGGAATTTTGTGATCAAATTAATAAAATAGTGAAAGTAAAAATAAGCACAAATTATGCTGACTAATTTATTCTCATTATATATTACTTCCCTATTTCATTAAGCTTTTTGTATATACATGTTTAAAATATTATTTTACACAACTTATGTATTTATATTTTAAAAAATATTAAATAAATAATTTTCCAAAACTAAAAAGTTTAAAATATGAATAAATGTTTAAAAAATATATGTATTAAACTTTTTTTTAGGTATATTGAATATTGTTAGATAAAATCTATATTTAAAGAAGGTATTTTAATCCAATATATAACTTAACAGTCAATTAACTGTCAGGTGAATGAAAATAAAATTTTTAAAATAGAGAAGAAGTTTGTGTTTTAAAACTATTAGTTCTAGGAAAGTTTTGTGTATGTTTAAAAAATAGAAAGGATGTATCTTTGATTAAAATAAATTAGAAAAGAAGTCAATATATTTTACTCTTTTAATTATTATAATATATACATGGATGAAAATTCAAATTAAAATTGGCAATATTTTCTATATTGAAATTTTAATTTATCTAGCTTAAAATTCAAAATTTAAAATTAAAGTATTTTTTTATTAAGAACTTAAAATCTCTTTATTAGTAACTACATTATATTGGAAATTCAAAATAGTTGAATATATTGATCAATATTATTAACTTATCCTACTCAAAATATAATCTTGCCAAAATTTTGGATACTTCTAGAAGTTAAGATTGATTTGGTAAAATCATTTTATCAAATATATGTTTTAGATATAATTTTTTGTACATTTAATTGGTCAATAGTTTTTACAATTTTAACTTATTTTGATTATATATTTGAATTTCAAGTCTCAATATTTACTAATTAAACAAAATGATTGGTTAAGTAAAACTATCATCAATTAATTAATACTATTTTTAATAAGAAAATATAAATAGCATTATTTTATTGAAAAATATGAGTATTTTTAAATTTCAAACTTTACACCATAAACAATCAATATCTTACCCTTCCGAGAATATTGGATTTTATGGAAGTTTATTAAATTTTAATATTTCATAATGATTTGAGTTTTAAATATTTAAATATAGATGAAGATATATAAAAATAACTTATATTTTTTGGAAGATATAATGTAACCATTCTTTTTATTTTGTATACATAAATATTTAAAGCATAGAACCATTGAAAGAATACTAGAACAAAATCTTTCTTTTATATAAATCAGTCATGCAAAATAGACGTGAGGATATTACAAAATTAATTAAAGGGTTAAATAGGAAATTTTTCCCCTATATTTATTTTTGGTACAATGTTCTCTTTTAATTTTTAAAAACAGTGTAATATCACTTTTACAATTAACAAATGATAACTCTAATTATTAGCTGATTAAAAAATTATTAAAAATGACCTTAAAAATTACTGAAAAGAGACCAAGAAAATTGTTTTGATCATTCTGTGTAATTTTTTTTTATCTTTGTCTAAATTTTTGGAACTTTTTCTATAATTTTTTGTTCAACTAACATTCAAATTTAGCTTTTGTTAATATTTGGGGTAACATTATTCTTTAACTCTTAATTAAATCTATAAGTATGAAGAAAAAATAGTAGGCAACACCACTTATTTATAATTGATAAAATATCTAAATGGGAGGAAAATTTGATTTGAATTTGACAATCTTATCAAAACTATAGATCATCAAAATAATATTGGTTAAAGTTTTGAAATTCAAGTATAGTTTTTTAAGATCTATGGAATTATATTAAATATTGTCAATCATATAATTTTTAAACTCAAATAAATATAAAAAAGAATACTCCTTTTTAAACTTATAATCTTTTTTCTAGCAAACCCATTTATGATTTATTATAGATTATAATTTTTTCAAATGGAGTATTTATTATTTGATTTGAAAAAAGTACTCAGCACAATTTGGAGTGCTCGAAAATGTTACAATTCAGAGTATACACAAAATGACAAATGACATTAAAAATGATATATATAATCATTACTGATTGATTATATGTTGATATATGTTGTCTGCCAATTAGAAGAAGTTGAGCTCCTGATTGATACTATATTTTGTATAAAATATTGTGTTCTAGAATTTTCAAGAGATCTTATTTAGAGGGATGGTTTTGCTGAAATTTCTACAAAAATATTAAAATTAATATTTTTATTATGTTATAATTTTCAATACAAATTCAATTATGTTTTAAAATGGAAAGATTTGAAAATTTAAGGCTTATGTGTGATATGGTTCACATCCTGTACTAGTCACCCTCTGTTTTTAGGACGTGACAAATTGGTATTAGATCCTAGATTTATTATAGCTATGTGGAACAAGAACTTTTTAGTGAGGTCTCAATTATCATTATAAACTCGGGCATAATTATAATTGAGGCATTAATGAAGGTTTTCTAAGAAGTCCTCGAACGTCATTTGTTTCTTGTCATTGATTTCTTTTGCTATATAGAATTGTATTTTGAACTAAATAGTTCTTTTATCTCATTATACACTAAAATATGCCACCTAGACATTAAGTATCTATTAGGAATTTTACTAATAGTAGGACTGTTAGTAGAACTTCTTAAGCAGATGATATGCCTTTAAGAGGTAGAAGACAGTGTTAGAGTAGGATTAAGACTAGAGGTGGTTGAATCCTTAGGTCCCTCCAAGACATTCCTTCCAAGGCTGAACATTCATAATCTTAGTTTGAGAAACAGACTGTCTCCTTTACACATGTTATGTAAAAGGAACCACTTGCAGTAAAGTTGTCAGAATTTATGAAGCTAAATCTCCCTTCCTTTTTGGGAACTCATGTATGAGAGGGTCCAATTGAATTTTTTGAAAATATTGAGAAGAGATTGGGCCTTGAGATTCCCTGATATTCAGTATGTAGAATTTGTAGTATTCTAGCTATAGGGAGTAGGAAATACTTGGGCAAAAATAGCTCGAAGTCTGCATGCAATTAGGGCACCATCCTTATCATGGGAGGAGTTCAAAACTAACTGAATCACTATTTACCCAGAGTACAAGAGATGCAAAGGTTGAAGATTTTTTAACTATAAAATGCAGTAAAGGGATGTTAATAGCAAAATATAATCATAGGTTCATAAAGTTATTTTCTTTTACCTCTTATATTGTGTGACTGAAAGGGAACAGATTGGCAAATTTATATATGGATTATCAATAGATATACATGATAATGTAGCCCTTATGTTAGGTTGTGATGTTATCTATGTTGAAATTATTGATAATACATTAAGAATTGAAAATTGGCATTAGGTAGAGGAAACAACTTCTAATAACAAGTTTATCAAGGAGATTAGTTTAGGGAATATGACACTCTAAAAATTCAAGAGTAAGGCAAGCCATGGTCTAATAGTGAGTACTGTGATCTTTAATCAAGTCATACCTCATAATTAGTGAGCTTGGGTAATCTAGTCACATGGATGGAGCCTTATTTAGTGTTATAGCCCATGGTTTTAGTCGAAATAAGGAGGGTATAAGGATAGTTGATTATGCCTATATGATTATATGACATGTTACATGATTAAGTTATGGCAAGTCGTGTTGATATATTAAGTCATGGTTATATGTCTGAGTGTCTTGTGGCTATATACTTGGTAATTAAAGAGGAAATGAGTTAATCGAGAAATGAGCCATTGTGATTATGTGTTCATACGAGTTTTGAGAAATCTTATTTCAAATTCTTGTATTTATTTCAATTGATATACAACTACAAAGGGTAAAATTACCTTAATTATTGAGTGGCTAGACTCACCCCTCTCTTTAATATTTTCAGGCTTTAGCTTAGGTACAGAGAGGAAGAAAGCTTTGAACGCTTTAAATCAGTGTATTCTTAGTATATGCCGCTAAGAATTTTTATTTTGTGTAATAGACTCTATATTGCCAATTTAGGATGCATTGTGTGACACTTGCACTATATAATTATCCATAATATTTGTTTTTTTTATTTTAAGCCTTGATTGCTGGTTATGTTAACTTTGTAAATATTAATACGGCCAACATACTAGTGTAAATGTAGTAAAGTTATTTTTAAGTATGATATCTTGAACTTTGAATGTAATGCAATGAAATTACTTCTGTCTTCTATTTTCAGTATTAAAGTGGTTGAGGAGTAGAATTTTAATATGATAGTATATTTGTGCATGTGGTGTGTTGTACAAGTAGTCCTAGACCTAGTGAATATGGTTTAGGTGTTAGGAATAATTTTTGGCACATGTTTTTGGGTTTTGACACTTTGTTTGTTGTAAAGTTATGAAAAGTGATAAAAATATGTTTGGGTGTTCAACTTTCTGGTGTGACTTATTTTGAAAGTGAAACCAGTGCCATTAGTTAGTTTATAAAAAGAGCTTTTTGTAAACACCTAGATCATGTTATTTAAACGTCAGACAGAGAAATGAGGCATATCAAAATTTGCTCAATTTTGCTAATAAATGACAACGAAATTTGCTGTCATGAATTCGTGCAACACGCTATGGTGCATGGTACAAAGAGTAATAAGCCATGGCGTAATGTGCATAAGACGTGACACACTACTCTGTTTTTAGCATTATGAGATTTTCAACTCCTTTCACTCTTCTAAGGTATTTCATACTTTCGTAACACTATTTTACTTTAATATGAGGTTAAATATAGTGTTGACTTATTTTTAAACTATGAAAATTTGGGATCTTATTATTTCAAATTTTAAACTTAGGACTCTTTTTAAGAGTTAGTCCTTGATTATTATGGATTTGGATGTTAATTATGTTTAGAGTAATAATGAGATTTTACACCTATGAGATATTAGTTTCTAATTTGTTTTCAAATAGATATTTTGTTAAATTCTTGATTATGTCATTAGTGCATACTTTTTTTATTTCCTTTAATTTTAAATTGGGATGTTATTCACTAAAAGATATTTTGGTCTTACATAATAGCAGAACTTGAATCTTCTATTGATTATAAAGGGAATTTAGCGCTGAACTAAAGTAGAAGAATTTCTTTGAACAAATCTCAATTTAATTTAAATGTGAGTTTATGTATTAATTTTATAATTTGCTTCATCTGCCTCACATTAAATATAGATAAAATCCTAAATTGTAATTTATATTGTCTGTCTATTATAGAGGATTGGAGCTTAGTATTACTGATTTGGTTATATAAATAGCTATTGTGGAGATTTCAATAGGATCTATATATAGGGGAGATTTTGCCAAAATTTCTACTGAAAGATGGGATTATTTTGTCTAGAAGAAAGTATTGCAATGATTTCTAATCATATTTCCATTGCATTAAGATATTAAATTAGAGTTTTCCTTAATAAAGGCTTAAGGAATGCATGTTTTTGCATATAACTTGTGCCGGTCACATATAAGTTTTGGGTTGTGACAAAATAAACAATCTTAAAACCTTCTCAAAGCATCACCAAAGGACCATAAATGCCTCTTGTAACATCATCTCTAACATTATCAAACACCCAAAACACCAAACACGCAATATCGTTATGATAACTAAGAATTAGTCTAATCCCAAGAGAAAATGTCATCATAACATAAGGGTTAAAAGTATTTAAGAAAATGGGATCTCAAGAAAAAATCCTTTTAGAAAGATCGTTTGAGCAAAAACTATAGTAAAATTAATTAAATAAGATAATGAAAGCATGAGAAGTCATCACATAAAAATAATGAGTAAATCAGAACAATTTTTCTGCAACAGGGCACAATGCACTATATTGGACTGCACAAAGGGAAGCATTCCTCTTTGTGGCTCTTGCGGTGCGATGGACAATACATTGCAGTGCGCGTCCCCTATCATGACATTAAACTGCTATTATGACAGCACTCTAGATCAACTTCTAAAGTGCCATTTCACCATCTGACATTGGATTCGAGTGATTCAAGTATCCACACGTAGCTTTTAGAACCATCTAGCTATTGGCACTAATCTCACACCAATATACTAAGCCAAATGAGAGTTGGACACTTACACTCAAAATGGTACATTTTATTTCAAAAACCACTACCAAGGTGTCTAAACTCCAAATCAGAGTGCCAATAATTATGGAATCACTTGAACTAACTCAAATGGACTACAAATAACCTTTTCAAGCATTCTAATCACAACAATAACAACTCAGACAAGATTTGGCCATTAAAATCCCAATTTCAACATAAATTCCACAATGGGTAACAACTTCTCATAAGCAATTCAATGGCTAATTTAACACATAAATCAATATAAAACTAACACTTGCACTAATGTCTCGACTTCTCAAAACGATTACAATATAAATACAACAAACTTAGGCCGAGATACCCATACTTAATAAAAATCATGCAAGTGCATTACAAAACTATACATATATATAACCTAAGTGGGCATATGCATTCAATATTCATTACAAACCAAAATAAATGAAAGGACTATATGAATTATTGACTAGTCCTCTCGATGTTTAGTTACACCTTCCTTTCCCTTGCTTTTATGGGAGTTTTCACCTATAAATATAACCACGAGATGAGTCAAAGACTCAGTAACCAAATAGTCTAATCAACTATTCATGTGTGAGAATAGTTTATGTGTATGTGAAGTGGCATAATAAAACATGTATCAAGTCATATAAATCCACACATACAATTATAGTATGATATACATGATCAACACACTACTTTATACCCTCCTTATGTCTTCCGACTGAATCTGTGGCCTAGCAACTCGATAGGACTAAGTTTATGTGACTGGACTGGCCCAAGCTCACCATTAGTAGGAGGCAGCCCTAGCTGAGAGCGCCTTTGCCTACTATAGACCACAAATTCCCCTTGTCCATGTATACTAGGGGTATCGATGCCCAATTTATCTTATGTAGTACTAAAACTTCTAAACAACATAATGCTAAGCACTAGGGCCTCCATGGTGCTAGTGTACCATAGATATTTTCAAACAATTTTCCAACAATATACTATGGTGAACTCTCACCCTCTGACAATGATCGTGCCAAAAATGCTTAAAGATTCTAACATATAGTCATACCATATAAATTATCATAATTTCTCATTTTTGCTTAAATCATAGAATTTCACAAGTAGCTATACATAAAATAGCATTTAACTTTTCAAATACTAAAATATTAAAACAACTTTTCATTCCACTTCATATAACTTCAAAATTATGACTTTATTTTATTACTATACTAGTACCAAACCAAAGCATCAACTTTAAAATCTAACATACTACCATTCAAACACATAAAAAGGGAGACTAGACAATCTAGGTACCTTAATCATTTTGTCACTAAAAGGTTTACTGTGATCAACCAATGGTCCACATGTGTCCATTAGCATCACAATGCTTGATCAAAGGCTAATCTACAAGATTAAAGCCTTTAATTGTTAATCCACACATTAATCACCCTATTTATAACATAAATTTGGGTATCTAAAATATCCAAAACCTTGATTTAGCCCCAACAATTCTTTCAACACACTCTATTTAGTCAATTTAATATCTAACCAAATAAACAACACTGTTACATTACTCATGTTGCTCTAAATCTCTTAAATTTTACCTAGGGTTTGTCCAAACCCTAACTAGCAACTCTAAATCATAATATAATCAATAAGTATGGGTTTAGATGTTTGATTTAAATCCCTAAGACCTTAACTAAGGTAATAGGTTTAGCTATTATCCAAGAACAACTGAATCAAAGCCCTAAAATACCCTAATCATAAGAAAAGTTCAAATATAGGGAGAAGGAGAGGTGTAGGAAGCTTACCCAAAGCTAAATCTTACTTTAAATGCTTCTAAAATGAACCCAAGGTCGAGCCTTAGTACCCACTGATTGTTGCTCATCGTCTCTTCACATTTTCTCTTTCCCTCTACTGAGTTTTGGTCATATTTCGCAAACTGATAAGTGCAGATTTTGCATGTGCATCATAGCATATTGGCTCGTTTGTCGTGATGCGTGGCATAAAAAATTCCAGACTCATTTCGAGCCTTTTTTCGTACTATGGCCTACTCCAATCTAGTCCTCTTCTAAAGCTATGCAATGATCCATTAGCTACATTAGTCTCCCAAAAACATCATTAACAAAAAATTTACTTAATTTGACTAAAATACCCTTAATAAACATTGGAAATTCCCAAATTTAAAATTTAGGATGTTACACCTCCAGCCTAACCTTAAACCAAAACATCATAAAATTAGTCCAAAAATAATAAAATAAAGTCATGTTGTGAATTTCAAAAACAATATGCACATTTTCTAAATTAAGTACTCAGAATATGTGTAGATATGCTAAAATATAATAAAATTTAATGAAAATATGTTGAAATAACATGAAATTCTTAAGGTTAACAAAGTACCAAATTTGAAACTAAAATGAGGATTAAAACTAAGATATATTTTATTGAATATATTGAATAGTATTTATACATAAAGAATGATGTTAGAATAATAGCTAAGCTAAATAAATACAGTTAAATAATTATTAATTGAAACATAATTAGTTACACCCCCATAAGGCAGAGCATGAATGCCTTTTAAGCCCATGGACATGAAATCTTAAAAAGGGCTTAGGTCTAATAGCTTTGTGAACACATTCGCAAGCTGATCAATAGAGTAAATAGGAAGAAGTTTGACCACTTCTAGACTAAACCTTCTCGTGAACCAAATGGCAATCTAATTTTATATGTTTAGTCCATTTATGAAGGTAAGGTTGGCTGCAATTTGAAGAGCTGATTGATTGCCATTGAATAAAGAAGCTGGTAAATCAGGAAGAATGTTGAAATCATGAAGCAAGTACAGCAACCATAGAAGCTCAAAAGTTGTAATGGCCAAAGCTCGATACTTACTTTAAAAGAAGAAAGAGAAACAATAGGCTGTTTCTTAGATTTCCATGAGATGAGGGAATGCCTAATAAAAGTGTAGAAACCTATAATAGGCCATTGAGTATCTACACAACTTGCCTAGTCTGAATCACTAAAGGCCTTGAGCTTAAAATCAAAAGAAGTGAGAAAGAAAAGACCTTTAGTAGGTGCACTCTTGAGATAACGAAGTATATGGTGAGTAGCCTATAAATGAGAATCTCAAGGATCTAAAAGAAATTAACCAAGTTGTTGAACAGCAAAATAAAAATCTGGTCGAGTAGTGGTGAGATACAAAAAAAGACTAATGAGAGTATGATAGAGAAGGATCAACTAAAAGAGCACCATTATCCTTAAAAAGCTTAAAATGCTTATTAATAGGGGATTTAATAGGTTTATAATCAAGGAAACCATTATCTTCAAGGAGTTCCCAAGTAAATTTATGCTAATACAAAGTAATACTTGAAGCAGAATGAGCAACCTCAAGATTAAGGAAAAATTTTAACTCCCCCAGTCCTTGATCTTAAAAGCAAAATCAAGAAGAGACTTGATATGAGTAATTTTAAACATATCATCACCAACTAAAACTATGTTATCCATGTAAACAAGTAAAGCAGTAAAAGACTCATTATGTTTTCTAGTGAAAAGAGAATGATCAGTAGTAGATTGAATGTAACTATAAGAAATCAAAGTAGAAGAAAGTTTGGCAAACCATTGATGACTTGCTTGGTTTAAAACCATAAAGTGATTTTAGAAGCTTACAAACAAGAGAAGAAATTGTGGTGGAAAAACTAGGTGCAAAACTATATAAACCTTTGCATAAAGATCCCTATAAAGAAAAGAATTGTTCACATCAAGCTGATGAAGAAACTAGCCTTTAGTAATAGCTAAAGAAAGTATTAACTGAATGGTAGTCATCTTTGCAACAGGGGAGAAAATATCAAAGTAATTGAGGCCTTCAAGTTGAGTATGGCTTTTACCAACTAAACAGGCCTTATACTAATCCAATTCACAATTTGACTTATACTTTATTTTGAAGACCTACTTGCAGCCAATGGGTTATTTTCTAGGAGGTAAATGTGTGAGTTTGCAAGTTTGATTTTGCTAAAGTGCATATATTTTAGCAACTATGGCATCTCTCTAATGGTGGTATTATTGACTTCTTTAAAGGTTTTAGGGTTAGGTTTAGTGGCAATGGAAATGCTGTGAATGTGATGGTTAGGAGATAGATTATTAGTAATAGAGAGAGGACAAATGAAATACGGTGACTTGTAGCTTTATCATGAGATGTTAGTACAAATGAAGAAAGCAAGGAACCATGATAATCATCCAAATAACTAAGTTTCTTATGAGGAGTAGAAGAACAATGAAGAGAGAAACTGAAGGAGAAGAATACTAAGAAATAGGTGATGAAGTAGGAACACTAGAAGGAATAGGAGAATAATCAACATAAGAAGGATGCTGAAAGAAAGGAAACTCAGTAAGCATAAAAATAAGAGAATGAAAGGGAAACACAGTTTCATGAAAGACAATATCTCTAGAAAAAAAATAGAATTAGAATAGAAATCTAATAAGAGGTAGCCTTCGGTGCCTTGCTGAAAGCCTAGGAAAATGCATTTATTAAAGTAGAGGTGGAGTGCAAATCAAATTTAGAAGGGGCAGCAGTTAAAGTATAGGCATAACAAAGAGAGTTAAATACTTTGAGTGTAGTGCAATCAGGTAATTGATTATAAAGATGCTCAAATGGTGAACAGTTTTGTAAAGTAGGTGAAGGAAGGCAATTAATAAGGGAAACATCATGGAAAATAGCATATGTCTAGTAACTTTTAGGAACATGGGACTAAAATAAAAGAGCTCGAGCAACATTAAGAATATGTTGATGTTTCCTTCCATAATACCATTTTGTTGGGGGATCTCAACACAAGAAGTTTGGTGCAAAATGCCTTTAGAAGCAAAATAGTTAGTCATAAAAATTCTAGGCCATTATCAAATTGGATAGTTTGAACAAAAGTGAGAAATTGTGTTTCACAGTAAGAAATAAAGTGTTGAAGATCAGAATGGGTCTCAGGTTTATTCTTCATAAGGTATACCCAAATAATATAGGAAAAATAATCAATAGTGGTCAAAAAATAATGGTGACCATGAATAGATGGAAAAGAGAACAAACCCTAAATATCAATATGAAGAAGAGAAAAAAAATTATTTCTAGTACTGCTGCACTTACAGGAAAAGGAAGTTGTTTATGCTTAGAAAAATGATAGGCATCACAAGGAACATTTAGTGAATTATACTCAAGAAAAGGAAACAATTTAGCTAACAAAGAAGTAATGCTAGGAGAAAGATGACCAAGCTGAAGATGCCAAATATTGGAAGCAGAATATTTTGGAAAAGAAGTAAGCTGAGAAATTATAGCTGGTCGATTATCTACATAGATGTACAATCCTTGATGAATATTAGCTGCACCAATCATCTTCCAAGGGCGACTACTCTGGATGATGAAAAAAATGGTAAAAAATAAGGAAATAATTAAATTTGAGGGAAAGTTTATGGATAGAAATGATGTTCATAAAAAAGAGGGTATAAAAAGAACATCATGAAGAATAAGCTTGGAAGAGATATGTATGGTGCTAGATATAGAAGCAAGAGCATGAGAACCATTTGGCTTACTTACAAATATAGGAGCAATATGCTTATAAGAAGGAAAAGCATCTACTGAATAACAGACATGATTAGTAGTACCTATATCCATGATCCAAGAAGGATACTTAGGACCATCCCTTATCTGAACAACATTGACAAAAACATAATGATCTGATGAACTCTTAGCAGGCTTTTATGCTAGAGCTAATAGGCATTCAAATTGTTTAGTAGTAAAAGAGTGACCTCTAGTACAAATCATAAAAGAATTAGTAGAAGGAGAGGACATAACAAGAGAAGAAACTCGAATTGCAATGTTTTGAATAGAGGAATTAGATGAATGATGCTTAAATCTTGGTCGATAGCCATGTTTTTTTATAACAAGTCTCGATGGTATGTTGAGATTTTTCACAACAAGTAAAAAATTTTATGTTAGCAGAACCACCAGTAGAGGAAGAACTGGATGGCTTTAGACAACCATTCGAGCCTTTGGTGAACAAAATCTTAGAGTCTTGAGAGCCTTGCATCTCACGTTCTTGCTAAACCACCAAAGAATATACTTGATTAATAGAAGGCATTAGATCCATGAGCATAATCTGAGAGTTTATTGTACTGTCACTACAAAAAAAATAATGAATTACAGATGGAATAAATTTTTGTTATTAATCCATCACTAAAGTGGTAACAGAATTTAGCAACAGAATGTTCTGTTACTAAAATTCTGTCATTATTTTGTCAATAATCTGTCAAAAATAATTTATCAATGGAAATTCTGTCTCTAATTTTAGGATATCTTATTCCAGTTTGGTGACTAAATTTACGATAGAAAATTTCATTACAAAGCTTTCTATCACAATTCCATTGATAATTTCATCCCAAATGATTTTTATTTAATTTTATTATTTATAATATATATATTTTTATATAACTATGTAATAATTTATTATTATTCTATAAATAATTTAAAA
Source organism: Prosopis cineraria (assembly GCF_029017545.1). Taxonomy (NCBI): domain Eukaryota; kingdom Viridiplantae; phylum Streptophyta; class Magnoliopsida; order Fabales; family Fabaceae; genus Prosopis; species Prosopis cineraria. Next base: position 42,424,313 of record NW_026555333.1, read on the forward strand.
ATTATAATTTAAAATAATTTAAAATTATTTTGTATATTATTAATGATAATTTAAATTGTATACTTAATTATTCTTATCTAAAGATAAAATAAAATAAAAAATTAATAAATAAAAATTTAAAATATTATATATTATATAGATAAAAATATAATATAATAGATAATGATGATAAAATATTTTTAAATTTATTATCAAAAGTAATTTTTTAAAAAATAAAATATAATAGATATAATTATTTTATATAAATTAATATTTCTATATTAATAATAATATATGTTAAAAATATGTAAATTTAAATTCTTTATTTAATATTAATTTAAATTTAAACAATATATTTATTAATATATGTGTGTGTGGTTAAGTATTATATATTTAATTTATCAATTAAGACTGAAGATTCCTTTTAACTCAACTAACAATAAGGTAGATACAAAGGCACTAAGGAGTATGAGGTTACGGGTTTTGGCTAAGGCACAATTGAAGGTAGTAATACTTGACATGGTAGTAACAAATGACATGATGATGACGTGGCAATGAGGTGGCAGTGAGGTAGTGCTGAGGTGGCACTAATCTATCCACCGATTGATGTGGCAATGATGTTTTAGTCTACCTAAAAATTAGTGACAAAATAAGTCCATTTGAAAATTAGCGACGGAATGCAATTCTATAACTAATTAGTGATAGAATTTCAAATTCCATCACTAACGAATTAGTGATGGTGTTTTTACTAACAGAAATATTCCATCACTAACTCATTTATCGATAGAATTTTCATTGATTAGCAATGGAAAATTTTGTTGCTGATCAACTTTTTTTTTAGTGTGTATTGATCATTCAAACCTTAAAGTAAACAAATCACATAGTCCTCTTCCCGATGAGTGCAATAATCAGCACAAGAACAAGTTGGTGCACATGCATGGCTTAAAAGGCTGTAAATTGGATAACTCATATCCTAAAGAATCTTAAGGCGGGTAAAAAATTGACTAACTGTGGAATCACCTTAGCAAAGGTTAGAAATCTCCTCCTGGAGTTCAGCAATTCAAAATTTATCAAAACTAATTTTCGAGTCAAAACCAGTTCTCTCAAAACTGGCAAAGTTAATTCGGGTCAACTCGATTCAAATGCCAAATTGGTTCAACTGGTTGAATTAAATCATTTTTGTTCAACGAGTGGCAGTCAGATCAGTCAGACCGTCTGGTCCGATTTCAACAACACTGGTTTTGACCTCTTAGAGAAATGGAAGAATGGCACAGAAATTGAAGCTTACTGGAGCAGCTTCATTTGACTTGTTTCTATGACTTCTTCTATGTTCTTTTGTCTTCTCCCTCGGTTTGTGTTAACAGTTATATCCCAATCAACTTGGCCTATTTGGATTGCAGTTGGGTATAATTGATTATGAAAATAATTAATTTAGTTAATTATAATTATAATTAATTATATTATAATACAATCTATTTGGATATTATTTTTTTTAAATTGATTTTAGCTGTATAAATTATCATAAAGGATATTGCTTTTCAAAATTAAATTATTAATAAATTTATATTTAATATTATTAAATTTGTTAAACTTTATTTAAGAAGTAAAAAGTATTATTTAACAATAAAATTAAATATATAAGCAACCTTTCAGAGTTTATTTCAAAATGTAATTCTGGCTCAATGATCAATTATTGACTTTTTTGGCTATTTGGGTGATATTATCAGTGTTTTTTGTAACAAGTTCACAGGCAATACTAATTTTAAGACACGACTCATCTAATAAACAATCTTAATGTGCCATATGATGGGGTCTTGGTATTATATTATAATATCGAACTCATTCAATTACTACTCCCTCCAACTGAAGCCAAAAATCAATTTTGGGTCAAATAATTGATCATGAGCAAATTTGATTGTTTGGGTAATTTTCAGTGAAACCAATTATTTAGCCCAAAAATTGATTATTGGCTTCTTTAAATTCAAGTTAGTTGTCCTACACCTCTCTTGTTTCGAGATTCCCAACATTTGTTTTAAGAAAAAGGATGTACATCTCATCACTTATAAAAGTGAAGCCTTAAGATCAAATGTTGATTTCCTTTTGGTAAGGAACTCAGACAAAAGACTTTGTAAAAATTGTAAAGTTGTTTCTGGGGATGGCATAAGAACACAACATAACATCCTTGTCCTTGACATGCGTATTAAGAGTAAAAATCAAAAGTGCAAACAAGTGGTAAACTCGAGGATTAAGTGGTGGCATTTAAAAGGTGAGTAAGAAAATTTTCAAGAAGAATCTTTTAGCCAAAGACATTTTGGAGCCTTAAAGAAGTGCTAACATCTTATGGGAGGATATGGCTAAGAAGATAAGGAATGTTGCTAAAAAAGTGATGAATACACATTTTACTGATAAATAGGCATGGATTTTGAATTATATTGTGTTAAATTTATTAATATTTCATACTTATTTAATTAATATTTATATATTTTTCTCCTATCACTTAATTATAAGATAAAAACGAATTTTTGATACAAAATCTACTTAAATTCTTCCTTTTTTTTTCTTTTGCAGGAAAAAATGTCACACCTGGAAATTTGAACATATTCAACATAGAATATAGTGATAATACCCATATCCCAAAAGTTTTTACTCAAGAAAACTCTAATTTCTAAACCATGAAGACATTTTATAATAAATTAAACTATCTTCAATACAACCCAAGTGAACAAAAGATTTAATATTTTTGTAAAAATTTTGATAGGATCTCTCCTTAAAATAAATCTCTCAAAAATAAATCTACAAATATTTTACAAAATAATAGTAGCAGTAAGGAACTCTCTTCCGATCAGCAAATAACAAAATATAAATAATAAGGACGAGGATCTTAACTATAGCTTATATGGAGCTCTTGATATAAGAAATTTACAAATCAAAATACATGAACTTAAGTTTATATTAAAGAAGCTTGATTATAGCTTTTCATCTCAACTGAGTACTACAGCCTCACAAGGATTAGCGGAAGGCGCAATATTAGCTAACGTATTTGAGACCAAAATAATAATTTTTAATGAATAACGTCACAACCATAAAATTTTCTAGATTAAAAGTGAATAATTTACAACATTTATGCAAATTAAAGAGAAAATGATGTTATTTAATAAAACCAATAAACTTAGAATAAAATTTTTATGCAACTTTAATATCATGAAACTTTAGATCTTTAATGACAAGCATCTTTAACATTCAAATTTTAATAAGTCAAATAGATTAGATAAATAAAAATAATATCATTTTACTAGTAGAAAAAAAAAACCTTTAAAGTATGAGGTCATCATAAGGTCATCATAAAAATTCATACATCTGGAAATTTATTAGAACAATTCACAAACATGGATACACAGTCTATAAAGGTAAATAACCACACATAGCTTACGCCATGAAAACAAACGTGGACACACAATTCATGAAGATAATACTAACCAAATGCGGCTCAATACCACGAAAACAAACGCAGGTATTAAACTTATGAATAACAAATGTGAGAACATAGCTCACGAAATTCAAACTAGCTAGTCATTAATCATGGCGCGCCAAGGGCTAACAGGACTGCCATTAGCAACTAATGTTCTGTATAAAATTCCCTCCAAATCCATTTTCAAACATGTGAGAAAATTACCACTATTAAAATATCAATTCTATTCTTAAAATCAAACTTGCATGAATATTTCTTAGGCATCAAAACTTGCTAGAATAAAATTTCATATCCAATACTCAAACTTGCATTTATTGAATAATAGAAAATTGCCAATGCTGGTAAAAAATGATTTTTATCAATCTTGAGAGTATATATCATAAGAGTAAAACATGCATATGCCACAATGTAAATATTCTTCACCATTGTTTAATAACTTAAAAATGAAGAAATTTAATTAACAAAGTATCCACTAATCAACTTACTTGTCACTGGAATAATCTATATAAAATATAACATTTCAATAAGAAAAATAATTGATAATTTAGTTAGGATATTATCTACTTACTTGTAGCACCTTCAACCTCAAAACTTACTTCTTTGAACTCCAATCAAGTTATCCCGCTTACGATTACCCCATAATATATAATAAAATATTAATGAACTTTACTTTTGAATCAACAAATCTCCTTTTAAGAGAGTCCACTCAACTGTAATTAATAATAATAACAATTTTGAAGTTTTAGGAATAAAATCCACACCTAAAAATTTCTTCTTAGACTTTTTACTAAACACCTAATATATGACACTCCAAACCATTCAATACAACTTGCATCCTTTAATTCTCTTGCCCAATCATTTCCAAGCATCTAAGTATGACTTCTAAAATGATAATATACTTTACAAATCATCAACCATTTAATTCTCAATAATTTAAAACCAAAATAAGATTTTGATAGCATCTTAAATACTCCTCTTGACAAAATCGAATTGAGATATACAAATATTAATGTCCAAGCCAAATCATCCTCCTTGAAAAACTAGCACTGTTATAGATATAAAATCAAACAATCTCTACTAATAGGCATTTTATCAAACATCTTTTGTGCATGAATTCTCCAACCAAAGTCCCACTTCCTTTTCTACAAATTTCATTTCCCAAATAGTATAATATTCATATTTGGAATAATTTAGCCTTCCTTCCAAATTTTAGTCCAATAAAAATCAAATTAATTACTCAAAGAAAATTAAATTTACAACATCATTTTACTTGTGCTCAGCAGAAAAATGGAGAATAATTCACAATTCCAATCCAATCATATACCCACAACAACGAGGGAGTTAATGGTCGAAGCTTCTTACCTTAAATCACCAACATCACAAAAGAGAAAAAGAGGAAACTTATAAGCTAGACGAGGGAAGGAGAAGATCTAACGGTGTTGCCACTCAAGAAAAGAAAGAGTTTGTGTACTCGTCGAACTCCTACTAGGTACGAACAGATGAAAATTCCAGCAACTAAAGCAATAGATGCGAAGCTGAGCCAACTGCGATTCGAAGCAGGGGAGTCATCTGGCACGGTACACGGGGGAGGAAGGAAAATGACTTCAACCGTACCAAACCAAGTAGGAAAAATCTCATGATTAGCACCACCATCTCCAGCGACTCAATTTCTCTCGCCCTTCAGTGACGCAAACAAGAACGGTGAAGACAGCAGCAACCGAGGAAGACAGAAATAGGAAGCACGACTGAGGACCTGGCATCATACGGGAGTGACGAGCTCCCACTTCGCCGGTGGTAAGGGTAGGATAGCAGAGAGAGAGGCGGAGTCAAAGAGCATATGACAGAAAAGTCCAGAGTTTCAATCTTTGACCCATTCTGCAACTTAGAATAGGATTGAAGAAAGTAGAGGAGAGATGTGACTCGCTCAGCCCATATAACAATGGCTGGAACTCTCTCTCAGTCACACACCGTGAGCAGTTGGAGATGGTGAGGGAGAAGTAAAAGGCGGGAAAAATGGGCAGAGTTTCCAGACTACTCTTCTCTGGTTCCAAAACATGATCGGGAAAAGGAGAGGAAAATAGAAAAAAAAATCATGAGCTCTCCCTCTCTCTTCTGCCCACTACACCGACTAAAAAGATTTAGAGAAAGTCAAATAATAAGCTCATGGGAAAATTTACAAAACAAGACTCAAAGCTCATTGAAAAAATTTCAAAGAAAGACCTATCAATTTTTGTTATTATAATATTTTTATAATAAAAAGCAAAGACTCTTAAGTACACTTCCATATAAATAAAAATAAACTAACATTTGGTTAAAGTAAAATTCAAACTCTAGACCTCTATATAAATATACAGTATAAATTCTGATATATCACTGCTTTTTCTTTATCATAAAATTAAAATTACTTAATTATCAATTGGAAGGAAATTTATTTAATTTAAAATTTAGAGTAATTATAAAAAATAACAAGTTAAACTATAAAAAGAAAAGGATAATACATAATTATCTAAGGAAAATGAAGGAAGCAGCAAATCTCGTGCGTCTATGTATACAGAAAGAGACGAAAGATTCTCGGAGATGCCAAGCCACTAGATATGAATTTTTTAAGAAGGAAAAAAGTGCAACAAGCGATGAAATATTATATATATATATATATATATATATATATTCTATTTAATTATTGTTATTGTTTAGTTTTTTTTAGTTTTACAATATAAGATATAAGATTTTTCCAAACGTTTGACCCCTCCCTATATATCAATTGTGGATTGAAGATTTAGATAAGATTACATCAAGAAGCTGCATTCCAGACGTGATTATAATTCATATATTGGAGTCTCACATCTGCTAGGAAGGAAAGGAGGAGCTTTCACTTTAATTGTAAATACTCTCTTTCTTGAAAAAAAAGATATTCAATCTCACATCTGAAACCAAGGAGGCAAACTACAGAGTTCAGGTTAGGAGCTTTCTCTCTTCTCTTCTCCTTTATATTTTTTTTTTATGCCTTTTATCTAGAATTAGTTAACTCTATGAGTTTTTGTTAAACTTCCAGTTAGGATAGAAAGTAGCTTGGTTGGGATGGATTTTGTTTTTTATTTAGTTTTATTTATTTTTTTGTTGAATATTAATTTGTCTATGAGAATTTATGTTTACTTTTGTATTTATCTCTTTCATTTTAATTAATTTTTATATTTGTGGCCAATATATAATGCGTTCATGAGTAATTTGATGATATGGAAGGTGAAAAACTTACCTAAATCTAGATAGATGGATACAAATAAACTAAATTGAGAATAACTTTAAAGTTTGTGGTGGCTTAGATTGTAGCTTCACAATTTAGTTAGAGAGTATAATTTAGTGGGAGCTAGATTTAACTATAATTAAATACATTCTAATCTACCAAAAAATAATTAGGACACCTTAAAAATGATTGCCACTATAAAAGAAGGAAAATAATTAATTAAATTAGGATAATCTATCTTGATAAGTGAATTCAAATCCCTAACATTCATTTAATTGGTTAGTTCATCATCTTTATCATATATAAGGCTTTAGTTCCAACACACATACTCCCTCCATTCACTGTTATGATGAGGCATTTTTAATTGAATTTTATGTTCATTGAGTTAATTAATTGTCTTTAAAGTTTTATACTTTTTACTCATTCACCCCAATTTAATAGGGTGTCTCCATTAGAAAAACTTTATTAACTACACTCACTAGCTAAGTGTATTTTTGGAAAAACATCATTAATTATACATTAAAAGTCCCAAATTAAAATACCTTATATTTTTTAATATATCTAACCTTAGAAAAATGTTTTATATTTTTAACAGAAGAGTGATGGGTTATTTGTTGGCAAAAATATAAAGCTAGCTAGAAATTAAAGTCGATACAGATCAATTAAAGAATTTTGTTTGAAGCTTGAAATTAAAGAGGATTCGGAAAACCTTGTCATGCAGGATAATTAGTGTCATAATTGAGGTAGCCATAAATTGGATTCTCCGCCTGCATAATTTTGTTATCTTGGTTGCTTTTGCTGATCCTTCATTCTCCATACTCGTTCACTTTCCTCTGTTACTAAGATGAGAATATAATTGATTTAACTTTGAATCAGTTTACACTTTACACACGCACACGCACACATCTACACTACACATGTATATTGAAGGATTCTCTTTAAACTTGCAAGATTGTCAAAAGCAATTGGAGGAAAATGTAGAACAAAACGGGGAGGAAAAAGTATTCCCTCTGTCATTTTTAGTAGGAAGAATGACAAAAAAAGACCTCACAAAAAAAAAATTAATATCAAGTTAGGATCTCTTCACAACTTAAATTCAGTACTCCTTTTCCTGAGTTTCATATTAAAATGTTAAAAAAATCTTGATTTATCATTAACATTCTTGTGAGGTTTTTATTTATCATTCCCCCTTCTTAATATTAAGGTCCTGTTTGATTACTAGAAAAGAATTAAACAAAATAGATTAAAAAATCAATACAAAAATGAATTAAATTTCTCTTTCTTCTCACGATAAAAATGATAAAACTTATTAATATATACTACAAATGTGAGAATCTTTACACCTTTTAAATTTTCATGAATCATGATTTTTAATTGTATGAACTAAATTACTCCTCTCTCTTATGAACACGATTCACCATATCTTTTGATTATCTCATTTTTACCTTTATTTTTTTAAATTCATTTCATTCCATTCTTTTTTAATAACCAAACCGGACCTGACATTTGAAGTATTTGCACAAAGATTAATGAGTTAAAATGTTCACTTACTTTCGAAATGTATCCCCTCTAAAAATTACTAGTAATTAGTGTACTCGCTCTAATCACCAATGGAGAACATTTTCTACGAGTTATTATTGGTCTAAAATGTAAAATATTTTGAATATTTAAAAAACATCTTTCCATTATTACCCCTAGGTATTGATTTTGGTCACTCCAAAAAAATTGACTTTCAAAAGTAGCAAAAGTCACCGTTGAAAGTTAAAAGTCATCGTTGAAAGTTTTTAATGACATCTTATGTTATCATGAGAGTTTTTGCTGTTGATTTTATTATTGCCACTGGCAAAATTCAATCAATGACAATAAAGGTTGCTGAAAAAAAAAAATTGTCATCGCAAAAAGTTGAGAATTGACGAAAGCAAATATTGTCATAGAAACTACATATCAATGGTGACTATTTAGTCACCACTAAATGTTAAGTACCAACAGTGACTTTTGTAGCCGCAGAAACTACCAAAAAATCATCGCTAACAAGTGATGCTAGTTTAGCTAGCCACGTGACACTATGTCACCTACATGGAGCCACATCATCTGCCACATGCCTCCACATTACATCACCCTTTGTACTCTCCACGTCAGTTCCCCACACCACGTGTCTCATCAAGCTGCCATTTCATGCTACTTCGGTGAGAAAATTAACCCCACCTGAGTTGGACACGCGACCACGTGAGGGAGGCAAAGAATGAGGCGTGCCTGCCATTGAAGCCAAAGATGATACTTGTCCTTAGATGACAAAATTTTATATATAGCTATACAAAATAAATTGCTTCACATAATAATACGTTGGAGATACAACTTTTAAGGCAACATAGATACATTTTTTTTCTTTTATGTAATATACTTATACTTATATATATTCATTTTTTATAAATGACATTTTTAATTGTTAATATTAAAATGTAATTTAATTAAAATTTCTATGATTAATAAGTATATGAGTTAAATAATCATATAAATATTCAATGAATCAATCACTATTATATATATTATTGTTAAATAGAATTTAACAAATTTAATAATATTATATGTAACTTTATACTCTCCTTTTCAAAAATGTGAAGCATTTTTTGGGGATTGAATATTAAAAAATATAAGGTATTTTTAGTATTTTAAGGTTTAATTATTGTATTTTTTTACAAATGTCCCTAATAAATAAATAAATTTATATTTATTTTAGAGTGAAACACCCTATTAAATAGGGGTAAATATGAAAAGGTATTATTAGTTTTAAAATAAGTAACTGCTTTATTAGAGGTGATATTCAGTTAAAAATACTTTATATTTTTTAACGGAAGAGTAAATATTTACATTATAAAAGACAATGGCCTTTATTGTAATTTATTCATCTAAAATTAATTTTGTTTAAAACTATACGAACATCTTTAGTTTTATCAAAATTAATTTTAGAAAATAATATCCAAACATAATCACACTACTCACTTAATCAATTATAATCAAAATTAGTAATATTAATCAATTTTTTTATAATCAATTATATGCACCTAACATCCAAACACACCCAGTAACTTAATGAAAAATGCCAGTCAATAGCTGCAAATTTCTCTTAATTCTAACATCTTTTTTTGTAATCAAACTTTTCTTACTAGTTTGAATTGAAAAATATATATGAAAATTTTTAGCATAATATAAAGCTATTGAGATGGAGTTCTTTTTTTAAAATAATTCAATTAAAAATGAAATTATAAATGAAAATAATTATAATATATAATATTATCATCTGAATTACATTTAGGAAAAAACTTATATACTTAACCTTATATAATTAAAGTATATTTTTAAATTAAATCAAGATATATATATATATATTATATTATTTATTCCATAACAAATTTATTTATATAAATTTGTGTTGGGTTTATGTTATGAATTTATATATGACTTTCGAGTTTGCTTTTAATTAACATTAACTCTTAAGTAAAGTTATTGACTAGTTTTTACATTACATTTTATTTTGTTAATTATTTTTTATTTTTTAAATGTTTATTATTAAATTAAAAAAATAAAAATTATGATAATGATAACTAGTTATTATTGATATCAAAATTTTTGCAGTGACTTACAAATGTCGTCACTCAATATCGAGTCTTCATTAGGTGTTACTCAACAATAGCTGAAATAACTCCTGACAAATTCTATCTTTCAATTAATCTAATTAAGTTTAGAATAACAAGAAGACCATTTGAGTATGAGCAAGAAGAAAAAGAAGATATTATGAATGATGAAAATCTCAGATATAAGATCTCCATTATCAGAGCCCAAGAAGTACACATAATTTTTCAGGAACTCAATAGGACAATTACGGCAGAAGAAGAACAGTGGGCATATTTCACTAGCCCAACAATATGTATTTTTTCAGTAGGAAAAAATAGCATAAATTCAAAAGGCTTTAATAATTGATACCAAAGACTAAGAAATAATTTGATGGATAATGATGAAGGGACAAAGAAAAAAATATGTCAAGTATTGTCAGAGTATGCTATCCATAAATGGAAATATTGTGATGAAAAAAGAGAAGCTGACAAAGACTATGAAGACCCTTCTATCAACATGAATATTTTGAATTAGTCTGCTAATAAGTAAAAAAGAAGAAAGAAGACTGAAGAAGATGGAAGAAGAAGTCAAAAATTCTAAGAGCTAAAAAGAAGCCTAAACTTATATTGTCTCTTGTAATAATTACTTTAACTTTTCATTTTGTCAAAAAGCCTAAGAAGTGTAAGTCTAGCTTTTCCATTTTGTCAAAAGTAATTTTGTTTTCTTGTAATTATTAGAGTTAAAATTAATCAAGGTTAGGTAACTAGGGTTGGAATGCTAACTCTATATAACGCCATGTAATCTCTGAGGCTACACACATCTGAGAACCTTAGAGCTTTCTTGAGTACTTGAGTTCTCTGTCTCCTTGTAACCTTGCCCTCTTACTATCAATAAAAGTATTCTGTTCATTTATTTCCTTCTTTGCAAGTATTAAAGATTAAAAGGTATGGCTGAATAATTTCTTTTTAGGGGTTAAGGGGGGATTATTATCTAATACTTAACAAAAGTTTTGGATTTCTGCAATGATCCTGTAAGGAAAATTACTGGGTATGTGTTACTATGGCTACACCTCCAATAGGAAATGAAGGAAGGCTATGTTGTGCTAGTCTGAAGGAAGTAGTTTTGTAAAAGGTCTATAGCTAGGCTTTTGAGACTGCCAGCTTGTTAATCTCAGTATGAAAGAGGACTGAGAACTACTTCCTTCAAACTAGCACAGCACAGCTTTCCTTCGTTTCTTACTGGAGGCATAACCATAGCAACACATAACCAGTAATTTTTCTTACAGGATCATTGCAGAAATCCAAAACTTTTGTTAAGTATTAGATAATAATCCCCTTTAACCCCTAAAAAGAAATTACTCAGCCATACCTTTTAATCTTCAATATTTGCAAAGAAGGAAATAAATGAACAAAATACTTTTATTGATAGTAAGAGGGCAAGTGACAACTCTTAAAAGTCGCCATTGATTGTGAACCTTCAATGGCGATATATATATATATATATATGTCATCATTGAAACTTAGACTTTTCAGCAGCAATTTAAAAAAGATGCCATTAAAAATTGACAATCAACAGAGACATTTGTAAGTCACCATGAAAAGTCACACTTTTGATGTCAACTTTGAGTGTCACAACAGAAAGTCAGACTTTTAATAGTGGCTATCACAAATTGTCAACTTTCAGTGGCAACTATTTCAAGTTGCCATGGAAAGTCATCACTAAAAGTGTTTATTTTTTTTTAGTGGGTGCAGCGCATCATATGGTAAGTAATTATGTATAAGAAATTGTGGGATTATATATTATAGAAAAGGATAAAATTTTAAATATAAGTCAATTTTTCATGAAATTTTGAAAAAAAAATGAATTTCTTTAATATGCATGATTCCTTTATGGATGTTGAAAGTTTCTTACACTATGAATGGGAAGGAGTATGTTGTAAAATAATTAAAAATGGCATTAATTAATATAAGTCAATATTTGGAACAAAATTCTTCCTCGAAAGTAACGTACTCCTTCTAGTCCTATTTATAAGGCAAAGAGAAAAGAATTTTTTTGATACTATTTATAAGTCATGTGATTAAATTTTTATTATAAATTTTTCTTTTTACCCTTCATTAAATGTTGGAGAGAGAAAATATGCTATTAAAGTGTGTATATTTAATAGGGGTAAAATTGAGAACTTATTAAATTTTAAGTTATAGTTAATAAGTTTTAAGATTTTTCTTGGTATTGGCGAATCATGTTGAAAGTAACTTATAAATAAAGTTAGAGAAATATAAAAAAAAGGAGACGGAGGGAGTAACTTTATTATGCGTAAAGATTAGCTCATAAATAAGTGGGTGGGATTGACTCTTTGATAGAAAGCTTGGAATAAGCAGGCGATGATTAATTAAATAACTTAATCAAAGTTTGAAAGGATACTAGAATGTCAACGTTATACTTAACGGAGCCCACAAGCCATAACTATATAAATAGAATTAATGCATTCTCAAACATTTTTTTTTTTGGGTTATCTTCATCACCTTTGGTTGCTAATGCTTTTGAGGATCACTTTCCTCTTTTTAATAAGTTTCGTATCTCCCTACTCTCCTATTTTACCTTATTTTCTTTTACTCTAAGATATAGAGAAATTGAATTGGAAGTTTTGAAAGGTTGTTTTCTAACTCAATAGTTGTGGACAGGCTAGCTATTGGGAGTTAAACTACAGATTTATGATTGATTGAGTAGTTAATGGTTGATTTTTGAAGTTATAGGCTCAATTTTAGCCTTAATAGGGAAGTTTAAGAGTGTGAAAATCCTATATGGGTAATAAGAAAGCCAATAGAAGTTGTAAAACATTTATGAAAGGTGAATAGGACTTAAGGTTATTAGTGAATGAAATTAAAAGTTTAAGCTAGTTTAATTTGAAGTAATAAGTACTTATATTCAATTTGAAATTGACATATAGTACTTAATTATGTAAACTGAGGTAGCTCGTGAGTTATCTTGAGATAGTGATAGCAAAAGAAGCAAAAGTACCATAGTTAACCCATTTTAGCATAGAAGGGTTGAGATAATTGAATAATTCATTCTGTTTATTAGCTAATTTAACTATTTACAAGTAATATAATATAATATAATATAATATATGATTATATACTTTAACATGACTGAACACTTGGAAAAGGTTTTGATTTATAACAAATATTTACTAAATGAAATTTATTTCGAAAGCTAAATGAGAATTAAGTGCATATATGATAAGTATAATAGGGGAATAGTATGAGTAAAAGACATGATCATAATAAAAGGTAGGAATTCACCCTAGGTGGAGTAATGTGAAAATCTATATGATCGAGAGGATACTATGAGACACCTGATATGACAACATGTAAGGGATTGTTGCCATGAGACATTCGAGCATTCATTGCATGATATGAGTTCCTTAATACTCGAAAATACTCGAAAGGGTGTGGTATTGAAGTAGACAACACCTCGATTGCATGTGTAATAGGGAAAATCTATAGTTTAAAAGTGAGATAGAATACATTTAGTTAAGTAGTTCTCCCATGAAATATAAGCGTAGATTAGTTATACAAAATTGATCCAATATGTAGCCTAAGGATTCAGTCTGAGGTATATGCGGAGATTCAATTGGATAGTATGATCATCCATGTGATATTTACCATATAACTATACATTTATGTATTAATTTGTAAGTGGATAATATATTATTGTTTATGGTTTTATTTGTTAACATATAGCTTTGGATCATTCTGGTTATTGGGACTTTACCTCACCTTGTGGTTATTATTTTATAGGTTCAAACGTTAGTAGTAGCAAAGGGAAAGACTTGGGGCAGGAGTAGTGTATCTATTATATTGCCCCATCAGAGATTATGTAATAAATTTGTATTGTTGCATATATTAATGTTTATAAATTGCCAAAGGAATGCATTAACATGTATGGTTACACTTATATGATTGTGGCGTATGGGTATCATAGCCTTGAGATGTGAAAATATGTGAAATATAATAGTAAGAATTGAGATATTTGTACAAATGCAAGGTTATATGTTTTGAAATAATTGTATTGTGTGAAAATTGTTTATCATATTTTCAATAAATTGAAAAGTAAAATTTCAAAATTAATGCATTGTATGCATGAATTAAATAAGTGCAGTATATTTTCAAATGAAATTTCAATGAAATAATAATTTATTTCTACAAAATTAATTAGCTTGTGTCCATGTGTAGCTGACGTGGCTTTGTAATACTCTAACATGTGTACTTAGAAGCCCTGATTTTATACATATATATATATATATATATTTGGTATTTTATGTTATAGTATTAAATATTTATTTTACTTAATTTAGATAATTATAATTAATATTTATTGTAACTTGAAAATAATACGGTAAATAAATAATAAATTACATATATTACAACTAATTAAATAAAATAAATAAATATGAATTAAAAAATTAATTACAAAAAATTAATTGACATATGTAGTTATTTTTTATATTTAGTAATTAATATACGTATTTGTTTTTATTAATTATAATAAATAATTAGGAGTAAAAAATAATTAATATATTTTTATAATATAAATAATTGTTAATAACGTAATTTATGCATAGATTTTGCTAAAAGCATTTATTTATTAATGGTATTTAATATATATATATATATATATAATATTTTATATTTAATAAATATTATGTTCTATTTTTTAATTTAAAAAATGGTAAAGAGAGGTGGTGATTCTTAATGAACAATCGCTACCCTTGCAGCTGTCCAAGAGTGGGTAATCCCTCAGCTGCACCTGTCCCGTTTAATTGCTTTGTCTCCCTCAACTATTGTCCCACTGCTTTGTCTTTTTTCTTATGAAGCTCACCCACAACTATCTCTTTCATATATGTGTGTTTGCCCATAGCTTCTTTGTTCTTCCTCGCTTCACCCTTAGCTCGTTACCTTCTTCAGCTCACCCATAGCTCGCTTGCCCAAAGCTTCACAGCTATCTCTTCCGTCAATGTGTGTTCACCCACACCTTCTCTCTTCTTTCTTGCTTTGCCCTCAACTTGCTATCTTCTTCAGCTCACCCACAGCTTGCTTGCCCTAAGCTCCATTCTAGTTCGTTAGCTCCAAGATTAGCTCTTTCTGTACCATTTATTTTTTCAACTGTCTTTATGCTCCCAAGGTTCCCACATTGTCACCCAACTTTTAGATTTGGATTTTTTCCCAAAGCTTCACAGTTATCTCTTTCGTCCATGTGTGTTCACCCACAGCTTTTCTCTTCTTCCTTGCTTCACCCTCAATTCGCTACCTTCTTCAGCTCGCCTACAACTTGCTTGCTCGAAGCTTCATTTTAGCTCGTTAAGTCCAGGGTTAGCTCTTTCCATACCATTTATTTTTTCAACTCTATCTTTATGCTCCCAAGGTCCCCACATTGTCATCCAACTTTTAGATTTGGAGTTTTTACCCAATCATTATCCCCACAAATCCATTATAAAATTTCTCTAACCTGTGGTCCCTCATTTCTACCCATGCTCATCCTAGTTTTCAACTCATGGTCCCAACTTTATTTCCTTAATTAACTCTGGTAGCCCGTGCTTCATCATGCTTCCTCCCCGTGGTACACTTTTTTTATTTATTCTGAGTATATTATCTTTTATTTTAGAAAAAAATACATTTTTCTTGTCTAATCAGAAAATAATTGCTGAATATATATCATTTTGAATTTTTTAATTCTAAATATATTATTATTTAACTTGATTTATTTATTTAATTGCCGTGGAATATTAATTTGGTTGTCTAGGACTTGAATTTACCAAGAATAATTATTTTGCATGCAATAAAAAATATTGAATTAATTATTTTAGGCAATACAATTATTAAATAGATGATTTAATACACAAGAAATTTTTATTTTTAAGTCATCATGCTGCCAAATTTTTTTAAAATGTTGTCTTAATTTGTTCAAATTTATTTTTAATCCGGTTATTCAATTTTCATGTTGCATGTTTCTAATTGGCTAGACCATATCCTTATTTTTTTAATTAGTTTCTTTGGATATCAATGGTTGTCTATTACTTGACTTGATGGATATCAATGAATTTCAATACACTACAAAAAAATTGACTTTCAGCGGTGACAAATGTCGTCACTGAAAGTCAAAAAATCACCGCTGAAAGTTTTTCAGCGGTAACAAAAAGTCGCCACAATGTCGCCGTGAGAGCTTCTATCGCTGATTCAATCTGTAGCGATAAAAAAAGTCGTCGCTGAAAGTTGAGAATCTGCGGCGACATTTGTTGTCGTCGAAAGTCAAAAAGTTGTCACTGAAAGTTTTCCGCGGCGACAAAAAGTCACCACAATGTCGCCGCGAAAGCTCTTGTCACTAATTCAATCTACGGCGATAATAAAAGTCACCGCTGAAAGTTGAGAATCAGTAGCAACAATTGTCGCCGCAGAAACCACGCATCAGCGGCGACTATTTCTATCGCCGCTGAAAGTCAACTTTCAGTGGCGACACTTAAAAGTTGCCGCTGATTTTCAACTTTCAGCGGCAACAGTAAAAGTCACTGTTGAAAGTCTAACAATCAGTGGCCACTATATTTTGTCGCCGCTGAAGCTACCAAAAAGTTGTCGCTAAAAAGTAATGTTAGTTTACTTACACACATGGCACCACATCACCGTCCATATGGCGCCCCACCTCACGCCACATGGTGCCATGTCACCTCCACGTAAGGCCCCACCTCGCACCACGTGTCGCCCTCACCTCACGCGACACCATGTCACTCTCCATGTGTCGCTCTCACCACACACCATTTGGCGCCATGTCACCCTCCACATAGGGGCCCACCTCACACCACGTGACGCCATGTCATCCTCCATGTGTCGCCCCTCACCTCACGCCACGTGGCCCCATGTCACTCTCCATGTGTCGCTCTCACCACACGCCACGTGTCATTATGTCATCAATTTATATTTTCATTTTGAAAGTTGTCTCCTCCAAGGTTTGAACTCGTGACCTCCTTCTTTTGTGTCCAACCATTTTGCCACTGAGCTGGATGAACCTGTAGTCTATTATTGCATAATTAAATATATATATATATATATACACATATTATTAAACTATACAAACACACACATATATTAAATATTAAATATTATAAAATATCATTACTATCCTTAAATACTTCAATTAATTCTTTCAATTTATAAAATTATAAATTATATTATTTATTTTGTTTAAAGTAAACTATAAATATAATTGATACAATATAATTTGTATTATTTATTTTAATTTTTTTACTTCTTGAGGTTGTTATATTATTTATTTTAATATTCATATTTATAATTATAATATAAAAAATATCTAAGAATAAATAGTAAAAATACTGATGATTATACATTAGTAAAAAAATTATACAAATGCAAACAATCAGCAGCGACACTAAAAAGTCGCCGCTAAAAAACCACTTTTAGCGGTGACTTTCAGGTCGCTGCTAAAACTTGCAATAAAATTTTTTAAAAAAAATTAAAAAATGGTGACAATCAGTGGCGATACTAAAAAGTCACCGCTGAAGCTTGCAACATAATTTTTTAAAAAGAAATAAAAAATACTGACAATCAGCGACGACACTAAAAAGTCACCGCTGAAAGTTCACTTTCAGTGGCAACTTTTATGTCACCGTTGAAGCTTGCAACATAATTTTTTAAAAGAACTAAAAAATGTTGATAATCAGCGGCGACACTAAAAGATCGCCGCTGAAACTTGCAACATAATTTTTAAAAAAAATTATAAAAATGGCCAAATCTTTCACATTTATAACAAACTATTTCTATTTTATATTTTTTAAAATTATCTTTTCTAAAGGTTTTATAATATTAATTATTTATCCATATGTTAAAATAGTAGAATTTATTGTTCTTCGTTATAACTAGTAAAATAAAAGCAGAAGAAAATATAGAAAATGAAATAGATAACACCCCTTTTGAAATAAATCTACAAAGATACATGAACATAATATCACATATAACTTATTAAAAATGATATTGCCAAGTAAGTTTAGTAACAAACAGAGAATATTCAAGAAATATAATATTCAAAAATCCTGTGAAAGAATAGGAAAATTAGGCAGTGGTGTTCCTATTAAGCTAAGGAAGAACAATATCAATAGAAAATCAAACTTGTAGAAATAGAAATATGAGATGGTTCGATAGGATATTAGGATCTAAGTCAAAAAAGAAGAATAAGATAAGTCTTAAGAGTCTTAGTCTATAGCCAAATAGGAATAGTGAACCTGAAAGAAAAGTAGAAGAGGTAGAAATAAAGAAATACATTATAAAAGAATTGAAGAACAAATAGCAATCTCAAAAATAGAAAATAGAATAAATTAAATAAGAGAAAAATTTGAAAGAGATATTTGTACAGAATATCCAAATTCTTTTTGAAATAGAAAAAGATACAAGAAATCACGGGTGAAAAACAAATATGACAAAAGAAGAAAAAGAAAAAGCAAAAGAAAAACAAGAGTTGAATCTTGTCAAAAAATAATTTAAGCAAAAAAAAAAGGTAATTAAGTGAAGCAAATCAAAAGAGCTAATTTAACCATGATTTTTCTAAACTTTTATTAAATTAGAAGACTTTTGATTTTGCAGGCATTGAGTTAAATGGCCCCTTCTCTATTAAATGGCCCCTTCTCTATCTCTTAATATAAATCTCTCTCCACTTATAATATTACAACATATGTATGTGTATCTATGCATACATGCATATATACATACAACTTGGTTAACTAAATGGAACTGAAAATAAATTAAAATTTAAATAAAAAGAACATCATGAAATTAGTAAAACAAAAATATATTCTTTCCTATGAAAAATACTTTTATCTAATTTTGAAAATACAAAAAAATGTTGACAATCAGCGGCGACACTAAAAAGTCACCGCTGAAGCTTGCAACATAATTTTTTAAAAGAATTAAAAAATGCTGACAATTAGCGGCGATACTAAAAAGTTTTCGCTGAAAGTCAACTTTCAGCGGCGACAGTAAAAGTCGCTGCTGAAAGTCTAACAATACTTTCAGCGGCGACAATAAAAGTTGCCGTTGAAAGTCTAACAATCAATGGTGACTATATCTTGTCGCCGCTGAAAGTGTGACTTTCAGCGGCGACTTTTTAGTGTCGCCGCTAAAAGTCGCTGCTGAAAGTCTTTTTTTTTGTAGTAATAGGAATAAGGTATGGATCAAAAGTGGATATTCTCTAATCAGTTGTCAAAGGAATATAAGGATGGGGTGGAAGAGTTTATTGGTTTTGTAGTTGAGCATGTAAAATATCTAAACAAAATTGTGTCCTTGTTTAGCTTGTTACTATAAAAAGCGAATTACTTCGACTAAGTTGCTAGATCATTTAATATGTTATAGTATTGATCAAGGTTATACACACTAGACAAGGCATGGGGAGATAAATGATGTATCGAGCAAAAAGGTGCATACCATGAGCTCTTTTAAGAGATAAGATACAAGCGATGACATTAACACCAATAATGTGTGAGACAATCATTTTGATGAAATGCTAAATGCAATAGAGGATGATCTTCATGATTGCCCTCAAATGTTTGAAAGGTTTATAAATGATTCAAAGAAACAACTATATCTGAGTTGTACTAAAACACCAAATTATCAGCAATTCTGATATTGTGCAATTTGAAAGGTGCCTGTAAATGGACTGATAAAAATTTCACCTTATTGCTTGATGCTTTAAAATATATATTCCCTGTTGGTAATGAACTTCCCACCAAGATATATGAGGCCATGCAAATGCTTTGGTTTAGACTATGAGAAAATACATACATGTTCTAATAATTGCATCTTATTTTGTACTGAGTACGATTCTTTAGAAAAGTACTTTAAATGTGAAGCATTATGATATGGAAAGAAATCAAGTCCTTCGAAGGTACTATATATTATGAAATTTATGAAGAATGTAATTACTTATGGTCAAACTTTTGTCCCATTTGAGGTATAAAAATTTATTACTTAAGAAAACACCAATTCTGTTGATCATATTAGGGAGAGAGGTGGCATTTCAACCAGTAGGAAATGCCACCTCTTTGATTTTTTAAAAAAAAAACTCAAAGAGATGATGTTTGTCAAACAAAACACCCTTGCTCTTACATCAATCTCATGACATTTCATTAATTAATGAAACGTCACCTGAGATCACCTGAGACCTATTATAGCATTGAATCTTATAGCATTTTATAATCACCATGAAACTTAAATTTTAAACGTCACCAAAGCCCATTTCTATGGAGAGACAACTTTTTTTCGTTATGAGTTTGTGCGTCGTAGCACACTATATACATGCCTCGGCCATGGTGCGGACATGAGATTGCTTTCTCTATACCAAATGTGGCAACACATGTGTCTTATGCCAAGACATATGAGTCCAGTTGGGCAAAAATGATTCTTTTACCCCTGTTTTCCATTGTGTTATGTATATGCATTTCTAAATGCTTCCATTGTATATAAATACTTATATTTTGAAGTTTTACTATGTTTTTAAAGATCTTTGGGATACCTCATTTTAAAAGAGTTATTTTCAATATTTTTACTACATAAATTTTGATAATTAAAGAGTTTAAGAACTCCTAATCACTTTTTTGTGTTAAGTGTGGGTACAATTTGGTAACATTAGGGCAGACATTACAACTGATCCTATCTTGGTTTGACATTTGAAGAAAGCCGTCTATGGCTTAAAACAGGCCCTAGAGCAAGGTTCACAAAACTTACTACTACACTATGTTCTCTTGGTTTTATTCAAGCCAAATATGATATATGTTTGTTTACGAGAGTTACTAGTAAGACTGCTCTTTACTCGCTGATCTATATGGATGACCTAGTTCTTACTGGAAGTGATGACGCTAAGGTTCAACAGGTCATTTCTCTGATGAGTTCTACTTTCTCTCTTAAGGTGCTTGGAGAATTATCTTTCTTTTTGGGAGTTGAATTTTGCTGTACAGACGTGGGTATACATTTAACTCAAAAGAAATACATCATATAATTACTCACCAAAACCAAGATGCTCTTCTTAGTTGCCAAACCTAGCTTTGATACCATATAAGACAACTAGGTTTAGAGAAAGATATGAGATAAATCTTTAATCTTCATCTCAATATGATCAAATTGATTACAACGACTGACTCTTATATGAAGTTAAGCCTCAGTAACAAGTTGGTAATGTATTACATTTACGTTTACATGCATTGGGCTTAGGCCCAATAACTAACAGCCCAATGAGTTATCATTCTAACAAGTTTATAGTACTTAAAAATTTCTGAAAATAAAAATCAATTAGAGCCCTGAAGTTTTGAAGCATGAAGAGTCCACAGATCATGGACATAGAGAAACAAATAATGTTTTCCGCAAATTCTAGATGAGACTTCGAGCAACGAGGAAGAAACACAAAAATCTTCTCAAAGCAACAGACCAAAGACATCAACAAAAGGGAAGAAGCAAAGCAGCACTGATGAAAGAAAAGAAATAACAGAGGTTGAATACAGTGGCAGTGACGGTGATGACAAGCAAGGTAGCGTTAGTGGAGGATGGCAACGGCGAAAGTAGATGGCGGTGGCGGCAAAACTCTAGGGTTACAGAAGTAAGAAGCGTGATTCGTGAAGCTGGAGGGAGAGATCTCCCCCCAAAGTGTGAAAGAGATGGCAATTACCAGCGGATACTAGACTTGATCTCAGCCAAAAGGCCGAGAATGTTTATTTGTTTTAAAAAATAAATAAATAAGAGAAACAAACAAGAGGAATAGCAAAATAGACGGCATAATAGGAGAGAGCTATGAGCATGAGGCTATAACAAAGCACAAGGTTTAGGATTACCCATGGCAATGTCATTGAGATTAGACTACGACGACTTCGCAAATTGGTTTCCAGGTGGTGGGCGCAAGTGACGATGATCTGAGTGTTGAAGAATAAGAACGCAAAGGCCAATCCAGCTGGACAGTTCTTGATGCCCTTTCATGAATCCGCCGTGCCTCTTGTGGAAAAGGAGTGCCCACTGTATTTGATCAGTGCCTTGTTTGAACAGTGTTGGTGAAGTATTCAGCAAAGCTTCGTAGGACAATGTTATAATGAGCATCGCTACTACTGGAAGTATTGCTTCATCAAACTTTCATTTCTCGGAATCTGCCTCTGCTATTTTCTTCCCGCTGCTTCAGGCTCCTCCTCGTCGTCCTTCTCCTCAATGGTTATACGAGTAATTTTCCTCCTTTACTATGATCTCATCCTCTTTATCCTGTATTTCCTGCCACCATGATAAATTAATTTTGGAAGTATGCATGTAAACATAAGCATTGTTAATTATTTTTTTGAGCCTTTTAGTTGTTTGTTTACATATTTTGGAAATAAGGGAAGTCTGTTAATTAGTGTTATTTGTATCATACTGATCGAAAGTAGTCATTATGTTATATATTGCATGTGGTTCGCGCGCGCGCGCGCGCGTTTGATGAATATGATAGTTAGCAAGGAGAATGTCCGGAGTCTTCAATTTATGACAGAAAGGTTTCCCCTCCAAATATTTTAGGGTAAAATGGTAATTTGGCTTTAACTTTGTAATCATAAACTTGTTTTTTTATGCATTTTTATCCCTAAATATTTAAAATCGTGCCAATTTCCTCTCATTGTTAACTTTTACTGTTAGTTAATAAAAAAAATTATAGAAAAAAGATCTCAAAATTTATTTGAAAAAAGGACAAAAAAATAATAGAAAAAGACATAAAATTACAAATAAAGAATATTTATATATTATTGGTAATTTTTGGATCATTTTCTATTCCTTTTGTTTAAAAATGTAAGACATTTTTAATCGAATCTCACTCTCAATAAAGTAGTTATCTACTTTCAAACTAACCCTATCTTTTCATATTTACCTCTATCAAACAACTTATAATAAATATAAAGTTACTCATCAATAGGAGCACTTAAAAAAAAAGACAATAATTACACCTCGAAAAACTAAAAATACCTTATATTTTTTTAACATCCAACTCTTCAAAAAATATCTTACATTTTTTAACGGAAGAAGTATAATTCTTTTGGTCTTTTACTATAATTTTAGAGGTCCTTTTCTATAATTTTCTAATCAACTAAAGATCAAAATTAATGGTGGGGTGATTATCCTTTTACCTAATATTTTATCAAGAAATTATTAAAAATTATGAGACTTAACTATCATTAATTATTAATTTATAATTTTGACTTTATATTTACAACTATTTGAATCAATATTTGTACTTTATCTTTTATTAATATTTTTTTTTTGGAGAACTTACCAACATGAGTAAGTCTTGCAGCAAGGACTAATCACTTATAATACAATGAATTAAGATTCAAATTAAATAAGAAAGTTTTCAATGAAACGTTATGCACATTAAAAAAATATTTTCCACGAACCTAAATGTCATTAAATAAAGTTTTGGGACTAATTGTTATATTTTTCTAGAAAATAGGATGAGTTTAATTAAGAGTCTTTGAGAAAATATTAAGAGTATAAATAGGAAAAGGAATGTTAAAATATTTTCAAAAAATAAAGAGATGTCTTTTTGAAAAGTCATACCTTTAACTCTTTATAAATTAAAGAATTTTTATGAGAAGGTTGACTGATAGGGAGTTATAATCACTAATGTCATATCTCTTTAATTTTAAAAGCATCTTTGAAAGGATATAAAGCTAAAAGGTATCACTTAGTAAAATGAAATATTATTTCAAAAAAACTCTACACATAAAAAGGATATTACTTTCCATAAAAAGTTATTGTAAATAATCCTTGATTAATAATAATTATTAAACAAACAATTTAAATTAATTTTTTTAACAGCACCAATGCACTATTTTTAGTGCATTCAATGTCTTTGTCTTTAAGTGCACTATAAATTAAATTAAATTATCACTTTATAAAAGCTATTGTTGTTTTGACTTGAGTTTTGAAGTGCAAAACTATGCATGCTCAAGGCTGATCAAGGTTGAATATCAAAAAAGTGCAGAATATAGTTAAGTTTAAATTTACTAGTATTTTTATATTACAAATGTCTTAATTCAGAATACATCATATAATATAGTGTGTACATAAACTGGTATAAAAGTATTCAAAACTGAGATGTTGAAATTTTTTTAACCCGGAATAATGGTGTCACTACCGGTGGAAGATCATACATCATACATGGTCTTTCTGTTCTTGTCCTTGACTCCAGCAAGCATCTAAAAATTCAGAGTACTGCTTTTGATCACTTTCACAGCTTCAAGTTGATTAGCCTTTATTGCTAAATGAAGAACTGTTTCTCGTTTCTCTGTCACACTTGTTCCACACACACAGGGAAAAACTTAACTGTTGGATTACACCAACTGATCTGCCTCTGAAAACTGCATAAAGTAGTGGAAGTCCAACCATCGTCGTCCTTCACAAGGCACTGTTTCATCACTTCTTCATCGTCATCATTGACATATTGCATTATTTACATATATTTTAGGACGATATTCTTGCATGATTGTATTCTTGGAGGATCAAGTCTTATATATTTAGGCATTTCTACGCCTTTAGAATCAATTAGGGTTCATTTATAACCTAAAAGTATTTTAGTCATTTTGACAATTTTTGGTAATTTTAGGATATTAGCTTAGTTTGTGTCTTTTATCTTTTTAAGATTAATAAAACAAGTTTAAGATTCAAATGCATTCTAGGTTACAAAAAAATATCAAAAGACATAAGTCATGGAATTTTTTAAGACAAAAACATTAATACTAAGCTGTCACATTTTATAACCTAGGAGCTTGAAAATGGTATTATATCTTAAAATTGGCTTTGAATTTTGATTTGCAATTTTGTACACATACTTTAATCATTTTTATGTGTATAATTGCATGTGCAAATAAGAATTTGGATGAAGATTAAATGGCCAAAAGATTAAATTACAAGACAAAGTATAAAGCTAGAAGATTTTAGAGTGACACTTGCAAGAGTTGATTCAAGAAGCTTTTTTGACACTAAGCATGGAGGATTTCAGCCAAGCAACTCGTAATCACCTTTTCATCATCTTTTTAGAAGTTTTTAGTAAATTCTAATCAAGTGTGAAGCATCTTACAAGAACTTTCAAGTTAACCTAGCTTGAATGGTGGTCACATTCATTCTTGAACCCCCTAACCAAGTTTACTAAGTAGTTTTAGATATTTTATGTCTTTAATCATCTAAAACCCATCATATTCTACTCATTTTACAACATCACAAGTTGAATATAAGGGTTTTGGTTCATGCACATACTCATTTCTACTTATTTTACACATCAAAATTCACACACATATTCTCTCTCACTTTTCTGAAATTTTCAACACCATTTCATCCAAATTTTCTCTCATTTCCCTCTACTTTCCCACACTTCCTTAGCCACAAACCTTCACCTCAAGCAAGTATTTAAGCCATGAAAGTCATCTCAAGAAGGATTCAAACTTAGATTCTAGGAGAATTCACCATGAAAGGTTAGATTCTCAAAGCTTTCTAAGGAAGATGAAGCCACATTTTAAGTTTTCCTAAATCTTTTCTCTTGCTTTCAATTGCTTTGAATTCTTATCCTCTCCTTTATTAATTCTATAATTCATGCTCTTGATGATTGATTCTAGATCTTAGATTAATCATTATGGCTGAAATTCATGTTCCAAAGAAAAGAAGATGTATATTTGATTTTTGAACTAATTATGCACTCTAAGTATTTGTGTTTATGCCTCAAGGTTTTTGATAAATGAATACTGTCACATTCCGAAAAATAGGAGTGACAGGCACAAAATGTGAACTATATCATACATTCTTTAAGCCTTAAAAAGAAATTTTTCTGTTACTGAAACATAATTATGTTTATATTAAATTATAACATGCATGATCATTTTTGTATTAGTAGAAGCTTCAATATTCTTGTAGAAATTTTAACAAAACCTCCTTTATAAATAGGATCTCCTAAAATATTTGCACATAATGTTTTAGACAAAATAACATTTCAATCAGGAGCTCAACTCCTTCTGGCCAACGGGCAAAATATATAACAAAATAAAGGATCTAACTACAGACTATGTGGAGTGCCTAGAGATAAATTTATAAAATGAAATTAATAATTCAACTTTTACATCAAAAGAAGGCTTCATCTTTAACTCCTCCAATTCTGATTAGTAATAGATCCCTCAATATTCAGTAGGAGGTTCAGTGTTAGCTACACTATCTGAGACCAAAATTATTTTTAATGAATAATGTTTCAATATTTATAAAATTTAAAAGAATGATATGAATAAACGACAATGATTATATAAATTAAAGGGATAACAATTTCATATAAAATGTTTCATAAACTTTGAATTCTATATAACCTTAAATAAAATCCTAAACCATTAAATTTATAATATCAAATATCATTACCACTTGATCTTAAGAAAACAAATAAATAAAATAAATAAATATAGTATCAATTACTAATTTCAACCAATGGGGTATGAAATCACCAAATAATTAAAATCATATTTTCTAGAGACTTATCAAAATAATTAACAAATGTGAACATATAGTCCACAAGGGTAATGCTAATTAAACGCGACTTATACCACAAAAACAAACGTGGACACATAGTCTATGAAGGTAGTGTTAACCAAACGTGGCTTGAGCCACAAAGAAAAATATGGACACATAGTCCATGAGGGTAATAATAATCAAATACGGTCGAAGCCAGAGCCCATGAAAATCAAACTAGCTAGTCATTGACCACGGCGCTAATGGCTAACGGAACTACCATTAGCAACCAATGTTCTGTATAAAATCCTCTCAAATCCTATTTTTCAAACATGTAAGAAGATCATCACTAATAAGATATGATCTTCATTCTCAAAATCAAACTCGCATATATACTTTTAAGCATCAAAACTTGTCAATATAAAATTTTATAAATAATGTTCATGCATGCATTTATTGAGTAACCAAAATTATCAGAGCTAGTAATAATCTCATCAATTTTAAAAATATACTTCATAAGGAAAAATACTTGTACATGCTATAATTTAAATATTTTTCACCATCACTTTATAGATTCAAAAGATAAAGTAATTTAATCAAAAAGTAATTGGTGTTAAAAAATAATTATACATTAATAACTGTAAATTGTTATAAATAATACTTTGATGAAAAGAAATTTAAAATTATATAAGTTAATTGAGATGTTATCTACTTACCTGTAAGTACTTCCAAAATTTAAAACTCACCATTTACCACCTCAACCAAATTTCTCATCTTCTAAATATCTACCAATGTAGTAACGAAATGAGGAGAAGTTGTAGCTCCTTAACTCAAGTACATCCGCGGCAGAACAGGGGGAAGAAATTCTAGCCATGCAATAATGGAGGGAGATGAAGTTGACAATGCTGAAGAGGGAAGAAGATCTTGAATCACCCACATAGCAGCACGGACCAAGACAAAGAGAATGCTGGAACAGCACCCCCAAAGCAGCTCACAACCAGAAGAAGAAGAAGGAAGATCCAGGTGCATCCTTGATGGCCGAGATCAAGAGGATGGAGGAAGAGGAAAATAGTCTTGCAAGCTCTGGAGAGTTCAAAAAAATGCAGAGGGAGAAGGGATCGACAGTGAAGCATAAACAAGGAGTGAGTAGACTGACTTTGAAAGACTTCCTTGCGGCAACAAACTCCCGGTAAACTGAGCACCCATGCCGACGACCAACTGGAATGGAGGAGGTGATCAAGGGATGGAGGATGCTGTAGACACGCTGAAATCAGAGAAGAGCAAAGGCGGTCGTTTCTAGATTTTTTTATCTCTCTTTCCTTTGGTGTAAAACACGAAATTGGACCAAGGGGGAGGGATTAAATCTGATGGTACCAAGGACCTTATGGTAATTTAAGTAAAAATAAAAAATAAAAAAATAACCCCACTCTTACAGCCGTTGGATTCGAAATTGGAACCTTAGATTTAATATGAAAAATACTTGCCTCTAAACTATCAGATTGTCTTGATAAATTTACCCCAAATATATAAAAGTATATTTAACATACCTTGTTATAAATTTTTGATTAAATAATTTTTTTCCCATCTGGGTTATTACAAATATATATTTTCATTTCAATCTCTTTCTATTTAGACATGCATTAGCTATTGTTTAGATCTTAAACTTTAGTTAATATCATAATCTTAATTAGTTTAAGGTATTAAACATGATCAAGGTAAGAGTTAGGACTAGTTTAAAAGATTGAATTACAAATTGTTGTATCTATTTGAGTGATTTGTGTATTGAATTCTAAGAAGTTACAAGGTTCTTATGACTATCACTTAGTTTTGATAGTCATTAAGACATCTTCAGACACAAATTAAAGAAGGCAATTGTGTAAAATCTTACTCCACTAAATACAATTAACCAATGAAATTTATAATAATTAAAGGATTAACACAAAAAGGTGATTACCAAGTTTTAATTTAAATTCAAGGGGTCCCAATTTTTTTTAATTAAATTGAGTTTAAAACAATTATAAACTCTTATATCAGAGTAAAGACAATTTACAAAAGCATGAGATATCTCAGAGAAGTAAAAAAAATAAAAAATGGTTGAAAAATAACTCATATGATGTGTGATAAGGCAATGTGCCACGGCATGTTGCTCTTTATGTCACGCGCCATGGCTTAGGCGCCATGCACCATGGCGTGTTACACATAATTATCAGCAATTTTGCTGTCATTTGATAGCAAAATCAGGAAACTTTCAAGCGTCCCGATTCTCCATTCGATATTTAAATGACGTGATGTAGGTGTTTATGAAAAGATTTTTTTATAAACTAACTAATGGCATAGGTTTCATTTCCAAAACAAGTCACTAAAAAGTTGAACACCCAAACATAATTTGACTACTTTTCACAACTTTTACACAAAATAGGTGTCCAAAACCCATATCAAATGCCAAAAGTCTTTCCTAACACTTGGACCATGTTTCTTAGACCTAGGACTATCAATACAATACATCACATGCGTACTTAAACAATATTATAACATAAATTCACTCCTCAATCCCATTTCACCAAAAATAGAAGGGGAGGTAAATTTCTATTGCATTGCATCAAAATTTGCTATAACATATTTAAAATATCATTTCTATACTTACACTAGTATTTTGGCACTATCAACATATATATTTTTTCATACACAATTATTCAAAACCCAAAATACAAATCAAACATTTACAATTACAAAATGGTGCAAGTGTGATGGCATGCAACCAACAATTGACAATTATAAACTATTACACAAAATAAAGCTAAACTAGAGGCATATAATAGAAATATGCATGTTAATTCCTAGCCTCTTGCCTTTTTTCCCTCTGCACTAGAGCTAGAGCTTGAAAAGTATTAAAAAAAAGGAGTGAGTCTAGCCACTTAATAACTAAGGTAAAACCTACCCTATGCAGTTATATATCAATTGTAAATCAAACATATACATATGAAACTAAATATTCAAAACATTCTTTGACACATACCAACATTTTATTAATCCGATTAGCGAGTTTTCATCTCACAAATACAAGGTACATAATCACAAGTCACTCACGCATGTGATCATGACCAGCTACAACCAGTGACTTGTCACAACTCAAAAACATGTGAGACATCATATATCTATATAGGTAATGATCAACTAATCTTATACCCTCTTTATTTTTTCAGACTGAAATTGTGGGCTATAACACTAAATAGGGCTCCGTCCGTGTGACTAGACTACCTAAGCTCACCAATCGTAAGATGTGGACCTAGTTAAAGATCATATAACTCACTCTCAAATCACAATTTTCTCCATTCTTAAATCTCTGGGGTGTCTCATACCCTAGGCTATTCTCCTCATTAAACTGATAAAGAAAGCTAAGTTCTAATCCCTCGACAAACTATAGGACAATTCCTCAATAAACTGTGAAACAAAGCTATGCTCTCATGTATTGGAGGGCAGCCCAAATACCATATGAATTTTTCTCTACTCCTAATCTCTAGGCAAACTCCCGCCCATTGATCATGCCACAAACAATGCTTACTGTAATCACCCAGGAATTTGAGTAAAAATAAAGTTTATAATAAGATGTTTTAAGAATAATAAAATTATTATTATTATTATTATTATTTTAAAAATGGAATTGATCAAAATTATTAGGGGCACAGTGGTAACGTTGCTTGCTGAGCAATCTTAAGAGTTTGAATTTTCTCTTGAATTAGGAGAAATTTTGTTTAGTTATAATTTTTTTTAAAATTCCATTAACCTTTATAAGTCATGTTTGGTGTGGGTGCTAATTATTCATGAATTTAACTAGAATTTTGTGAAGAACGTTGATTAAGAAATTATTGTAAGTTTAAATTAAATATTGCAAAAACTTTTATAATTATAAAAATTATGTATAGTCAGTGGAATATTTGATGCGATGTGCATGGAATATTGGAGTTAAAGTGTAATGATCTTAAAAACATTAAATAAAAAATTAAAAAAATTAAAAGTTAAATTAATTAATATTTTAATTAAATTAAATTTATAGCAAGTGAAAAGTGATAATTTAATAAAATTTATGGTAATTATTTTTTTAAAGATTCAAAGTTTGAATTTTATTGAGCAAAAATTTTGATTTTTTTTAAATTATAGGTAAATTTTGTGCTCTTTTTTATAATTTATCTTGTGCCATGTCTTGTAATTTTCTCCAATTTGTCATTAGATCAAATATTTTTCTCCGCTCTGCCTTTCAAACACCAGAAACTACGAGAGAGTGAGAAGCTTCATTTTTTTTTTTTTTTAATTCTTCTTCCTGTCGGTCGAGAGAGAGAGAGAGAACGACAGACAGAAAGAGAGAGAGAGAGCATCAATCATCAAACCTAAGATGGATTCCCTTACTCCGTTCACCTCCTCTGTCGTTCCCTGCTGCTAGTCCGTCGTCCTCTGCTGCCAGCCCGTCGTTGGTCAGTTTTTGCCGTAGGTTCGCCGCTTTTGAGGTCTTCGTCTCCTCCTCCTTCTCTTCCCCTGTCATTGTTGATTGAGCTGTGCCTCCTCGCCGTTGCGTTCAGACTCTTGGAGGTTACAGTCATCGGATTTTTCTCTCCTGTTTTTGTTCTTTGCTCTGTGTCAACGGTGGTCTCTAGATGTGTACTCGGCCTCTATTTCTCCTTCCCTCTAAACTGCAGAATGTTGAGTGGGTGTGTGTCCTTTGCGGTAGAGGTTCGGATTGTGGTTGTCTCTTCCCTTGCACCACCATCACTCTTCCTCTGCCTCTGTCATCGGGACCTTCATCATCATCTTCTCTTGCTTCAAGTACATCCGACTCTGTTTGATCGCTCTCTCTCGCGCGCGCGCGCGCACGAGCGTGTGTCTTAAATGGCTGAGATTGTGATTTTATTCTTTCCTCTCTTTTTAATTTTTTTGAGTTAAGATTTATTTATCTGTTGATGGAATAGAACTTAAAAAGCTAACTAATTTATATATTTATATTAAAGTAATTTTAGAAAATGAAATTTAAGAAAAAGAACTTGAATACTAGTTCAAGATTAAATGTTTGTAAGATGTTTGAAAAAATATTTATTAAGAGAATTTTGATTGATATACACACACATATTAGGTGTAACCTTGTTAATTTCATGAGAAGCATTATTAGACTTGGGCATTATTAATTTATTAATCTAAATTGAGTTTTGTGAAGGATTTTATCTAAGGAGTTGATGAAATTTTATTTGAATTTTGAATTATCAAGTTATATGACTTATAATTCATAAAATATATTATCATTTTAAAAGTTATATTTAGATAATTGAAATTTGTTAGGCAAGAGAAGTAAAGGTTATAAATTTTTATTGAATAATTTGTAATGTTATACAGTAGGTGTTTGACAAACAAATTCAAGGAGAGATTACATTTTAATTTATATGGCTAAATGTTATGGAGAAACTTTTATTTGTGAATTGTATTCCTAAAATTTTTAGGTTATTATTGTTAATTTTGATTGAGTGGGTTCTCTTGGAAAGAGATTTTATTGGTTATATATATATATATATATATATATTAAGATACTATTATATATTCTAGGGTGTTTGGAACAAGGGAAGCTTAATTGGAATTGTAAAGAGTGAGTTTTGAGCCTTGAGAATACTACAAGTAAGTGAATAGCATCTTAATGACTCATTAGCAAATTCATTTTCATAAAACTATTGGTTTAGCATTGTCACATGCCCTCTCTTTTATTTACATAACTATTTTTATTTTGCAAGAATAAATGATAGAATATTCTAATTTGTTTACTTATGTAATCATTTATTTATTTCAGTTCATAACCTTAATTTCTTATCAACTGTCATACATAAAAATATTTTTATTATACTATGTTTTATAGAACATGGATTTATCTTTTAATTGAACATTTAAAAGTATTTGTTATATTGGGAATGTTGAATTTATGTTTAAAGAACGAATTAACTTTCATGATTCATGCATGAGATATATAATGATGAATTCATTTGAACATGATGAGGAATGTTGAAAAGAGATAGTATATTGATTTTATCGACCCACGCATGTTTGATTTAAAAAGTGAAATTGAATTAGAACGCTGGTTGCTAACGGCAATACCGTTAGCTCTTAGCGTGCCATAGTACACCTAGCTAACATGGTGTTTAGAAGGTGCTAGCTGTCACACCCCAAAAATCATGTGTGACCAGCATAGGATATGAGCACAAAACTCATATCCCTTAAGCCGTGATCAGAGAAATTCTAAAATTAATACATTAAACATATTAATAGAGTAATTAAAAATTGTTACAATATTAAATCAGATATTCAATTTTAAAAAAATGTAAGGATCCTACCTGTAGTCTATATGGAGCATCTAAGGCCAAACGCCAACTTAGGTATAAAGATCAAATTTTTCATCAAATTAGGATTTGAGTAAAATAATTCTTCTGCTTCAATTTCAACAATAAAACTCCTCAGTGGATACCTCGAGTCACGAGTTTAATTATACCATCTGAGACCAAAATATCTTTTCCAGTGAATAACGTCCCAACAATAAATAATTGAAC
Organism: Prosopis cineraria; assembly: GCF_029017545.1. Taxonomy (NCBI): domain Eukaryota; kingdom Viridiplantae; phylum Streptophyta; class Magnoliopsida; order Fabales; family Fabaceae; genus Prosopis; species Prosopis cineraria. The sequence continues at coordinate 42,457,730 of NW_026555333.1, forward strand.
ATGAATAAAAGAAAAGTTTGAAACAATTATGCAATTCTAAGAGGCAACGATTCTCATAAAATTTAATAGACTTTGAAAATTAAAAAATTATAAAGTTTAAATAAAATCTTCAATTATTAAAATATCATATCAAGTATTATTATCACTTGATTGCAAGAAAATAAATAAATAAAATGAATAATTATGAATAATTCATTAATTAAAAACTAATGGAATATAAAATGATCAAATAATCAAATTCATATTACAGGGACTTATCAGAACAATTAACAAACGTGGACACAAAGTCCACGAAGGTAATTAACCAAATGCAGCTCTTGCCACGAAGACAAACATGGACACACAATCCACGAGGGTAAGTAACCAAACGCAACTGAAGCCACGAAACAAACGTGGACACATAGTCTACGAGAGTATTACTAACCCAATGCGGCTTGAAACCACGAAACAAGTGTGAGTACTATGCTCATGAATAACCATCCCTCCATTTCACGTGCGTTGGTCATCACACGGGGCTAGCACCTCCTACAAACACCCTGCTAGCTAGGTGTACAATGGCGCGCCAAGGGCTAACGGAACTGCCGTTAGCAACCAATTGTTCTATATAAAGTCCCCTTCAAATCCATTTTCAAACATGCAAGAAAACCATAACTTTCAAAATACAGTTCTCATTTTCAAAATTAAACTCGCATGAATACTTTTAAGCATTAAAACTTGCCAAAACTAAATTTCATATCCAATGCTCATGCTTCCATTTATTGAATAATCAAAAATTGTCGATGCCAATAAAAAGGAATTTTATTAATCCTGAAAAGATATCTCATAAGAGCAAAACATTCATATGCTATGATGAATTATTTTTCACCACCATCTTGAAACTTAAAAATGAAGAAATTTAATTGACAAAGCATCCATCAATCAACATAATTATTATTAAAATAATCAATGTAACAAAATAAATTTCAGTAAGAAAATTAATTGATAAATTAGTTGGGACGCTATTCACTTACCTGAAATGCTCGCAAAATAATAATTTTCTTCTTCTAAACACCTCTCAATTGCATTTTGCCTACTTTATTACCTAGACAAGAAAGACAAGTAATTTTCTTTAACGATAACTCCACTTTATAATCCACCGATAAAATTCAACAACCCATTATCTTGTCTAGAACTTATCAAAGTTTTCTCAATCAGTATTTGCCCCCAACCTAGCAATCATAGTAAAAAAAAATCTTATTTCTTTCTATATCCTGCAATGATACCTTTATGTCGTATACATACCATCTTCCCTTGGCAATCCATAAATGATTAATCATCAAAGCTCTTCAATGGCTCTTTATAGTAACACTTTATTCAAAACATATATCATTTGCCTTTCTTACACTTGCAAACTTCAGAATATCAACCCAAACTCATTAAAATATTTGAGGCTACTATTCCATAACTAAATGAACACATTCTCAACCCAATTCCAAGGCAAATTTTAAAAGAAAATATAGCTTAACCCACTTTACTTATGTAGAGAGCAACAATGAAATTAATCATTAATATATATATATATATATATCACCATAAAACTAATCATTGGTCTTGACATTATCCAATCTAAAAGAAAATCTAGCATTCATTTCTCTTCTCTTGTTTGTGTTTGTTTGTTTTTCAACGAGCATCAAGTTCATTTTTGTGGCCCAAACTTCCTAAGTTTCCAACATAGAGATTAAACAATCGTAAATTCAAATTTAAATATTATTATAATGAATATACTTAACTTACTTCATTCCAATCGAATTCCTCTTTTCAGCAATTTAGCAGACAACTTATGTGCATCTATATTCAAGCTATAATACAAATTTCACCCCTCTTCTCAAATATACATTATTAATATATATATATATATATATAAATAATATATATATACTCTTCTCTTTATTTTTTTTTTTGCCAGCATCCAGACCTTCTTATTTCAACATAACAAATACCCATCAAGAACCAATTCTAGCAATTCCATCCATGCGCACACACGCACAAACCACAGGGGAAGGAAGGGGGAAGAGATTCACTCACCAACAAAGCCAATGATGTTGAACCAAAGAGAGTAATAATCCAGCATTGAGAAGGAAGTAAATCTCAGATCTCGCACTCTCAAAAACCAGCATTGTGTGCAGAGAAGAGGGAGAAGATCAAAGCTTTCTCCCGAGCAACATGAGCATGTTGACGATTTAAAACTGGAGAGGAGAGCCAAGCGTTGTCGCCGCACAAAAGAAGAGGGGAAGAGAGACCAACGTGCAGTAGGGGAGACGGCGAACTCATGGCTCTGACTTCGACAACGCAGATTCACGACCATATACTAAACGGTGGGGAAGGAAAATAAAGGAGACAGAGGGTGGCGAGAGTTTTGAGCTTAAAGCTTCTCTAAATCTCCATCTAGTTCGAAGGAAATGGGCAGGAGGAATAAAGAACACAGAAGGCCGCTTCTCGAACACTCTATTTTTTTTCTTCTGTTGAAAAGTGCTGAACAGAACAAAAAAAGGGAAATAAAGAGAGAAGAAAAATATGATAGGAGCAATGAGTTATTTAAGGGGCATTTTAATAATTTTGAAGTATTGAAGCAAAATAAAAATCTCTCCGTTGGGCCTAAGAGGATTTGAACTTGAAACTTGAAGGTAAAGTCTAAAAAGCAATTACCACTGAGTTGCCTAATTATTTTGATAAGTCTATTCAAAAACTAATAAAAATATATTTGAACTATCTAACTAAAAATTTTATTCACTTTAATTTTTTAAGTCCTTACACTAGCCCCGTGCGACGGCCAACGCATGTGAATTGGAGGGATGGTTATTCGTGAGCATTGTACTCATACTTATTTTCGTAGGCCTTGTGCCTGTGCTTGTTTCATAGCTTTAAGCCGTGCTTGATTACTTATCATTGTGGACTGTGTATTCACGTTTATCGGTTATTTATCCTTGTGAACTGTGTATCCACGCTTGTCAATCATTCTGATGAAATCTTCTTGAAATGAAAATTTTTATAAACTTATTGATTTTAACTTCTTTTTCAATTAAATAATTTGATCTTTGATTGCATATGATTTTATAAGCTGGAATTATACAACTCAATTGTAAACAAGGGTTATAACTTGAAAATTTCATTATTATTTTTAATCTACTATGTACTCAATTGGTTTACGTATTTATATAAATTGTTTATCATATGTAACATGGTTTCATTATAATAATGGTTATGTTTTTATGGGACTCATAACCGTTTTATAAATATTCCATCCCTTTTACTTGATTGAAATCTAAATTGAGATGTTATTAACTAAAAATTTATTTTGGTATTAGATTCATTGGTCAATACTGAACCTCTTGCTAACCTTTGAGGGGATTGTAGCTATACTGGGAGGAAATCTGTTCAACATTCTCTCTTTTTTGGTGCAAAAAAAAAACTCCTATATTTTATCTCTAAAAAGGTACCGTTGCTTGCTTTACATATGCTATAGTTAGGATCTTTAATTTGATTATATGTTCTGTTTGCTAGCTGTAAGGAGTTGAGCTCCTGATTGTTATTATATTTCATTTAAATATTGTGTTGTAGAATTTTTGGAAGGCCTTACTTATAGAGGATATTCTGTTGAAATTTTACAAAAATAATAAAGCTTGTATTAATATGAAAACTTTTAAGGATGTTATAATTTCAATGTGAAGATAATTATATTTTAAATATAGAGCAAATGTGAGCTCCTCCATTTTCCTTTCCTTTCCTTTTTGTTTTTCGCATCAGTTCGCAACTTATGTCCCCACGCATTGCAACATGTAGTATAGAGAAGGTAGTTCTTGTTTTGTGGCCTTGTATGCCGCGGCGCATAGTGCACACACTATGGCATGTGGTATAAAGGCTTTTCAACTTGTTTTTCTCCACGCTTTGGTCCCAAGTGATCCAATTTCACTTTGAATTTAAATTATACTTGACATTTTAACTAATAACACTTATTATTCTCCTCTAACCACGTACCATGTCAACTTATTTAATTATTTTAATTAAGCTTAGTAAATCAAGGAATTAAAAACCAGAATGTTACAAATTGAATTTAAAACAAGGTGAGGAAGAACAAGGATAGAAGTGGTAAATTCTAATCGTGAAAAGCCACTATGATACTTGGTTGATTCCTACACATTTTCTTCACATTAAAATCAAACTCTTCAATTCAATTTTGAAATTTTAATTTGTCATGGTCATTGACTTAATTTGGTTGTAAAATGCTTACTCCTTAAAGATAAAATGACCTAAAGTGATCACACTACTACATCTTAATTTTTTTAAGAAGCTTGACATGACTTAGAGCTTTTCAATCATCATCATTATCATCATTATCAAGCTCGGCCTTCAAGAGCTCCTACACGAGATCTCCACATGCCCTCTTGCGGAAGCCATGTGCAATGCGATTAAACCTTGATGGATTCTCTCTGTGACCAGTGAAGGCATTAGCTTAAAGATCTTCTTCACAAAATCTGCTTTCGCTGCCAGTGCCGCAACATGAAGCGGTCAGTTTGCAAATCGTGATAAACACATCTTTTCCCAGTTCATGTGATGTAATGAATCCTCCTTTAACTGCGCAAGACAACAACGTCTACCACTGTCGCAGCTTTCGCCAATATCTTATCCATGTTTCTTTAATTTTGGTTTGGTGAATGCATGTAGAGTGCGCGCGCCAGCATGCACACTCTCCATCCGTGTTTATAAAATATAGAGAAAATATTTTCTTGTCTAATATATAAGGTGTGTCATTGACTTTTTATATCACAAGTTTTTTCTTCTACATTTATTAAATGTTGATATAAAAAAATATATTATTAAAGTATATATATATTTAATAGGAATAAAATAGGAAACTTAATAAATTTTTAGAAATGATAATAAGTTTAATAGTTTATTCTCTTAATTTTGGTAAAATATGCTAAAATTGAACTATAAATAAAACAGCAAGGAATGTGGCTCCCTCTATGTGTATATATATTAAATCATAAGTCACTTCCTTGCTTAATAATTTTGGGACTATTCTATTTCCGTTAATTTATTCCTTGCTCCAAGATCAATCCATTTATTGTAATCTTCAGCCTTTTTCCCCTTTTGTCCAGCTGCAAGTTTCATCTCGATTTCTAATAATAATAATAATAATAATAATAATAATAATAATAATAATAATAAAAGATTTAAAGTTGTTGAACTAAAATGTACATGTGGAGAAAGTTCAAGTTAAATATAATTAAGGATTATAGAACATTTATTTTCCCTCAATTATTTATTCAAAAGCGTTAGGAACCATATACCAATAAAAAGTTAACTTTGATTGTTAATTAATTTAACAATTGCAAAAAAAGCCTTAAAAATTACATAAAAGAACTTAGAAAATTATATATAAGAACCTAGAAAATAGAGTGATGGATTTGTAAACATCCATAACAATTGATACATTTCTCCCCAATGTAATTTTTTCTATCCACAAGATTGAATTTAAGTTACCCAATTTTTAGCATACATAAGGCTTTACTATACCAACACACACTCTCTCTCATATAATAAGATATTTTAAATCAAATTACATGCTCAATAAATTAGTTTATTATTTTCAAAACTATACACTTTCTTATGTTTATCTATTTAATAAGGTGTTTCTATTAGAAAACCTTATTGGTTAAATTCTCTAATTAATGAAATTGAAAAGACATATCATTAATTACGCCTTTAAAATAATTAATAATCTTTTATTTTTAGTGTTTTACCTCATAAAAATGTTTTATACTTTTGAATGGAGGAAGTAATTGTTTATTTGTCTAGCAAATATGTAAAGCTAGCTAGAAATTAAGTCAGTAAGCATTTTATTTGAAGCCTGAAATTAAAGAGGATTCGGAAAACCTTGTCAAGTAATTAAACTCATAACTAAGGCAGCCCTAAATTGGATTCTCAAACTGCAGATTCTTGCCATCCTTGTCACTTTGCTTATTCTTCATTCTCTATACTTATTCAGTTAGCTTTCCTCTGTTACTAAGATAAGAATATAATTGATTTAACTTTGAATCAGTTTCAACGCGTTAATATATTGGTGTTAAAGCCTTGCTGCCATTCAACAGTTGAACTTTATGAGCGAATAATGAGTTGCAATATGGGAGATAAAAATATTGCATCAAGTTGTAACCTAATAACATGTAAATTCTCTTGTAAGTATAGGAGATTGCAAGTTTAATCTCGTTTATAATCTCAGGCTATTAGTACCTACCCTTTTAATTCATATATATATAAATATATATATATATCAGGTCAAAGCCAATTAGTCTATCATTTAATTTATATTAATGTAAATAATTTATTCATCATCAGAAAGCACTTAAAAGTTATGATAACTTACACAAATTTTTGTTATTTTAGCACATTTTCCTCTACTTTCATATACTCTTTTTTTTAGTTTAAATGTGGATGTTTTGGATATAAATATTGGAAAATGTGGATTAGATTGAATCAGGCTTTGGTGATAGGATTTATTGGCATAATTTATAAAAGTCATTCCTGGATTTTGTCTTTGAAAAATCCTACATTTGTTTTGCTGTCTCATTCCTCGATCTGATCTCGCTCGCTGTCTCATTCTCCGCCTTTTTCTTCCCTAGTTGAAGATCCACACGTTTTTTTGGGCCTTGGCTTTAAAGCCCAATAACAAAAGGGTCAGGTCTAAGCTAGGTTGAATTTTCTTTTGTATTTTTTTTCCCATAAGTTTATCAAGTTGGCTAATCTCTTTGGAAGGTGCGTTTGGGTGCCAAATCGAACTCATGAATTAACCAATCAAAACTTGACATTCTCACCAGCAAGAGATGAGACATATTGGATAAGTTGGCTAATCTAATCCTACTTTTAAACAGTCAAATATTTTGCTTGTGACTAAGTTATATTTTTTATTCTCTAATTTTATATAATTTTTAATTTTATAATATATCTTTTCAGTTCTATTAACCTGAAAATGTTAGTTTTAAATGATTATTTTTTATATTAATCATTATTATTTTGAATAATTAAAATTAATATGTCAATATTAAAAATATTTTGTTAATATTTAAAAGTTTGATGTAAAAATTTTTTGTTGATGAAACTAATGGTTAAAATTATAGGACTAAAGAGACATATTATGAAATTAAAGGATTAAAATAAAGCATTATATAAAGTTGAAGAATTAAAGATACACTTTAGCATTTGTTTTTTATGATAAAATAAGGATTAAGAAAGATTTATTTTTTATTTGCAATTTGGACTTTAATAAATTTATATTTTTCACTTTAAAGCTTGCATTTTTATGATTCAATTTGGATTTTATAACATTTTACTTTGGTCCTTTAGAGTTTAGATTTTTATTATGCAAATTAAAATTTAGAACATTTTTTTTATTCCTTGAAGTTTGGATAAACTGTGATAATGTAAAACTTAAATTCAGAAAATCATCCAGAAAACTATTATTCAGGCTTTTAGGCCCAACCCTAAACTCAATCAATAGTATTGGCTCTTTAAGAAATAGCCAAAAATCAGGTAAACATATCTTTTGGGTTTGAGCACCTGTAGGTCACAACATCTATGAAAGGACAATTTTTAATGACTCACCGTTTGCGCATGTACTTTCGGCTTTTTAACTAGAGTTGGCTTCCCTCCTCCGCACCTCCACTGAGAAGGTGCAAAATTTGAACCGTTCAAATTATTGGACTGTTTAAATTTAATATTTTTTATTTTAATTTTTTTAAATAAAAAAATTATAAAGTTTTTAAAAAATTTTAGTAAATTTGTTTACCTATTTGTGCAGTTGAGATTTAAATTAAATGATCCATATTTAATATCAAATATTTTATAAATTAAATTTTTAGATATATCTGAAAATTTTTAATAAATTTGTTCACGTATTTGTAAAGTCTAAATTTAATATAAATGATCTGTATTTAATATTAAATATTTTATAAATTAACTTTTCTGATATATTTTGAACAATACAAGTTTAATATTAAATTTTTTAAAATTTTTATAAATTAAATATGGACTATTCATATTAAATTTAGATTATCTAGACTGATAAACAAATTTATTAAAATTTATATAATTTTTTTTATTTTGAAATATATAAAATAAAAAATAAAAACATCATTTGGACGGTCCAGATTTAATGGGCTGGTGGGGGGAGGGGACGGTGGGAGCAGAGAAACTGAGTCCTTTGACATAATCTTGCTTTCTCCTGCATAGTTTTTAATCATGCCATGCATATATATATTTTTTTTAAAAAAAAGAGCTAAAATGTGGGTATTTTAGAAGAAAATGTATTTGGCAGTTTGACATACTCTTACCTTTGATACAATTCGTTACTGATGATCTTTCAGCTTTTGACATGGAACATTTTAGAGGAAAATGTATTTAAGTAATATCGTTTTGTGCATTTAATTGTTATGAACTATAGATCTGATTAAATTGTATTGTAATTAATTAAATTAAAATATTGGTCCCAAGGTGTCATTCCCCCAAGTAAATTTAATATTGTTATATATAAGACAACCATGCCACTTTTAGGGACAGATCTTTAGCAGCTGCATTTTATCGACCGCAGTTGTTGACTTAAATAGCAGCAGCCAATCAACCTAGTGAGAACTCAAGACTTGCTTTAAGCAATCCCTCTTTTACTTTTATCAGGTTGTAAAAGCATGGGAATATCCATTGGCAAGTTGATCGTGCATTTGCGGTTATTATTTAACAAGGCATAGGACTCAGGATCACGATTCACACATAATCATTGATCAGATGTTAATGGAAGCTGCAAGAATTGGAGACTTTATCGCATTGAACAAACTATTGGCGGAGGATCCTCACATACTGAAGAAGGCTTGCTTAGTCCATTTTGCAGAATCACCACTTCACGTCGCAACAATAGCAGATAAAGTTTATTTTGTGATGCAGATCATTACTCAAATGCCTTCATTAGCCACGCAACCCAACCAGAAAGGTTTGGTCCCGTTGCACATGGCTTCAGTTGCAGAGCGTGTTGAGATAGTGAAGGAGCTCTTGAAGGCGAAGCTTGACGATGAAGTGAACCAGTGCCTTCTGAAGGACGACGATGGTTGGACTCCACTACATTATGCAGTTTTCAGAGGTAGAGTCGATGTAATAGAAGAGCTGATCAGCCATTGTCCTGAATGTCTACAAGAATTGAGAGCAAAATGAGGGACAGTTCTTCATTTAGTAGCGAGGGCTAACCGATTTGAAGCTTTCAAATTGACAGTGGAGAAGATCAACAGGCTTCCGAATTCCCAAATACTACTCGGAGCCAAGGACCACTACGGCAAGACCATATATGATCTTGTGGCAGCAAAGAAACGATTCCAGGTTCCCAAAAGATTTTCCGGGTTCTTCACTTTTATTGTATGATAATTATTAAGTTGATAACTTTATTGCATGTGAAACTTCTTACATTAGCTTCCGCTTACATTTTAACATGTGTGTAAATGTTTGCAGGCAATATTAGAGAGAGGAAGAATGATCATCATATGCAGGAGGAAACTAGATTAAACGTGGAGGTGAAGGGCGGCGAGCATGAAGCACCTAAAAACGAAAAGAAGGAAGCAGGAGGGAACAAGAAATATGAGAAATCAATACTGGTGATGGCCACCATGATTATAATTTTGACCTATCAAGGATTGCTGAATCCTCCATCAACGTTCTTCAAGAAAGGCAGTGAAATAGATTGGTTTTGCATTTTGCAGGCTGTGATCTATACTGACCATCGCCAACCCGACGTGGTAATACTACAAAAAAATTGACTTTTGGCGGCGATAAAAAGTCGCCGCCAAAAGTCCAAAAGTCGCCGCTAAAAGTTTTTAGTGGCGACTTTTCGTCGCTAAAAATCGTCACTATAACAACCGTCGCTAATAGTTTTTGGCGGCGACACCGCCAAAAGTATACCAACAAGTGTTGCCGCCAAAAAGACTTTTAGCGGCGACAAAACTTTTTTTAAAGAAATAATAATTTATTTTATGCCACATCACTCTGCCACGTGTGCATTAAGTGATGCCACGTCACCTATCATATATGCAATAGATTATGCCACGTCACTTGCCATCTTGTGCCACGTCACAGTCCATGTGTTCAACAGATAATGCCACATCACCTAACCATCTCATGCCATGTCATATGACACATGTGCACTTTCTCAAGCCACCTCATGTGCCACGTCACCTGCCACATGTATGCACATGCCACGTGTATGCCCCGTCAAGCTACCTCATGTGCCACGCCACCAGCTCATGCCACATCACCTGTCACGTATGTGCCTTTTCAAACAACCCCACGTGCCACGTCACCACCATGCGTCACATATTTTGTTGTGAAATATGACAAAACCAAGATTTAAACCCTTGACCTCTCCCTCTCCAAGCCTTAAGCCTCCCTTCTTTGCCAGTTGAATTGAAATATACCTACAGTTATTATATGCGAAATTAAATATATATTATGTAACTGCATACACATATATCAAATAATATATGATTAAAAAGATATCCATATATTATATTTTATTTTCAATTATTAATATGACAAAATAATTTATATGAATATTTAAATTATAATTTTAATAAAATATTATTTTTTACCAATAAATATTATTTTTTTAGGAAAATGAACTTAAAATAAACAATTTTTAAATATTAAAATAATATTCTTATATACATTGTAATAAATTTTTAAATTATATTTTTATTTTTTAAATGAAAATTATTAAGTATATAATTTATTTATAAATATGTATTATATTATTTTATGTTAAATATCTTTTACTTTTTTCTTCTCCATATTTTTCTAAAAAATTGATAAACTAAATGATTAAATTTTTATCCTCTCTCAAAATAGCTAAATATTTCCCCCTCTTTTAATAAAAATATATTTTATAGATAATTTTTCAATATCTTAAAAAATTATTTTAATAAAAAATTAATTTTAACCACATAAATTTTGTTAATAGTCATTTTGAATAATTTTGAAAATGAATACTAATAACTTTTGCAATATATGATAATTACAAGAATCTCTATGTGATCAATCTAGTTAACATCTAATCATCTTCAATCTTATAGAAAGGTGGATTTGAGTAGTTATTCATATTATTCTTAGTAATAATTAGTTATAAAATGTTATTATAGCAATAAAAACCTAAATATATTAGGAGGAATTACATGAAATCCTTGTCCAAAAGTCATTAGAGCTCAGTAGAAGAAGTAAATACCATATATATATCAAGCTAAGCATAAAATGCGCAATATATTAAGTAGTTTATAATATTATTAGCATCTCACGATGTTTGTACAACTTTAACTTCCTAATGCCATTTATGTATTTGATTGTAAGTAATAATTTATGTATAACTTAACCTAATTATAATTGAAGTAATAACCCATTAAGATTTAAATTTATCATATTAAAATACTAGCTTAATAACATAATTCTTAAAAGAAATATGAGCTATATATGTCTAAAAAATGATTATGAATAATATAAAATTAAAAAAATTTAATAATTAAACTTAGCAGATTTTAACTATTATTTTTTTATTTCACATTCCTATATATAATTTATTTCTAATTCTATACATAAAATAAGAAATTTAATTTCATAAATATATTTTAAATAATTTTATTTAATTATTTTTTAATTTTTAAATTATTTTTTATAAAAATATTTTTGGTGGCAACATTTGTAAATTATATTAATTATTTTTAATTTTTAATTTATTTTTTATAAAAATATTTTTGGTGGTGACAAAATGTCGCCGCCAACAGTAAATTATATCACTTATTTTTAATTTTTAATTTATTTTTTATAAAAATACTTTTGCGCCGCCAAAAGTAAATTATATTACTTATTTTTAATTTTTAATTTATTTTTTATAAAAATACTTTTGCCGCCGTCAAAAGTAAATTATATTAATTATTTTTAATTTATTTTTTATAAAAATACTTTTGGTGGCGACAGTTTATCTCCGCCAAAAGTAAATTATATTAATTATTTTTTAATTTTTAAATTATTTTTTATAAAAATGCTATTTATCGCCACCAAAAGTAAATTATATTACTTATTTTTAATTTTTAATTTATTTTTATAAAAATACTTTTGACAGTAAATTATATTACTTATTTTTAATTTTTAATTTATTTTTTATAAAAATATTTTTGGTGGGGACAAAATGTCGCCGCCAAAAGTGAACTTTTAGCGGCGACAAATCATAATCGCCGCTAAAAGTGACTTTTGACAGCAAGTTTGATTTGTCACCGTTAAAAATATAGTTTTGGTGACAACTTTTAGCGATGGCAAATTGTAACCGCCAAAAGTTCACTTTTGGCAGCGACTTTGATTTGTCGCCCCAAAAGTCCTGCTAAAAGTTGTCGTCAAAAGTCATATTTTTTGTAGTGTAAGCAATCTAAATCAGTGTCCAGCCTTCTTGGCTTTCTGCTTTTTGACGATGAACACCTTAATCTTCCTGGTGTGCATCGTCCTTCTCGATCTCAGTTTGCGTGGCCACCGTGGATTCTTGTTTCTGCTTCGATTGCTCATTTTGTTTCTCACATTCAGTTACTGTGGCTTGCTCACGGCTTTCTCCTATCATGCTGTCTATGTTTCCATCCCACTTGCTATTTTCTCTTTCGTCTACTTCATCACGGTAATATTCAGTGAACCTTGGCTAAGAGCGATGATATGGCGAATCTTGAAGAATCCCAGGCAGTGCGGACCCGAGTTTAACAAGTGCTTCAAGTATTAAGATACGTACGGCAATCAAAATGGTGACCCGGAGTTCAATCTAGTGTTTTGTATATGACCGTGAAGGTCATACGGTCACTCAAAATACAAAAGTAACATGGTTTGATTTGTTAAACCGTTTTGTATTGTTTTGAACTGGACTTGTTTGATGATAGGCTTAGAATTAACCCGGAACAATTGAACCGTACTTTGATTAGTTTGTTAGTTTACTTTTATTTTAGTAATAAGAATTTTATTCAATTTAGAAGGATTAATATCAACTTTCTTATGTGTTGTGTTATAGTAAAATTTTGATAGCATGGTTTATTATTGATTTTTTTTTTGGGTGCAAGGTTTGTTATTCACTTTATATTAATTAAACTGTATCATCTGCAATGTGGATAACAAATAAGGTAAACAAAAAATATATATGAAAAAAATTAGAAATTAAAAATTAATATGGCATGACTGAACAACCCTGAACTAAGAATGACATTGTTAGTATTTTAAGTCCTTTATTTATATATGCGTGTAAATATTATTTTTATTTAATTATTATATTATCATTTCGACTAGTGGTACAACTAATTAAATTATGAGAACCATAATCCGCTAACTTTTTTAATCTATCATCCGATCTAGTTTTCAAAATATTGGTTGAATCCCTATTATATGCATGTATATATGCATGTATGTTTGTAGGAGCAAGCAGTATTTTTTATTAAATATATTACGAGTTATTTAAATGTCTATAGATTATCTATATGTTGAATGAGAATTAATGAAGCTAGCTTATCTGGTAAAAATGAAGTTTTATTGATGGGTAAAATTCATTGAAATGTGAGCTTGACGTTACATAGTAAACCAAGATTAAGAGAATAAATTAATGAGTGGTTCCACTCATATACTATTTATTTTTTGGTACAATTCTGTTAAATGTAACATTGATACGTGATTATCATCCACATTTTGACATCTTAACATTTCCCCCCCTAAATTTCAAGGCTTTCCATTGTCTGGAGGTCGAGTAAATAAATTAACTCTATATATATGGAACAGAGTTTGAATACATTTTTTTTTTCTATCATTGCATATTTTTTATATTTTATTACTGGGAGAGAGGGTTTAGTTGTATTGCATCACAAAATTTTCATTCTTTGTCGTCTTTCATTGGTACTATGTAGTACTACGTGTAGACGGAGTTTGCTTTCTTCCTTTGCAGTGTCCAATGCAAATTTAACAATTTAGATTTGATAATTTTAAAAATTATAAATTTAATTTAAATACTTCAAATTTACAGTAAATAACGTAGTAGTAGAAAGAAATTCAACCTGTACATAATCTCTTAGGGGGGAATTTCGGACCATATTTTGCTAACAAACAGTGATAGCTCCGAACTTTGGTGGAAGATTCGGCATTTAATTATGAATTTTTATTCTTTGGCCAACAGTATTTAATTGTGATCCATGGTCATATATTTCTACATTGAAAACGATAGCACGCGTCAATGTTGACCCTATAGCACGAAACTCATGGATGGATGGGTAGAGAAAAAGGATATATTTAGATTTTTTTTTTTTTAAGTTGACGCCACTAAGAGCGTATTAATTGTTCATTCTTAATTTATGTATATAAAGTACACGGGTTGAACTTTAAAAACTTTCGAGACCTCACCTTCAATTCAGAACAAGTAGTAACATTTAGCTAGACTGGAGAAAAGAAAAATGAGGAGATGCTGCAATAATTGCTCACATTTTTTTCTAGCTGTAGTTTATTACCCCTTTCATTAAAAAATATAAATATTTTTAATCGAATTCTATCACTTAATAAAATAGTTACTTATTTTCAAACTAATCATATTTTTTCATCTTTATTTCTATTTAAAAGTGTGTTTTACTCTAAAATAAATAAAAAGTGATTTATTCAATATGAATATTTTAAAAAAAAAGGACAATGATTATATCTTAAAAAATAAAAAATATTTTATATTTTTTAACATTTAACTGTCGAGAAATATCTTACATTTTTAAATAGAAAGAGTATTAATTTTGATTTTTACAATATTGATTTATATGTATCTTTATATTCATTAAGCAATAATTCTATATTCATTAGGCTTTATTTGCATTACTCCATCCATATCAAAATATAAATCATTTTATAGAAACATCACTTTGTTCAAAATGTAAGACATTGGATAAATTTTATACTTTTTACCATTACCCTTACTTTTTTTACTTTTATTTTTTGTAAATACTTCATATTTATAAACTATACACGTTTTACTAGGAAAATTTAAGGACATAAATATAAAAATGTGGACATTTTTAGAAAAATAAGATTTCACCTAATATTTTTTATAAAACATGAATTAGCTATCAACTGGCATATATTGTAGTTTGGAAAGAGTATTATATATGCTATACTATTTCTTGTGTATATATTTCATAAGTTGCTCCATCAATGGATACTTCCTTTGTTAAAAAAATATAAGGTATTTTTTAAGGAATTTAATGTTAAAAAATATAAGGCATTTTTAATCTTTTGAGGTATAATCATTATTTTTTTAAAAGTGTTCCTATTAATAATGACTTTATATTTATTATAGGGTATTTAATAGAGATAAATATGAAAAAATAAAGTTAGCTAAAAGTAGGTAATTAATTTATTAGGAGATGAGATTCGGTTAAAAATACATTATATTTTTTAACGGATGGAGTGCTTTTAATTAATTACATCCTCCAATGAATTAATTGATTGTCTTTAAAATTAAATACTCTTTCATATTTATTCATATTTAATATTTAAGTTTTTTTAACTAGAAAATCTTATTAATTAGACCCTACTTAAGAGCATTTTAAAAAAATTATTAATTGCATTTTGAAAGACTTAAAATTGTTTATACTTTTAAATATCTTACTTTAAAAAATACCTTTCTATCTTTTAATGGAAAAATACGCCATCAGTCTCTGCTGACTTTTTGGGTTTATTATCCCATCTGGTTTTTAAAGATATTGAATGAATCCCGATCCCTTGTATATAGGAAGCTGTGGCCTATGTTTTCTTAAATAAATTACAAGTTAAATTTCTTATAGATTATTTATGGGTTCTCATTTGTTGAAGCAAAAATGAAGTTTTATTGAGGGATAAAATTCATTGAAAAATTATCATAGACGTGATAGTATGTGAGCTTGACATTAGTGTTTTAAGACCCGGATGGTTAAACTAGTTGGATTGCCACCTAGATATAAAAATTAATTGGTTTGACTCATTAACCCATTATATGGGTTGGACTGCTTTGCATAGTAAATAGTTTTAACAAAGGGAAAATTTTAGTCAGGACCCTTGAACCCACCATAATGAAAAAGAAGACCCCTAAATTTTTGATATCTCACTGCAAGCCTTGGGTCCTCATTTGATATTAATTTGGAAAGCTAAACGACAAAGTTGCCCTCATTGAAGAGAGAAAAAAGAAAGAAAGCTAAAAGCTTGTGGTCGAGGAGACAAAGCACAAGAATGCTCTATTCCTTTCATTGCCCTTCTCTCTCACCTTTTCCAAGATCACGACTACTTGGTAAGTTAACTAAAGTGTATTATGATTCTGTTCTTCAATCTCTACAAAGGTATAGTTGATTTGGGGTTGCGAATACGAGTAGATATAATTAGGTAAGACTTGTCTTTCTCTCCTTCCAGCTTGTCTTTAGTAGATAATCACAGAGGGAAATTGGTTTTTGTGATGATATGGTGACTAACAGGTTGAGATGATCTCAATTTTCCATTGGTAAGTTCTTGACATAGTGGTAAGAACGAGACAGAGCCATTTATTATAGGAGATATTTTCATATCGGGATGTTACCCATTTACTCTACATATCATATTAATTTCCTTACCTGACTTGTTCTATATGACACTAGCTTTAAAAAATTCCAAAGTATATGTTGGTTTCATGTTTCAATTACTTGTTTTGAACCTTACTTTGTGGTTCATTTCCTTACAACATGAAGTTTATGATTAGCCTTTATTGCTAGATGAAGAACCGTCTCTCTCTTTGCCGTCACTTCTGCTATACACTCAGGACAATGCTTGATTAACTCTTCCATCACATCAACCCTACCTCTGAAAACTGCATAATGTAAAGCAGTCCAGCCATCTTCATCGTTCACAAGGCACTGGTTCACTTCGTTACTGTCAAGCCTCGCACTTAAGAGCTCCTTCACTATATCAACATGCTCAGCTACTGAAGCCATGTGCAACGGGATCAAACCTTTCTGGTTGGGCAGAGTGGCTAATGAAGGCACTCGAGTAATAATCTCTCTCACAAATTGTACTTGATCTGCTAGTGTCGCCACATGAAGAGGTGATTCTGCAAAATGGGCTAAGCACGCTTTCTTCAGTATCTGAGGATCCTCCTTCAATAGTTTGTTCAACATGGTAACATTTCCAACTCTCGCAGCTTCCTTCAACCTCCGATCCATGATTATGTGATAATACTATTTTGTTTGATGATAGTAGTTATTCATATATAGATATATACTTGCGCGATCGATAATTTAATTAGGGGCTTTTCTGTCCATATATACATTGCTCCGAGACTAATCTATGTGTCCGTCGTACGATCACATACCTTACCCCAAGATTAATTCATCTCTTGCATTCGAATATATATTGGGTTTTTTTTTTTTTGGGGGGTGTTCATAAGCCACTTGCGTTTCTTGGTAATTTGGGGACTATTGTCTTTTCGTACATATCAATTTAATTTATTCCTTGCTTCAAGGTCAATCCATACATATTAATTTAATTTATTCGTTGCTCCAATATTAATTCATTGATTGTAATTTTTCAGTCCTTTTCCCCTTTTGTCCAGCTGCAATATATATACCGTCCAACGTGTTATGTGTGTGATTTATCAAAAGAACCCTTTCCATGTCGACTCCAGCATGGAATGTGCAGCCTCCACCAGTTGCCGAGTACTACGACTTATATTGGACCCCACAATCTACATGGGTCCTCCTTCATAAATTTGTATATCTTAAAAGTTAATTTGTAAATAATGTGTGAAGATTTGTAAATAATAATAATAATAATAATAATAATATTTGAACTATCAAATATAAAAGCATTAATGTTTTAATATGATGTTATTTTAAAAAATTAATATTTTAAATTACTTATCAATGTTGGTGCTAAAATGGCAATCCAATAATTTTATATGGGTAAGAAATAACATTAGTTTATTGATTTTTGTTTATAATTTAAGGGACTTAATCACTATTAATTTTCTTATAAGCCTTTTTTGTAAATTTTTTAGCCCTTTTTTATTTTATTTTTTTGTTAACTAGCAGTCAAATTAATGGATATTTAATGAAGGGATAATATTGCTCCATTTTTTAATATATGAAGGGTAATATTGTGCTACACTTAATTCCGGGGTGCCCAATATATCTAGAAAAAGGTTTAGGAAAAAATTAACACTTTAACACTAAAATATAAAAACTACTACTATTATGAAAGGAAAAGTTATTTGAAAAAAAAGAAATAAATAAGATAAAATATTTTTTATTGTATTTTATAGATGGTGCAGTGGCTTTGAAAACAAATATTACATATATATATATATATGGGTGAGAGCTTTCTCATTTTTTTCCCATTTAATTTTATGCCAAATCAGCCCTTAATATAGATAATGTTGGAATAAAATTCAACATATAGGATAACACGTAAATATTAAAAATGCGTAATCATTATTATAATTTAGCCGAAATAAAATGATCTATTTGAAAATGTTTTAAAGCTTATGAGATCTAATTATTATTATGGAATTATTATGCAGAGAATAGAGTAATATTTATAATTTGTTGATTGGTCAGATTGCCAATATCACAAACTTAAGTCATTTCATAGCGACAAATCGTTTCTTGATGCCCCTTCAACCACAGAACCATAAAAAAGTTTTTGATGTTTACAAATTAAGATCACAAGAATAATGTCACCCCCAATACTCATGGTGTGACTGGCACAGAATATAAGATAGACTTATATTCCATAAACCTTAATTAACTAAAAAATTAATTCAAGATAACAATATATAATTTATGTCTAAATTTAAAATTTATAAAGTTTTAACCATTTTGTAGAAATTTCAACAAAGCCTCCATTGTAATTAAGAATCACAAGTAACTAACACATGATTCTCCAATTCCAATAACAATTGTGTCCCTCAGTGTTCAGCAAAAGGTGTAGAGTCAACTTCAATATCTGAAACCAAAGAAAAATTTTCAGTGAGCAGTGTCTTAATTTACAGTTGAAGAAAATAATAAAAAGTAAATCAAAGAGTTAGTTATAAATTTACTAAAATAATTATTTGAAATTAACATAAACCATGAAAACATAAATACAATTAAAAATTATTAAAATTTTAATTTTTTAACGGGACTTAATCAAAACGATTAACAAGGTAGGCACACATTTCATGAGGATAAATAACCAACAAGCGTAACCACACAGTTCACGAGGATAAGTCACCAACAAGCACAATTTAAAGCTATGAAATAATCAAGCATGGCTAGAAGCCATGAAATAAGTGAAGGCACAAAGCTCATGAAACAAGTGTGGGTATGATGCTCATGAATATTCATCCCTCCATTCTATGTACGTTGGCCTACTCATAGGACTAGCACCTCATATAAGTACTTTGCCAACTAGGTGTACAATGATGTGCAAAGGGCTAATAGAATTGTCGTTAGCATCCAGCATTCTAAACTCAGTCCCCCTAATTGAATCAAGCGTGCATTGAATTGAAATATTCATTTAAAGCCATTTCTTTCAAAAATGTAATATTCAGCTATCAAATTTTTTTAATTTCTTTTCATGCACGAATTACCGTATTAACCACCGTTATATAAATTATAAATTATAAAATTTAAATCATAGAAATGCTTAGAATAAATAGTTGATTAATAGTATACCAGATCTAAATATTCATTAACAATAACAAAATTCTTAATGAAAATAATACAAATTATATAATGAATCTATTAATATAAAAGTAAGATAAGAAGAATTGTATAAATTATAAAAATAGATTTAACAAGAATATTTATGCAATGTATAAAGGAATACAATATAAAAAAATTTATAAACATTATGCAAGAAATTATTTGGGATACTACTAGATCACTCACCTAAAAGTTTTTTAATAGTTCTAAAACTTGCTTCACTTTAACTTCTCATTTAGCCATTAATTTTTCAAATAAGTCAATCAAAATTCTAAAAATCACTTGTTTATTCTTTTCTTAATATAAATAAATAAGTGTGTAATATGCTAACTATCAACAATTAACAAGGTTTTTTATCCTAATAAATTTTCTACCTCCTTCAATTTCACTTGTCAATTAATTTTCTCAAACAATTACTAACATTTAAATTAATTCCAACTAACATCCCAACTATACATACCAAGCCAAAAAATTTCTTATCAAATTATTAACTTAACAATAACTCAACAAAAGTAAAAGAAAAAATTTCCCATCTCGTTTATACCTTCCTTAATGCTTAACAAAATGTTACAAACTACCAAGCCTCTTTCGCTATAATTCTCTTTCCAAAAGGTTTCTTGTAACAATAATTTGAACAATTCAAACTTCCCAACATCCACTTAAAGAATAATTGTCTTCTAATAATTGTTTAATTAACAACAATATGTT
>NW_026555333.1:42478330-42567002 GCF_029017545.1 Prosopis cineraria
GGCCCTAAGGTATGATTATGATTAATTTTTATATGTTTATAAGGTTAAAATACTAGTGCAAGTGTAAAAATATTATTTTAAATGTGTAATGATTTATTTTGATGTAATGCAATGCAAATTATCTTCCCCTTATTTTTAGTATTAAAGGGATTGAGGAGTGATTTTGTGTTATACTGGTAATTGCATGCATATGATGTGTGTACTAGTCATTTTAGGTTTAATGAACATGATCTGGGTGTTAGGAATAGCGTTTGGCACTTGTTATAGGTTTTAGACACCCTTTTATGTGTGAAGTTGTGAAAAGTGATAAAATATGTTTGGGTGTCCAACTTCCTGATTTGACTTGTTTAAAAGTGAAGTCCATGCCATTAGCTAGTTTACGAAAAGAACATTCTATAGATACCTAGATCGTATCATTCAGACGTCAGACGGAGATTTGGAGCATGCCGAAAGTTGCCCGATTTTGCTATCAAATGACAACAGAATTTGCTGTCATAAAACATGCAACACGCCATGGCATGTGGCACAGAGCAACATGCTGCGGTGTGCATAAGCCACAGCGCATTGCTCTGTTTTTCAACAAATTGATGTTTTTCCATCTGTTTTCAATTTTTTTCACTCCTTTAAAGTATCTTATACTTTTGTAACTTATTTTACTCTAATATAAAAGTTTATAAATGATTTAAACTCATTTTAATTATGAAAACTTAAGATCGCTTGATTTGAAATCAAAACTTAGTAATCTCTATAAAGGTAAATCCCTTAATTATCATGGATTTAAATTGTTAATGGTGTTTGATTAAGTGAGATATTTCAAGTAATATCTAAAATTAGTAATAAATGGTGTTTGATTAAGTGAGATATTTCAATTAATATCTAAAATTAGTAATATATGAATTTGTTGAAAATGTTTGATGGCCATTAATGATGGTTTAGTAACTCATTAATAACAATGTGGGTCAATGAAATTTAGTAAATCTATTGGGTATGGGGAGTAGTGAATTTATGATATTGATGGAATGAGTGTGTGTGTGTAGTTAAATGTTGGGAAAATTTCTCAAAGAGGAACATTAATGAATGTTCTTATGATTAGTTGTAGATTAACTCAATTGGAATCATTCAAGCTAATTTGGAAGATTTAGAAGTGGTTATATTGAGGGGTAAACCTTTAACTTCTTAAAGGTTTGAGGTAATTGGGGAAAATATAGTTTGGGTAATTGTGTGTTAATTATTTGTTGAATTTATAGGATTTAAACATGTTTGGTATCTTGAATATCCATTAATGCAAACTTGGCAATGTGTGAAATTGCTTTAAATTGTAGAATACAATGTACATATTTTTACTTATGTAATGAATGAAAAATATGCGATATTTGATATGTAGAGGACTAAGAATGCGTGACATTTGGCATAAGGAGATTAATGGATAAGGTAAATAGTGTGAATGGGATATGATGTGATTAATGGTTGAATTGCATAATATGTGTCATTATGTGCATAGTATGAAGGAAAGGAGTAGATTGGTAAATCCACTTAGCATTGGTAGCTTACTATTAGAAGCGAAAGCTTTCCCTATTACCAACCATTGGAATTAGAAGGTAACCATTGTCTTATGATTGATTCGAGACTGTCTCGCTTGTTCTTTAAGGGATTTGAACCTAACTAGTATCTACCGATTCATAAGAAGGCTAGATTAGGGGTACGACACTCCATAGTTGTTAGTATTAAGGAAAATTGAGGTACACAAGTGAGTAGGTTAACCCTAGCCCAGTAGCTCCTTACAAGTGGAAGGCTGTGTTAATCTGAGTTATGGACATAGTAACTTAATAGCCATCGATTTCATGTTAGAGGTAATAAGAGGATATATGGCTGGCATTGTTCATACATTTAGCTTCGACCACATGATTGTTATTATTGTGGTTCAGCATGTTTTAGGGGTGCATGGTTGTTATTTTTATGACCCTACGATGTGTATATTTGTGATATGACATGTGACATGTGTTGCACATTTGGTCACATCATTGTTATTGTTGTAGTCATGGCTATTTGTCATATGTGTACGATGATTTAGTATATTACCATTTGTATCTATATTTAATTGATATACAACTGTATAGACTAGGTGAACCTTAGTTACTGAATAGTTATACTTACTCCTTATTTTTTAATATTTTCAGGGCTTAGCTTATCGAATCTAAATTGGAAAAATGTGTTGAGGCTTAGAATTTTGGTGTAAATCCTACTAATAGTAGACCTCTTAAATTAGTTTTTACGTGTATTTATGTTCTTAATTTTCTAACTAGAATTCATTCTATTATTTTGAGCTACTTGCATTATTGTTATAAAAATCTTATGTATTTTATACTTTGAGTTAGTGAGTTGTGATTATAAACCTTGTATAAGATCGAAATATTTATGCAAGTAGGAAATGTGTATTTTGAATTGTTTTGAAATGAATATTGATGATTTGTGCAAATTTTCCTTCTCTTGTGTTTTATGAATTTAGGGGTTGAGTGGTGGATTTATGATATATGTGTATTTGTATATGTGTGGTGTGTTACATGAGTTTAAAATGGTCTAATGAGTAGGGTCTAAAAGTTAGTACAAGCTTTGGCACATTGGTTGGAATTTTGACACCCTAGTTATAAGTTTTTGTGAAAAATGAGTGAATATGGGTTTGGGGGTCAAACTTTTGATAGAAAATGAATTTGGTTGTGAAACTTATGCCATCAGTTAAAATTAAAAGAAAGCTCTTTGTAAATACCAAAATCACATGAATCAGATATCAGATGGAGATTTAAGACGCGATGAAAATTCATCCCCTATGCTATCATTTGGACTGCAAAAGTTCGCTGTCAAAAATCATGCAATGCACGGCAGTACATGGCACAGAGACATGCATGTTATGGCGCGGGAGTGCTTAGCCATTACGCATGTGCTGTTTTTCTCTAGTTTTACTGTTTTGAATTTTTGATGCAAATGTTTTGATTTTTCTTGATTCCTAGGCTTCCGTAAACGTTTTAAACTCTGATTTGATTACATTAAAAGCATACGGAGCATTTTAATGGTTGAAATTTTAGAATCCCATCTACAATTTGTTAAAATTTGTGAATCCCATTTGTTATTTGTGTAAATGCTTTTATCCCATTTATGAAATTGTGAAAACTTGGTCATTTTTATTGAGTTTATACTCTTGATTACTTTGGTTAAGAGTTAATAATGAATAGATAGGAAGATTACAATGTTTATTTAAGGGTAACTTTACTTGTCTAATCCAATGCTGACAAATGGCATCTCTCGACTTTCATGTCGGTGACTGAAAATAGAGAAGAGAAAGGTCTCACTCCATTGATCTCCATCACTCTATTGATCTACATTGTTGGTGAAGGCCTCACTGCATAGATCTCTATTAGTCAATCAATCTACTTCGATTTCCATCAGATAAGCATGATGAAAAATCAAAAGAATAAGAATAAAGAAAAAGAAGGCAAGGAGAAGGAGAACCTTCGTGTGTGGTCAGAGAGAGCAAAAGGAATGGTCTTTTGCATCGTCGTGGTCGTTCTTTGGGGAGAAAAGGAGTGATCGCGAGAGTTAGATGAGCTAGGTTATAGTTTTTTCTTTTTATTATTTTAAAGACATTATAGTTTTCTCATAATTCATATTTAATTATAAAATAAAATCAATGCAAGTATTTCCTACAAATATTATTTCATACCAAATATAATTTTAAAGCCTCATTCTTACTAACCAATTATAATACCAATTCTAATCCCAATAAATTGAGTCCTACCAAATAGGGCTTAAGGGTTATGAAACTGCTAGCTAATGACTCACAAAATACTAGAGTAGGCTTCCCTTGAATTTGCACCTCTATTAAGAAGGTGCATGATTTATATTGTCTAAATTTAATTTTTTTATGTTATATTTTTTAAATAAAAAATTCATGAAATTTTGTAAAAAAATTTAATAAATTTTTTTACTGATTTAGATAGTTCAAATTTAATATTAATAGTCTATATTTAATATTAAAATTTTATAAAAATTATAAAAAATTAATATTAAACTTGTATTGTCCAGAATATATCTGGATAATCAAATTATAAAATTTTTAAGATTAAATGTAAATTATTCATATTAAATCATAATTGTTGAAACTGTCGAACAAATTTATTAAATTTTTTTATAATTTTCACAAATTTTTTATTTTAAAAAATATAAAATAAAAACTATTAAACCTAAACCGTCCAAAACATGTACCTTCTCATCGTATGAGGTGCGAAGGAGCCACCTCTTTGAATACCCGTATGCTTGAATGTACCATATCATAACTCACACTCAAAGCCGTTTTGGGTGGGTTTATTTTATTTTTTTTTTTTTGTCAGATAAATTTCGTAGGATATGGGTCTCTCTCTCTCTCTTCAGTTCCTCACAATCTTCTTCGCCACCTGCGACTTCTCTCTCCCTCTCTCATGAGTTCAGAGAGAGAACGCTGCAATTCCCGCCACTTCACATGGATCATGAAAACATGCTTCCCTAATCCTCACCAAACCACCACCATTTGTCCTCAGCCTTACCATCCCACCACCACTCTTCCCATCACCACCACCACCATAACTTCCCTTCCCGACGACGTCGTTTTGGAATGCCTCTGTAGGGTCCCACCATCTTCACTCCCTTCTCTCTCCCTCGTCTGCCGCCGCTGGGCCCGCCTTCTTCACTCGTCACATTTCTCCGATCTCCGTCGCCGCCGCTCCCTTCTTCACCACTCTGTATTCGCCGTCGTTGCCACTGATTCTGGTTTCTGCGCTGCCTCTCTCACCGATGGTGCCTGGAAGATCGCTCTGTTCCACCCTTGTTACGATGCCGTTGCGCTTGATGATTTCCATTTCTTGTTGGCTCATGCGCGATTGGCTTCCATTGGCCCCAGAATATTCGTCATCGGGAGGAATGCGATGGTCAGGTATGATACTTGGACCAGCACCTTAAGTCCTAGATCGGCGATGAATTTTCCTCGGAAAAAATTCGCTTCTGCAGTTGTGTCCGGGAAAATCTATGTCGCCGGTGGTGGTTCAAGGTCCACGGCGGTGGAAGAATATGATCCAGATTCAGATACCTGGAGCGTGGTCTCCTACGCGCAGAGGAGACGATATGGTTGTATTGGGGTTTCCGTTGATGGATTATTCTTCATTATCGGTGGACTCAGAATAGGCGCGGCGGGGGAGGGTAACGAATTCTCACGCGCCACCGGTGGGGCTGACGCGCACGCTGCGTATGCGAGCTCCATGGATTTGTTCGATGTGGAGGCTCGAACCTGGCTCAGAAGCCGAACGGTCCCGGGGGGAGGATGTGTGGTGGCGGCTTGCGCTGCTGCCGGGAACGTGTATGTTTTAACCAGTCACGCTGTGGAGCTATCGTTCTGGAAATTCGACGCTCGTAGAAAAAGCTCCAACCACGGCGGCGGAGGGGGGTTCGGAGACTGGTGCAGAATCAAGAGTCCGCCGTTTCCCGTGCAGGTGAGGGTGGACACGAGGATGAGATTTAGCTGTATAGGATTGGGAGACAAGGTGGTGCTGATCCAAGTGAATGGGTGGT
This sequence comes from Prosopis cineraria, assembly GCF_029017545.1. Classification (NCBI taxonomy): domain Eukaryota; kingdom Viridiplantae; phylum Streptophyta; class Magnoliopsida; order Fabales; family Fabaceae; genus Prosopis; species Prosopis cineraria. The sequence goes on from NW_026555333.1 coordinate 42,483,923, forward strand.
GCGTGGATGAGATGATGAGAAGTGGACGGAGTGTGAGGGAAGGGATGGTTCTGATATATGATTGCGGCAGTGGAGAGTGGAGGAGAGGGGCGGACTTGCCGGATTTGTTCCGACGCGCCGCCTATGTGGGTGTGGAATGCTGAGGAACTGGTACCCCGACCAGCAGACAGTAGAGCATGAGGCTTCCATAGGCCGTATCTCTAGGCAGTGACCAGTGGGTGCGAAGTCCGATTTAGGCATCAAATTCATTTGGGGACCAAAGAAAATCTTGCTGAAAGATCATTTCTCTGCAATAGATCCCGAATTTTCTTTTAAAAAAATAAAAATATTTTTTTAATGAATCAATGTCAGTATGTCACTTTGGATTCCATAATTCTTTGATCTTTGTAATCTTTACTGATGTACAATGTATTTTTTTTTAGGATACTTTCTGATGTACTCTATTGTTTGCATTGGTATTTTTAATTAAAAAAATAAAAGTTAGTTTCTACACTTCTTTGTAGCGTGTACAGAATAGTTCATATGGTCTTGTATTATTGGTTAGGATTAGGAATACTGAACGATGAAATGTGGAAAATAGAATCTAGTTAACATTATTTTTATTTTTTAAACAGTTGATTCATGAATAATTTAACACAATTTGGGAATTGGGATGATGGTGATGTTGAATATATGGAAAATAGTTTTATCAGTAACTTAGGGAGGGGGCCTAAGTTATAATAAGTTCAAGTCACAATGATTGATATTGACTAAAGGTGTAAAAATAATTGGGGATGAAGTGAACTGTAAGCTATTGCACATGATATGCAATACTTCCCAATAAGAAAAGTTTGGCATCATGTTTGACTTCACTCTTTAACGTGTTATATGTTATATATCTATTGGTGCTATTGTATGGTTGATTTGATCTGTTTTATTTTATTGGAGATTTTGCTTGTTTAAAATTAATGAAATAAAAACCAATTGTGATTGAGTTGAATGAAATGGACTTGTGATTCTTAAACAAGTTTGAGTTTGAATATTATTGATGAAGAAAAATCGTTAAGAAATTATTATATGATTTATTAGAAGCAGAGCTGCTAATTTTAGTTCAGTCCAGCTACTCAAAATAAATCCAAAAATTGTTAGAATTAGATTTATAAAAATTATGCGTTTTTACTTTTTACGTAACCGATCTTTTCAGACTAGCCTGAATAGGTTAAAAAAATATTCGATCCAAAAACATTTGGGTTCTGCTGGTCCGAGTACCCCACATGTGTGTGTATTATTATTATTATTATTATTTTACTATGGAGATTGGTGGGAGCTGAATGGAGGAGTAACGAGAGGAAGGGGAAAAAGAAAGAAAGAAAGAAAAGAGAGAGGAAGAGATAGCAAATGAAATGGATATGATAAAAACTTATGTTTCATTTGTTAAATACAAATATTTTTCATTGAAAATGTGTTTCATTCGTAACAAAAGATTACAGACTCAATATATCCAATAGATAATTTCTCTTCCCAGATAAATAAAGAAGGATGGTTAAAGAAATAGTTTTTTAAGATTAAAGTCTAAGCAAATTTAGCAAGAGTGTCAACATGTTTGACAAAGTCCTTAAGCATAAAATTAATGCTACCAAGTCAATCTCTATCTAAAATCATTCTAGTTTTCTAGATATCTCAATAGAAGTGATTTTGTGGGGATTTAGAGAATGTATTAATAAATAAGTAGTACTTAAAAATATATTAATTAATAAATTTGAAAAAGGAGTAAACTTAAAAACTTAACCTTTTAAAGGTAAAAAAAAATGGGGTAGTTTAAAAAAGAAAAAAAACTTAACAGTTTGAGATTTGGGAGAATTTCAATAAAAACCCACTGATCATATTTATTTAAATTCAAAGTCTTTAAATTTTTGAAATTTCATTGCAATCCAGAGATACTTATTTGATATTAATTTTTTGAGAAAAATAATAAAATTACCCTTCATTTAAATTAATACTCTCTTTATTAAGAAATATAAGAAATTTTGAACCAATCTCACTTCCAATAAAATAGTTACTTATTTTTAAACTAATCCTATCTTTTCATATTTATCCCTGTTTAATATAGTGTTTCACCCTAAAATAAATATAGATTAATTTATTAAATAGGGTCACTTTAAAAAAGACAATGATTATATCTTAAAAGACTAAAAATGTCATACATTTTTTAACATCTAATCTCTCAAAAAATGTCTTACATTTGTGAACGAAGGGAGTATTAGAACTACCCTACTTTACTTGTTAATTGTTTTACTTCACTTATCTATTTACTTAGTGAATGTTGTTAATTATCCTATTTACTTGTTTATTTTTTTGGAATGAAATCAAGTAAAAATTTGGCAATGAATAAGTGAAGTAAGGTAATGAATGACAGTCTGTAAGTAAATAAATAATATACAATATAGGAATGAATAAGTTTTCCTAAGATGATTTAAATACCTAAAATGAACACAAATTAAATAGGATAATTAATAACATTTTGTAAGTAAATTAACAAGTAAAGTAAGACAATAAATAAGTAAAGTAAGAAAGTTTTGATATTAATTTAAATAAGGGATAATTTTATCATTTCTTTTATAAATTTAATATTAAATAAATACCCTTAAACTGCAGTATAATTTTAAAAGTTTAGAGATTTTAAATTTAAATAAATGTCATCAATGAGTTTTTATTGAAATCCTCCCTTAAGATTTTGTCATGCTCGAAAACCGAAATTGTTAGGGCAAACTTCATTATCTGATATTTTTGTTGATGTCTTCATGCTTAACTCATACTAGTAAATACAGTACTGTATTAGAATGGCACACCTTTCAAATTATAACATAAGTTATTATCAACTAATTTATATTTTTTAAAAAAATTGATTAAACTTTTAATTTTTTTTTAAATTTTTTTTTGCATCTTTCCAATCGCAGCTCAAGTAAAATAAATATAGCATGATTTATAAAAAATAATTTTTATTAAGTACTTGAATAAAATATAATAAAATGAGGTATCATTGAAAAAAATATAAAATTTATATAATGTCATATGTTTTTGACAATGCAAGATTTTTAGAAAACGTTTTTATTGTGATGTCGAGGGTAATTCTTTTCGTTGTTGACATACATTTTTTTATTGGATTTATAGGTTATTTCTTCCAATAGATTATAAAAATTAAATATAGGTACATCTTTTAATAAAAATTTAAATTTAAACTAATTTTATTATTAAAAATTAATCCTTTATATTGAATTTGACGCTGCTATAGTATTATAATTTTTTTTGGGTCAACAATATGTCAGTGTCATAATTAAATCTTTTGATATTCAATGAGTTACTTGATTATGTGGATCCCTTATCTCCCACCTATCTAATTCTGTTTTACTCGATTTATCAGAGGTTAATTCAAATCTGATCAAAGTAGAACTTGGATTTGACTAGATGAGCTACTTTAAAAATTAAAAAAAAATAATTTTTTGATCCTTTAAATTTTAATAAAAAATAATAATAAAATTCTCTTAAGTTATATAAATGACAAGCTGATCTCTCAAAATATTATAATTCTACTAAAGTCTTAAAGAACTTTTATGTTAATAAATTTTAAAATGAAAAAAATTATTTTACTCTTATTAATAAATTGTAATTTTTTAAATAAAAATTATTATTTATCAAATAAAAGTTATGATTGAGACTTGCTATTTTGAGAACTTATTTTTTAATAATAAAAATCACACTTGATAACTTATAATTTCTTATTCAATTCTTAGAATATACAAAACAAAAACTGTTATTCCAAAATTGTGATTGTGACTTATTTTTTAATAATAAAAATTATAATTGATAAGTTATGATTTTTTATTCAATTCTTATGATTCATAAAATAAAAATTGTTATTTCTTAAGTAAAGTTATGATTGAAATTTATTATTTTCAATAAGAGTAAAACGATCTTTTTATTTTAAAATTTATTAATACAAAAATTTATAGAGATTTCAGTAAAATTATAAAATTTTGAGAGGTCATACTATCATTATTATAAGTTATGAAGATTTTATTATCATTTTCTTAATTTTAATTAAGTTAAAATTCATTCCCTTTAATATATATACAGTTCAATACTTTAACTCTTAAATCGCTTAAACCTCGTTCATGATCTTTTGACCTTTTGACCTTTATATTTTTGTCCTTGCCCGCTTGTAACCTGGCTAAATTGGCGGGAAAAAGGAAAAAAAATAAAAATAAAAAAAGAAAGGCTTACAACTCAGTATCCCTGTAAGTACCAAGGCAGATGAATCAGGTTTTGAGCAAAACGTAGAAGAGGAGGAAGAGTGAAGGGAAATCAAGAGGGAAGAAGTAAATTCAGATCGTGGCATTGCATCTTCTCCACTTGTGGCTCGCTTTTTCTCTCGCTTTCGTTTTCTTTCTTCTCTATCTCTCACATCTTCTCTGTTCTAAGAAGCAGAGTGCAGAGGCGAGGAAGAGAGAGCACAATGCGCATTCAAGTTCAAGAATCCTTTTTTGTATTAGCAGCAGCAAATAACCCAAGAAAAGGTACGAGCACGTTTGAAATGGTTTTTATTTTATTATTATAAAAAATAATAAATATATTTTGAAAATAAAAAGTAATAAAAATAAGTGTTTTTTTATTATTTTTATTTTTTTAAACAATGATTTTAGAATATTTAAAAAATATTTTTATTTTTTCATTCTCCAAAAGAATATATTATTTTTTATTTTTTAAAACTATATTATTAAACAGATCAAAATAAGTTGCCAATCAGGCCTTATATTTTTGGTACCTTTGTATAAAAAAAATCTGGGTAATAAAGATTTTCACGGACAAAGCGCCAATTCTCTATATGCTTCTTTCTCCTCCTCTTCCACTCAGAAGCTTTTTTTTTTTTTTTCCCCCCTCAGTTACTGATTCATCTTCTAATTTGGCACTTTCAGGGACGTTGATTCATTACTTATTTGCCATGCTGATGCTGATTAAGCAGAGTTATGAGAGATAAAGACAAAAATCTAAGATATGAAAAGATTAAGGACTAAGTTTTAAATGGGTAAAAAATTTAGAAAATCATTTTAAAAAATATTTAAGAGATTGAGTTTCAGACGACTTTAAGCTTAAAGGATCAAAAAATTAAATTTTTTCAAAATTAAAATAGACGAACAGTTTAACACTTGTTCTCGTCCATGTGCGTATCATTACTTATAATGGGAGTGGGATTAGGATATGATAAATTTAGAACGTGTAGTTTCTATTCTCATTTATTATTTTTAAAAATTATTTTACAATGCAGTTTTTAAAATTGTTTTCCAAAACAAAATAAAATAAGAATTTGTTTGGTTATGTCAATTAAAAAACAGTTTTAAAATTAAAAAATAAATTAATAATAATGGTTATAAGCAATTAGTAGTGATGATTAATAATAGAAATTGATCAAAGTAAATTATAATTTTCAATAATAAAATGTAGTGCATTTTAAGAATAAAAAAATAAAATGAAAACAAATTGAAGTTATTTTTATTTTTTTGTTTTTAAAAGCAAAAAAAAAAAACAGTTTTGAAAACAATTAAATAAAAAACACTTATTTAAATAAGTTTTCAAAGTTTTATATTTTTAAAAAATAATTTTTAAAAACAGAAAATAAACAGGTTCTTAAGGCATGTTCTGTTTTTGTTCTCATTTTTTATTTTAAATTTTTTTTTGTAATTTAATTTCTAAAATTATTTTTCAAAACAAAATAGAATAAAATTCCTTTAGTTATATCAATTAAAAAATAATTTTAGAATTAAAAAAATCAACTGATAATGATGATTATAAATAGTTAATAGTGATAATTGATAACATAAATTTATCAAGATAGTTATAATTTTCAATAATTAGTGTATTTTAAAAATAAGAAAAATAAAAAGAAAACAATTTGAAGTTGTTTTATTATTTAAAAAAAATAAAAAATGAAAATAATTAAATAAAATTATTTATTCAAATAAATTTTTTAAAATAGAAAACAAACGTATCTTTAACTTTTTGTTTTTCAGTTTTTTTATGGGATATTTCAGTGCATGAGAAGCAGATAGCTTAAGTTTTTGGAATCACGAAGAAGAGTGGGAAAAAGGCCAAAAGGTTTGCGCAGCTGTCATGATCACTGAAGATGAAGAGATAAGCTTTTTGGTGAGCATTTTTTATTTTTTTTTTGGATAACGGACAAACTCACATTTCCCAATCATTTTTAAAGCACTCTTATGTGAAGTTCTTAATACCAATGGGGTCAATCTATATCATAGCTCATTCCTTAATTATGAATTTATGATAACAATGTTACATAAGCATGCCCTCTTCTTAATTAATTAAAACATTGTTTGGATGAATAATAATTCAGATAGGGTGGTGATAAATATCCATAGTTTAAAAATAGGTTCATTTGGAAATCACACCACATAAAAATGTAAATTACCTCATATGTAAAAATTTTGAGAATGTAAATAGGTTATTGAGAATGCAGGTATTGACCTCATATGTAAAAATTTTGAGAGTAATTTCCTAAAAGGATGGGCAGAGCATGTAAGCTGATTACCTAGTGTTTTATGGTAATAAATGTAAATTAACTATCATTAGGGCTTGTTTGTGCTTGTTGAAGGCTCCCTTCTAATCAAAATTACTCTTGGTGTGGTAAATCAAAAGTTAAGATAACTAAGAGTTAAATTCTTATATATGTTTGATATTTGCATTTATGAGTTATGTATGATTGATGTTTGATGATATGTGGAATTAATATGAGATGTTTCCCTTGATATGTGAGATTAAGTGTATGAATTCCATGTTGGATATATGTATGTTATAATAATAAATGATTGGTTAAGTGGTATGATATCTTAAATGAATATATAAACATGGTTCGATGAGTATGAGAACGATTATGTGATGAGTTAAGTAAGATTACGTCTATAATCATGATGAGTGGGGAAATGATTGCATGGTTAAGTTAAACATAAGAGTAGCTATGAATATTTCATTGTACATGATTTGGATTTGTATAATCATGGATAGATGAGAGTTCACCCGAATGAGTAAAGGGAAAGCCAGCAAAGCTAGAGATACTTAGCTAACTTGTAATATCTCTAGTTATTTTAACGTATACTTGAATAGATTATTGCCAATATTAGGGGATTTGTCTATTTAGAACTAGTCATCCCTTGCTTGTAGCCTAATATGTTGACTTGGTTATTTTTGATATATAGGTCATTTGTGCAAGCATGTGATTCATAGTTGAGATTATGTTTGAGCAGGGTTTTTGTACCTACCTCCTATTTTATCATTGTGCTTGGGAGGTGAAGCATACAATTTGGGTAACTAGTGATGTATGAATGCTTAAAACATGTTCATCTATGTGATTTGAGTATGTTCGATTTAGTTGGAAATGCTAATAGCTAAGAGTTAAGGGTATTGGATACTTGGTTGTTTTAAGTAGTGCACTTTTGGTCTTGGGTGTCTAAAATGCCCACACAATATCGAATAATAGTAAGGCTGAAGCCAATAGGTGGATTATTTAATTATCCTTATGAAATTTGAACTAAAAGTTAGGCATACTAGAAGTTAGATTCGAAAGCTAAAATGTCAGCTATGCTGTTAAGGCATGTTGGCCACAGCAGAGGGCTTAGTTAGCCACAATGTGTAACACCTTTTACAAAATCAAATCAAATAATTAAAGCTTTTTGTTAATAAATTCATTTACCAAGGTACTACCCCTAGGAGCTCAATAAAAGCACATCAAAGGCCAACCTTAGTGGAGGGGATTTCACTTAACAGCCCAATAACACACCAAGAAATAATAAGCAACATAAACAAGGGAAATAAAGTTGGAATAAACTCGTGAGTTCAAAATAACATAGGGTATTATAAGTTAACAAATCAAAAGTCATCAACATTATTAACATTTTCCATTTGTACTTGAACTCCCTAAAGTATTACATATACCAAGTATATGTTGCCACATAGTGGTTTGGCAGGAGAGAATCACCATTCCAGTGCCTTATTGGTGTCACTAAAGCTATCACTTGAAAGTGGTAAAGGAAGGGGTAAGATAACATCTTAATAATTAGGAGTAAAATTTTTAATTAAATTAAGCATTCCCAATTATAGTTCAATTATGCCTCATCAATAATGTGTCAACTCCTAGATCAGTATCCCAATTTAGTGATTTTTCTCTAATCCTGCCCTTCCCTTTCTACTTTCAGTAATTTAAGATTTGGGCAACACAAGTGTACACCTTTTAAAGCTCATAGGCCTCAATTTAGCACCATATAGCCCTTACACCTTCCATTTCCAGGCTATAAGCATCGTTTTAGTGTAATAGGGTACAATAAAAAGGTCATATGCTCCTTCTACTACCTAGTTGTAGGTGCAATTACTGCCCAATTGTAGGTGCAATAACTTAGAGTCATGTACCATACCATGCGGTAATAAAAAAACAAAACATCTTAACAATAAGTCCAATTCAATCAGGATTCAGACATGTGCACATGCGCACACACATTTTCTATAATCATATATATTAATTTGAAATTAGGAACAAAAGAAATAAAACTCTTAGTTACCCTTTAAGTTAGAAGGAGTTACACAATCAGAGCTCAAACCAAGCTCCAAGAACAAAGTTGACAACTACCTAAGGATATATATATATATTTAACCTACATATTCAAATATTGCTTTCAAACCTCCATTACAATCAAATATTTTAATTTTTATCATTTACAACCATTTTTTTAAAAAGTAACAAAATCTTGAGTTCAAAACGAGATATCAAATTAATTCCAAATATCACTAAAATTTAAACACTCATTCCCTAGCATCTAAAGTCTCTAACCAAAGTAAAATTAGTCATAACATCATCCAATTGTTTACTACAAAATCCCTAAGAAACTCAGATTAATTAGTCCATAAAAAAAATCAATACATAATCCAATCTGGCCAAAGTCTCAAGTTCCAATAAATATATGTAATCTATATCAAGTCAAAATTATCATTTGCAACCATCAATAATATTAGAAATTTGAAACCCTCTTCCTATGGCTTAAGGGTGCAACCAAAGTATCAAAATCCTAAAATTATCCATACAAAACTCCTAATGAAGCTAGATGAAACTTAGGCTTATCTCTTCATGCACCCAAACCTTCCTCAATCATCAAAAAACTGAATCCAAGGCTGGGAATCCACAAAACCTCCTTTAATCAAAATTTCTAGCGGCAAAAATAAAGAGGGAAGGAAGAAATATAACCTACTTACCTCAAGTAAGCAATGAGAGCTGCAACAACCTTGCTTTTTAGCCAAAACCCTTTAGATTATTGTCCTTTCTCATTGCTCCACAATCCATAATTTAAAACTCTCACTTTCAGATATGATTTTAGAGTTTTAAAAATGCCAATCCGCCTTTCCTCTGCAAGCAGTTGTACCTTCACAATAGTTGTTTGCGCGCGGTTAAACTTTGTATTTTGACCAATTAACGCAATGCTAGCGTTTATATGTAGCCAACCCCTTTGAAATCCTTCTTTGAGGCTAGACATTAACGGGACATCATTCCACACAAAAAAAAAAAAAAACCCCATCAACACCAGAAATGCAAATAATAATCTCTTAAGTCATCATTATATCATGTTTCAAACAATCAAATTGTTACATGATGCATGACACAGAGGACATTATTTTGTGGGAAAATTATTATAAAAAAATAAAATTGCTTATGATCATCCAATCGCATGATTAATAGCCCTTTAATCTTGCTTTCTAGGATGAATTAATATCAAATTGATAATTATAGTAATATCAAACTTAATATTGTATTTTTTAGAGTGTGTTATTAAGGGCATTTTTGAAAATCTTATTAACTATACTTCAAAACAAAAAAAATATCTTATATTTTTAAATATCTAACTTTTTTAAAAAATATTTTATATTTTAAATGGGGAGAGTAATCCATACATAAAAATTCTTTTATATTATTAACATATAATATGAAAAGTGAGGATGGTGAGGATATGGAGGCTTTTTCTTCCCCAGGAGGGAAGAAGAGGTAATTGTTTAAAAATTAAGTGAAAAAAATTATATAATTAATTTTATATAATTATGATATTTTTTAATTTAATCAAGACGAGTATATTTTATAAATTATTTATTCTATAACAAATAATTTTTATTAATATATTAACATATTAAAATTTGTGTGTATTGATTTGATTGGATAAAAACATATCAAATATATAAAGTTAAGTATATAATTTTTTTCTAAATTAAATACCAATATTATTTATATGATTGTAACAAAGCAGTAAGTTCCTTAATCTTATATCTAAGTTATATATATAATATATATATATATATATTAAAAACATTAACAAGTCACTTTGTATAAAAATGTAAATTATTAATTCTTTATTTTAATTTTATCTTTTTTATATTTTTAATAAATAGAGTTCAAAATTGAGAAAGAAATAAAGATTAAAAACAAAAAAGAAAACTAAGGATCTCTAAAAAGTTAATTAAGATTTTTAAAAATGTTTAATATTGAAATATGTGAGGAGGGGCAATAGATTTGAAAATCAAAGATATGGTAAAATTTTAATGTGACACTTTTTTTTTAATGAGATTTTTAGTCTCTTCTGATAACAGAGAGAGAGAGAGTGAGAGATATGTGACATTTTTTTTAATGAGAAATATCTATATATATATTTATTATTTTACCCTCACCCAATTTTTTTTTTTTTCCAATGGTTTGTCTTGTTACCCAATAACTTGATGAAAATCATCATATGTGATTCTTCCTCCTGCCTTATTTGTTGGATATCATTTAAAAATAATTTTAAATTTAAAATATAGAGCATCTTATCATATTTAAAACATTTTTTCTAATTTTATTTTTTAAAAAATTAAGGTGAAGATATTTAAATCATTTTTTTTAATTTTATCATTATTGAAATCAATGTTAAAATTAAAAGTATATTTTATTTTTTTATGATATTAAGAAAAAATTACTATCTATTCCTATATATAGAATTTTTTTAAGAGTTTCTTTTGCTCTGAAATATAATGAGTGTTATAATATTTTTTAATGATTATAAAATTTTATTCTTGTATAAAAAATTAAGTAGATATTGAATGTGTTGTTTTACCTTTATTATTATAATATTAATTATGACATGAAAAATTAATGAGATTTTACATAATTTTAAATAAATAATAAATTTTTATTGTTTTCAAGAATCAATTTTAAAACACCTTATATATTAAAATGAGATAATAATTATTTTTAAATATTTAAAATGGTTATAAATATTTTATAATAAAAGATATTGAAATTAAAAATATATACTTGTTGTGTGCGTGTTTTTTGTTTAAAAGATTTGATTTGACGGATAAGAATAATAGTAATAATAATAATTTTTTCCTAAACCTCGGCAGAGAAGATGAGCTACTGGTTCCGAGAATGTGATCGATAAAACACTGACGATAATGAGCTGCCGACCGCTGTCAGAAATCAGAGAAACGCACACAAAAATCAAAAAATAATAATAAATAATAAATAAACACATCTATTGAAAAACCGAATGCCAGCATTTTCAAACACGAACTGGGAGTCAGGGAGAGGACGGAAGAGCAGCGAAGAAGCGACGGAGAAAAGAGACGAAGCCGCTCCAGTAAGGTTCGATTTCTGCGCCATTCTTCCATTTCTCTAAGAAGTTAGAGATCACTCAATGTGTAAAAAGTCTTCATTTTTTCCTTTCCACTTGCAAGGTTTAGGCTTTTTCCCTTCGTTGTCCTTCGTACCCATGCAACTTGTGGTTTTTCGCTTTGTTGTTGCTCAGTTTTGTCCAATTCATTAATCTCCTCCCCTCAACTTAATACTTCGCATTTTGAAGTTCAAAGCGTTTTTCCGGAAATCGGTCAAATAATGAGAGTTTGATGTGGTGCAGTGACTTGATGTTCTGTTAAGTTCAAGATAAGCATATTGCTTCGGACTCAAGTCTTGATGGTTTTGAAAAACATGCAAGAACAGGTCATACAACTTCTAAAATGGCATGCATGTGGGAAAACTTTTAAATACACCATACGGATGAAAAAGCGTGCAAGTCATCAGACTTGAAATTTAAATTGCTTGTTTTTGTCTGTTTGTTCGTTCTCTTTCTTTTTATTTAATGTCACTTCAAGTTGTGCTTTGGGGCCGAAGTGAGTGATATGTTTTGGGGCCAGAAATCACTGCACATGGCCACATGGGCCATATTTCTATGCAAGATTCTGTGATAAAATACGTGTTTGTGACTATTTGGGCTGAAAAGTGCTACATATAGCCAATTTTTGTACCAAAACCGTGCATTGGAATTCTGCACTCATTGAAGTTTTTTGGGCCCAAAGTTCTTCATGTGGACTTGGTCAATGTTTCGCTCAAAAACTCCATTTAAATTTTTGGCAGCTTGTTCTTTTGTCATGAGTTGAAAAGTAGAGCACATGGTCATGATTTCGTTTAAGAACTCTGTTTAGATTCTGCACGATACATGCTCTTGTTTTGGATCAGATTTCTGTCAAGAATGTTGTTTATTAATGCTAAAACATTGGGTTAAGTTCTCTTTAATGTGTGCTCGAATTCTGTTGAAAACATTCTATCCAAGCATATGAAAGCCTTATATTTCACAATTGAGGTTTAGTTCTCAGGCTCCTCATCTGGGTTAATTCTGGTCTGCTGAAATTTTGCACAAGGTTCTTGTCATTTTCAAGTTAAATTGTTGATGTATTAATCAGGCAAACTTGGAGTGTGAATTTTCCTTTGTTGACATGGTTGCTTCCTATCTTCTAATGATAGAATTCTTTAGCTGTCTGTCTATTTGACTTAATCAATTTGTCTAACCTGAAAAACCCTCTGCTTGGAAAGTAAAATTCCATGTGTTAGCATGCTCGGCTTTGCAAAATTTGCCTAAACAGTTTCATTTTGGAGAATAAGTTAGTGGCCATTGCTGTATGGGATACCATTTATGCATACCACATTGACAAAGTTGTGAAGTAATCATGACTTTACTTGGTTGCAGGAACCTAGATTATGCATATTTATCTTTTGATCATTTTAACTATGAAGGGACTTCTTTCATGTTTACCACTATGCAAAAAGAACAGGGAAGTGATAACTTTATTTTTGTAGGATTAATTTGGAAACCCCATTAATGGCTCCCTCTGAACATTGTCGTTGGATGGACAACAGAGTTGTTGGTAACAATTCAAGGATCACCAATGCGTTCTTTGTGGGTTTAGAGGAGTTCTTGAGTTGGCAAGTCGACTAGATGAATTCAAACAAGAAGGGAAGTTTACATGCCCTTGTTTGAAATGTAAATGTAAGAAGCATCTTAAGCCAGATGATGTCAGGATACATTTGTATGAAAAAGGTTTGGCATAACATGGGGGAAGAAACAACCTGAATTGGCTCAAACTGATGCCAACATTTGCAAGTCTCCTAATCCTCATGAGCAGATGGATAAGGATGTGGTTGGAGCGTCGTTCAAGAAATGTGGCAAATCTGAGGGTCCTTGTCCTAATTTTGCAAAATTTAATGACATGTTTGCTACTGCACAAGCTCCGTTGTGTGATGGTGGTGTAAGAAGCATACAACATTGTCTGCATCCTTGGAATTGTTGCGCTTTCAGTCTGATCATGACTTTTCTGATGCATCTATGGATGAGATTATCACAGTGACAACTGAGGTGTTACCTGCTAATCATCGAATGCCTACTAGCCTGTACCAAATGAAGAAATTGGTTTGGAAACTTGGTTACCTGAAGATTGATGATGATAAGGCTAAACCGGCTGGTCATTCTCAACTTGTTTAAGTGACATTACTATGCCTTATTATCTGCAACTTTATGATTTTAAGCACAAGGTTATGATATGGTTTAATTTAGGTTATAACATTTTTAACTCGTTTAGTACTGATTTACTGTTGTGTTCCTTGCGTATGCTTTTGTGACTGTTTGGCCGCAGAATTATAGTTAGACTTGCTGTGATTATTGACAGTTTAATTGAGAGCCATGTATCAATGTTAACTTTATGAATTTTGTGTGTAGGACTGACAGGTTAGCAAATTTTGTGCGTAAGACTCAGGCTTGAAAAAGAAAGTACATGCACTAAATTTTGCCAACATCGAATTTGTTTCCAGTCATATGGACTAGTCCTATTTTTATATTAATATGGTGCGAATTCAGTTAGAAGTAACAAGACGATATAAGAATGGTGCATTGATCATGCATTGATATAACTTAATTTTATTACATGCTTGAGTGCTTAGAAATGATGATTTTGAATATGTCCATTCGCATGTTCATGAATGATATCTCTTGCATTGATTGAATTTGGTTTACTGGTTCTTAGGACTTATTCTCACCCTATGGATTAACATTTTACAGGAGACGATCAAACTAGGAGTGAAGGGGAAGCCTCCAGTGCTAAAGACATTTTAAGCTTATTTGTAATGTCGTTAGTTTAGAATTGTGTATTTACTCCTAATTGCAAACTAGGATTATGATCATCACTTGCATGTAGCCTTAGACAATGAATTTGGCATTTTTGGTGCATTTGGCCCATTGAGGTAATTGTTTACCTAAGTTGACTTTTGGATGCGGTCAAATGTTTGTGCAAGTGTAATATTTATGTTTAAACTTATTCGAACTGGTGAGAATGTTGTTTGCATGTTTAAGTGATTTCCTCTATGTCTCCACTCGTGTGATATATTATGGGTTTGAGTGGCACGTTGGGCACGGATTGCTTCTTTATCATGTGGCATGCCTAACGTGTTACTTAGCCGCCGCTATAGACTTTCTGTTTGGCCATTATTTTTCCCTTTTGGTTTGATATTGACTTGCTATCAACTTCAATTGATACCATTACTTCTTGAATGTGTTTACTCTGATTTTAAAGTGTGTGTAAGCTTCTTCTATGTTGTTGTTTGAATTTAAATGTTTTTGGGATCTCATTTTTACAAAGATCTTATATTTACTATATTATTTTAAAGGGTTTAAACTTCATTTTTGATTCTCAATCAATCTACTTTCACGATTACTTTTGTGTCTTATACTTTATTTTGGTTCAATTGATCTCTTAAACTTTCAAAAATGGATAACTTAATATCCTATTATTAAATTCATACTAACAGATGGTGATTGAGCAAGTGGGGCCCAGAAATTTGCTCAATTGGCTGATGTATCATCCATGAGTATGGGCTGACTCTTTTCATACATGTCATACATGTGGATGTTGTGTCACAAATATTAGAAAATCTAAGGAAGAATCTCCTCCCAATTTGCAACTTGACTCTGTCATGTCCTCTATGTCGAGTCAGCAAATGATTGGTGAGCTGAACCATGACGTGGTGATACCCAATGATGATCAAATGGATTTGGCTGTTTTGTGTAGAAGCACTCATCTGAGAACACTCACGTGAAAGTTACGAGGGGGCAAGAGGGATAAAATGCATGTGCATGCAATGAGTGGGTGAACAGTGTGTGATTGTAATTGGTCTCTCCTTTCTGTTATTTCCCTCCCTTCTCTGATATTCTGTTATGTTATTGTTTCCTTTTCTGGACTATATTTTTGCTGTATTGCTCTCCGATGAACTCTGCAATGCAATTTAATTTACTGATTAATACCATAAGGATTTCTCATATTTTGCTGTATTCATTTTATTTCCTGAGATAAGGTGTGACAAGGTGCTCTCGTTAAGAGAAGATGGCAGAAAATATGAGATTGAAGGAGTTATCAAATGACTTGAAGAGTTTACAACTTGATATGCAGTGCATGCGCGACATTATGGAGAGAACAGAGACTGAGAGCAAGAATATGCGTGAGTTAGTAGAATGAATAGAGGCTGCCAGTAATTCGCGTTTGGAGTGATTGGAGAAGGCTATTGGTTATTTCCTCCGAGCTCCGAATCCTAGAGTTCATAAGCTTAAGGCTACTATAGAGAATTTGCTGTGATAACCCAATCCTCGGCATGAGAAACTCATAAAGAGATAATGAAGGACGCAAGGTGTTGCAAATAGGCAGCTCAGATGGAGGAAGTGGAGCGAACAACTACATGAATCAACGACAGGTAAAAATTGATTTCCCTCAATTTGATGGCACTGACCCCTATGGATGGATTTTCCGTGCAGAATAGTATTTTGCATTTTATCAGATGACCACGCCTCAGAGAGATTATTTGGCATCAATCATATGGATAGAGCGGCAATACCCTGGTTCTAGATGATGCTAAAATCAAACCTACTAACTACATAGAAAGTCTCACCAAGCTATTGAAGCCATTTCGGCCTAATGCAATTCGAACATCTGAGATCACAGTTATTCAAGCTTACTCAGACAGATTCATTGGACTCTTACCACCAGCATTTATGACTCTTGCTAATCGAACTGAGGAGTAGTAATTGACGACGCTCTGTTGGATTGTTTTGTTGGGGGTCTTAAGCTAGAGTTACGTCAAAAAGTGGTTGCTCATTCTCCGGGGGATTTATTGAAGGCAGTAAGCCTAGCTCGATTGTTTAATGAGAAATACATCAGGGAAATTGGGTAAGCAAGGGCAAGGGACACATTGGTGTAGCTGGAAATGCCGTACCTCTATCAAATAAGCCTGTCACTACAACGACAACTATTGTAGGGTCGTCTTTCATTAAACCATCAACTGTTCCATTACTGCCCACACCCAACATTAAGCCGTTGACGGCCGTACGCAAGATTACCCCCGTAGAAATGCAGATTCGGCGAGAGAAAGGTTTGTGTTACACTTGTGATGAGAAATTTTCTCCAAATCACAAATGCATGAATCGGCAATATATGTGTTGCAAAATGAAGATGATAAGGAGGAACTAGAGCCCCCACCGCCCCTTATAGCTACAGAAATGCCATAAACAGAGGGATATAGCTACCTACCATCATAATCTCACTACAGGCTTATAATGGGACTGCAGGGCGAACTACAATACAATTCACTGGGATAGTCAGGGCATTTCCGTACAGGTCTTGCTTGATGGTGGAAGCTTGATAGTTATATTCATCCCAGAGTAGTTAAACTCTTAAGGTACCTATAGAGCCAATTAAGTCCATGAAGGTTTTTGGTAGGAAATAGGCAATTAATGTAAGGATTGGGCTTAGTAAGGGAACTTCCAATCCAAATCTGTGGACAAGTGATTTTGATTTCTGCATTTGTCCTTGGATAGCCAGATCAGACCTTGTGATAGGCTCGGATTGGCTCGCTACCCTTGGCCACATGTGGCAGACTATAATAATGCCACAATCAAGTTTTTGGCCCATAATAATTGTCACTTTAAAGGGGAAAAGGATGCTAGGTGTGAGATGACCCAACTCCACCAACTTCATCATATTCATGTGACAAAAGGCATTAGTGAAGTGGATCTGGTGCAGATGATGGCCTTGGAAAGTTCATTAAGTCTTGACAAGTCAGACGTGTTGCAAGAAGATTTTGATACTGTACTTTCTAAATACTCAATTGTTTTTGAGACCCCACACGAGCTTCCACCCTCAAGGGAATGTGACCGCATAATTATTTTTACAACCATGAACAGGGCCTATTAAGGTCCGACCGTATTGCTATCCTTTAGTCAAAAGGCAGAAATTGAACGTATGGTTGAAGAGTTGTTACAAAATGGATTTATTCAGCCAAGTGTTAGCCTGTTCTCAGCGCCTGTACTCTTGGTTAAGAAGAAGGATGGTTCTTGGTGAATGTGTGTTGATTACAGAGCTTTAAATGTGGTCACAGTGAAAAGACTCTTTTCCTATGCCAACAGTGGATGAACTTTTAGATGAGTTAGGTAGCTCAAAATATTACTCAAAGCTTGATCTTTGTGCTGGTTATCACCAATTCCGGATGCATGAAGCAGACTGGGACAAAAGGCATTCTGAACTCATCAAGGATTGTACGAATGGCTTGTCATACCATTCGTCTTACCAATGCTCCTGCTACTTTTCAAGCTTTGATGAATTCTATTTTTAAAGCTTATTTACGCAAATTTGTACTTATATTTTTTGATGACATTCTTATATACAGTGCCACTTGGTCTTAACATCTCGAACATATTGGGTTAGTGATGGAGCAATTAGTTGCTCACCAGTTATATGCGAAGAAATCAAAGTGTTCTTTTGGCCAAACACAAATTGAATATTTAGGTCATGTGGTAGCGGCAAATGGCATGTCTATGGATCTTTCAAAAGTGGCAGCAGTACAACAATGGCTGACACTTACAAATGTCTCCCAACTTAGGGGATTTCTTGGGTTGACCAGATACTATCGAAGATTCATTCATAATATGCTTCGATAGCACATCCCTTAACTCAATTATTATAGAAAAATGGGTTCCTTTGGACTAATGAGGCACAATCATCATTCGACTTACTTAAAAAAGCTTTGACAGAGGCCCCTGTTTTGGCTCTCCTAGATTTCTCTTTGCCATTTGTGGTTGAAACGGATGCTTCAGGGTGTGCGATTGGGGCTGTATTAAGTCAGAATGGACACCCTATTGTCTATTTCTTGAAGCAACTGTCCTCTCGGATGCAAGCTCAGTCAACCTATGTTTTGGGAATTATTTTGCTATCACGCAGGCTGTGGCAAAGTTTGACATTATTTGTTTGGTCATCCTTTTGTTATTCGCACCGACCAAGAGAGCCTTAAACACCTTGATAAGCAGGTTCTTCAGACCCCTGAACAAGAGCTTTATCTAACCAAGTTATTAGGATACAGATTTGCCATTGAGTATCGACCAGGTAAAACAAATTTGGCAGCTGATTCCCTGTCCAGAGTGACTTATATGGCTTTTACAGCAACTCTACTCTCATTATTTGATGAAATAATCATGGCAACTCGTCAGTCAGATAGACTTCAGTGACTCCGCACTCAAGTGATTCAGGAACCGAGTTCTTATCCTAATTACCAAGTTATGGAAGGTGTCTGTATTTCAAGAGTTGAGTGGTGGTGCCTCATGAGGATTCACATTGTGTCTAACGTATCTTGCAGACATGCATCAATTATAGTCATGCCGGTCAGAGCACTTTTTGCACTCTACAATCTTAACTATCTTATCCAATTGTATGGCTCCTCAGGGAAGATGTATGCATCTTATACACTTCGAACATTTTGCCGTTTAGTCGCTAATGTGTATAGCCCACTATGCGAAGAGACGTTCAAGTCTTTGTAAAAGAATGTTTCACTTGTCAGCGTGCCAAAGTAGCTCAAACTTCTCTAGCTGGCTTCTTTGCCCACTTCCAATTCCATCACAAATATGGGACTTCGTGGCAATGGATTTTATCACCTCTTTACCCCTTGTTCGTGGGTATACCGTAATCATGGTGATGATAGATCGCCTTGCTAAGTATGCACATTTTATACCTTTGAGTACCCATTACACTAGCAAACAAGTAGCTAAAGTGTTTCTCTCCCAAGTTTAACGTCTGCATGGAATGCCACAGTCAATTATGTCCGATCGCGATAAAGTTTTCACGAGCTCCTTTTGGCATGCCTTATGCCAGCTTCAAAGAATCCAGTTGCAAATGAGTTCAGCTTACCACCCAGAAACTGATGGCCATCTGAAGCATTGAATCATTGTGTCAAAATGTACTTGCGATGTTTTGTTCAGGAGTGTCCTAAGCGTTGGTTAGAATTGCTACCATGGACTAAGTTTAACTACAACACCTCTTTTCACTCAGCTATTGGCATGACACCCTTTAAGGCCGTTTTATGGCCGTGAACCACCATTATTAGTTCGTGGGTACACCTCAGCTGATACACCTTCGAACATACATGCTTTACTGTGTGAATGTGATTTACTCCTCACTACTCTCAAGCTTAATCTACAACATGCCCAGAACCGTATGAAACGTTACACAGATCGTCACCGTCGGGAGGATACATTTCAAGTTAGAGACTTTGTGTTTATCAAGCTGCAACAATATCGTCGTCAGCACTCTTGCATTGTGTAAAGATCAGAAGCTGGGTTTTAAATATTTTGGTCCCTTCAAAGTCATTGAGCGGATTGGTACTGCCGCTGATCGTCTTGAACTTCCTCCAAGTGCCGGAATTCACACAGTGTTCCATATCTCCTTGTTGAAGCAATGTTATGGGGATGTCACCTCGACTTATGTACCACTTCCGTTGCTCACTGATGTTGATGGCCCTCAAATTCAACCTTTAGAGGTTTTACAAATGCGACAAGTTCAACATCGTGATTCTTCGGTCACGCAGGCGTTAATCCATTGGGAGGGTATTTCTGAACCTCGTGGGAGGATTCACAATCTTTCCTGCATAATTACCCTGCTTTTGACCTTGAGGACGAGGTCATGCTCATTGGGGAGGGCAATGTCACATCCACTGTGTCGAGTCAGCAGATGATTGGTGAGTTGAACCATGATGTGGCGATACCCAATGATGATCACACGGATTTGGCTGTTTTGCATAGAAGCACTCGTCCGAGAACACTCACGTGGAAGTTACGAGAGGGGCAAGAGGGATAAAATGCATGTGCATGCAATGAGTAGGTGAACAGTGTGTGATTGTAATTGGTCTCTCTCTCTTTTCTGTTATTTCCCTCCCTTCTTTGATATTCTGTTCTGTTATCGTTTCCTTTTCTAGACTATATTTCTGCTGTATTGCTCTCCGATGAACTCTGCAATGCAATTTACTGATTAATACCAGAAGGATTTCCCATATTTTGCTGTATTCATTTTATTTCCTGAGATAAGGTGTGACATGACTCCCTCTGTTTTTGATATCTTCTCTCCATCTTCCATGAAGGACTTGAAGCCTTACAAGAATTGCCATGAACCACTGCCAGAGAACAAAAGGAACCACCTTCGAACCCAAAATAAAACCCAGAAATCACTCATGGAATCCAGAAATCACTCATAGTTATTCGCCTTTCTTTGGAGAATTATCAGTTTCCCCTTTGTCTACTCTACATATTTTGGTTAAAAGAACAAGTAGTTTCTGCTTGCTTTGTAATTCTCTGTTTTTTTCCATTCTCAAATCTACAAGTGTTTTAACATCTGGTGCCTTTTCTGTCTTGAATCTTTTTCAGTGTGTTTTAACACACTGAAATATGTTACTTTTGTGCTCTTGTCATTATCCCAATCAGTACGATTTTTGAATTAGGAATCAACTATGATTATCAATAGAACTCACGCATGAGCTAACTACAGCTTTTGAATCAGAATCAAGAACTCTTGTTCTACAATCTTTTTGAGCAGAAATTGTAGAAGATGAAGAAGAAGAAGGAGCTACAACATCCCATGGTAAGTCGAGTCAAGGACCTCGGCCGCACACTTCCCCCACGGCTATCTGCTCACGTTGCGGTAGTGCTTCTTGCTGATGGCGGTGATGTTCTTGGCCATTGGTTGATTGTGATGGAGGACAATAGCTGGTGCAGAAAGGTGATGATATGTTGGCTTCAATGAGGACTTGGCAGATCACCCTTCTTCTTCCTCCCATGTGGCAAATAAAAAGTTACAAATGGTCAACCTAAGGGCATGACAGAATTGCACATTTTTTAAAAAGTTTTTAAAACGATATATTCTAATTAAAAAGTAAGAGTACTTAATGCTCTTTTTAAAAAATTTTTAGAATATATTTTTCATTCAATCCTTAACTTTTTATCAAAAGTTTTTCATTTTTTCATTAAATTTTACATTATTAAAATGTGTATATTTAATATGGATACATTTAAAAATTGAATATTTATTAAATTTTTAGATAGGGTTAACAAATTTTAATATTGTCCTTGATTTTAGTAAAATATGTTAAAAATAATTTGCAAATAAAAATAAAATAAATATTTTAAGTTATGGGAATAAGAATCACAAAAGTGATTAGAATCATGATAATCAGTCATAATAGTTTATAATCTCCGAGAAATATGAGAGAACATGAGAGATTAATGTTCATCAAGGATATTTTTTTTATTGTTTATAAGTATTTCTTATTGGAGCATCCATAAAAAAATTAATTATTTTATTATAATTGAAATTTTTAAAATTTTTTGCTCTGTTTTAATTTTATTTTAGAAAGACACAAACAGATAAGAAATAATAAATAAACATGAACCGGGAGAGGACGGAAGAACGGAGAAGAGGCGACGGAGACGCTCCAGTAAGGTTCGATTTCTGCTCCATTCTTCCATTGCGAGGTCAGAACTCAGTTAATGTGTGAAAGTCTTCATCTTTCCCTTTAACTTGCAAGGTTTGGTTTATAGCTTTATTGCTGCTCTGTCATAACTCAACTCAGTTTTGTCCAACTCATTAATCTCATCCCCTCAACTTCAAATTTCGCATTTTGAAGTTCAAGTGTTATTCTGGAAATCGGTCGAATAATGGGAGGTTGAGGTGATGCGGTGATGTAATTGATAAGGTAGTCCTGCAACAATTATCAGTAACAACAAAGAGACACTCTACAATCACTTTCAAATACTTGGCTGAAGTTAGACTACTCAATAGTTTGCAAAATTACAGCCACAAAATAAGAGTCACAACTCCTGTAATAACAATAATAATGCTGCATTAATGGAAGATAAACTAAGAGTATAAGGGAAGGGGAAGATTTACAAGAAGGAGAAGAGGAAATCCACTGAGGAGGAGAAAGACCAGAGACGACACACAATATTCTTCACCCCCTCTGTGACGTTGTTGCCAATACTATATTCTGCCTTGCTCCCTGAATCGTGCAGGAAGTTGCCTTGCCCGAGTGCTGCGCCTAACGGTTTGCTGCAGAGTATCGTCTTTGGAGTTGTGGTTGGGTGCCACCTGTCCTTTGTGGGGACCAATCCCATTTTTTAGCATAACAGTAATGTTCAGTAATAAGCATATTGTTTTGGACTCAAGTCTGATGGTTTTGGAAAAAAAAATGCAAGAATAGGCCATAAAACTTATAAAATGGAATGCATGTGGGAAAACTTTCAGCCTACACCATAAGGGTGAAAACATAAAAGGAAAAGAGTAACAAGTCATCAGACTTGAAATTCAAATTGTTTGTTTGTGTGATTGTTTGCTGCTTGTTCTCTTTCTTTTTATTTAATGTCACTTAAAGGTGTGCTTTGATGGCGAAATTTCTACACATGTGAATGATATGTTTTGGGGCTAAAAATCACTGCACATGGGCTACATTTCTATGCAAGATTTAATTGGGCTGACAAGTGCTACATCTTGGCGTGCATTGGAATTCTGCACTCATTGAGGTTGTGTTTTGGGCCGAAAAGTGCTTCATGTGGATGCGGTCAATGTTTTACTCAAAAACTCCATTTAAATTTTTGAAAGCTGCTTGTTTTGTCATGAGTTGAGAAGTAGAGCATATGGTCAAGATTCCGTTTAAGAACTCTGTTTAGATCCTGCACATTACGGGCTCTTGTTTTGGATCAGATTAATGTGTTTTATTAATGCTAAAATCTTGGTTAAGTTTTGTTTAATGCGTGCTGGAATTCTGTTGAAATTGTTGCATGTTGATATTAAATTTCTATCCAAGCATAAGCTTATATTTCACAATTGATGTTTAGTTCTCAGGCCCTGCTTCTGGGTTAAATCTGGTGTGCAGAAATTTTGCACAAAGGATCTTGTCATTTTCAAGTTAAATTGTGGATGAATTAATCAGGCAAGCTTGGAGTGGAATATTCCTGTGTTGACATAGTTGCTTCCTATCTTCTAATGATATAATTCTTTAGCTGTCTATAGAGTTAATCAAATTGTCTAACCTGAGAAACCCTCTCCTTGGAAAGTAAAATTCTGTGTGTTAGTATGCTTGGCTTTGCAAAATTCAACTAAACAGTTTCATTTTGGAGAATAAGTTAGTGGCTGATGTATTTTGTTTTATGTTACTCCGTTTTGTATTTAGGTACTACAAATATTAGATATGTGTTCAATCTATGTTAGCTTTATATCCGGCTCCTCATAGAGATAAATCGTTTGGGTTCTATTATGAGTATAGAAACTAATACTTGTATAAAGCTGATATATTATTAAGTCAATTATCATGTTTCTAGTAGTATAAAAATTTACGCCTACTTTATGAAGTCAAGGTCAATGATAATGAAATACAGGTCGATCAATTAACTTCTACATATTTGGTGAACCTAACTCACAATAATTGGAGGGGAAAAAAAAGAACAAGAATTTTGAAGCTTTATGAAGTCAAGGTCAATTAATTTGTAATACTGTATATCATGTTCCATTAACATAGCTTTCGTCTATATAGTAGTTTTGCATTGTAATATTCTAAAATTTTAATCTGGGATTTATAAATTAATTAAGGGGTAAATTAGCACATTGGAGTATTAATTAAGTTAATTATGTTTCCAAATTACTAATGAATTTATTGGAATGTTGGATAGCTTTAGGATTGTGCTAAGATGGGTATTGGGTCAATCGGGCCCCAATAGAGGACCTAAAACACATTTAGGGCCCTTTACACCATCTATCATGGCAGATGCACCGTATATGTGCTACAGCAAATGGTTTGGAGCTCAAGGGGAAACAGGAAAAACACAAAGAGGATAGGGTTTCATGGTTTGGTGCTCTTTGGAGGTTCTAGGAGCTCAAGATCTTTGAGGTAAGCTTCCTTTCTCATTCTCCTTCCTTTTTATGTGAATTTTCTATGGTTTGGAGTGTTGGGAGATGATGATTTTGTTTTTAAGAATGATTGATCCAAACTCGTTGACTTAAATGAAGTCTTTGGGAGTTAGTTTAAGTTTGTATGCTTAGGGTTAGTGATTTGTAGAGTTTGGGGTTGGACTCTAGGGTTTGGATGAACTCTAGTCTCTAAATAGATGTTTGGGAGCAATGTGGACCACTAATTTGTGTTGTTTAACCCTATGAAATCTAGATGGAGCTAATGGAAGGTTCTTAAGGTTTTGGTTACGTCAAAGATAGGAGTTATGAATTAAGATTAGCTAAATCAATATCTCTTACTAATTTGGCATTTTAGAAAGAAATAGACAATTCGTTGCTAAATTCCATGACTAATTCACATTTTTCTAATAGTGTAATGTCATAAATGAAGTCTTTTAAACTCTTATGTTCAAACCAAATAAACATTAATAATAAAACCTATATAAAATTTTCACAATAATTTATTTGCTTTTAATATTATTACTTTGCCAAGAAGTATATCTTAACTTACAAAGAAATGTGATCAATTAATATGAAGTTAAAGTTTTTTTCCTATACTTTTTTCGAGGAGTACTTGGCGTCTTATACTGATAAGTGAGATAATTTTCTTTCAAAGCAATTTTTTGAAGGGCAAAAAACCCTTTTGTGAGTGACACATTAAGTTTTTTTTTTTTTTTGTTTTTTTTTTTTGCTAATATGGCATGAGCTTAGGGACAGGCAGGACTTTATTCCCTTGTTGACCATGTCCTTTACTACTAATTTACCATTGAACTCTTTTTATACCAAAGAGGGTGAAAAAAGAAAATGACCATTAGTTTATACTCAAATAGTTAATATAAATATATAAAAAATCCAATTAAAGAAATAAAGAGAACAATCTATAGAATACCTTCTTTTTTGATCATGTATCCGCATCCTTCGTCTTCATCTTCATCTTCATCCTCCTCCTCTTCAAAAATAACACACTCTCTCTTCAACATTAGTTATCGGATGACATTATGAGGTCTCAATCATCTTATTTAGGCCAAATATAAGAAGTAGAATTAGGGAGAGGAAGGAAACTTACTTCTCATTGAGATTAGAATCACCGAATGGATTTGAATCGTTCGTATAAGCCGATAAAGCATGAGTCTTCAATTTTTTTTTTTTTGGCAACTCTCATTGCCTGATCGTGACAACAAAATGGAGTCAGTGTCAGCAGAACAATAGCTCAAACTCATCCAGTCACAAAATAACGTACATTGAGAACCAATTCTAAACCGTTCTCTAAGCCTTTTTAGCCAGGTACTCTTTTATTTTTTCTTCACTAATGATCCTCGAGGTCCTTTTCTTCTAGCGACCTCGTTCGCCACTATCATCTGAGACCTGCTCGGTTGGTGAGCTCCGACACTGCGACCACCGACTACTGCTACCACTACAATGATGACTTCTCCTGCGCTTGTCAAAACCCCATTTGAGCGATGATTCAAGGCTATCTGACTCAGACAGGGAAGGTGATCTGATTCTGAATCATATGACCTTTGCCTTAACCTAAACGTTCTCTCCTACTTCAGCTGCCCATTATCTTCTACGTCCTGCGAGAGTAATAAAGAGATCTGACACAGCCTAACACCCCACAGGAAAGATGGAGAAAATTGGGGACGAAGTAGAACTAACCATTGTCAGGTGATTGATACTCAAATATAGGAAACGCCCCTCTTAACACCCACCATGGTTCCTTCCTTCCCCATCGTCAGGGTCTAAAGGGAGAGGTTATTGGGGTAAGCCCTCATCGTCCTTCCTCCGGTGTAAGGAGGTACACAACGCAACGTAGCGGCGAAACTCTGCCACCCCAGCTGCCTAGCTCTCCACCGTCGGTAATAGACCCATTTGCAAGGGACGTCTCATCTTAGCTTCTGAAATCCATTAGGGCATATGAAAAAGCAGATCGCTTTGCTATAGAAACTTGAATTTTGAAGATGGAGAGTATTGAGAGACACAAAGATAAGGATGCATCGGGAACAAAACTCTCTCTTCATTTGTGCATTGTGAGACTCAAGAATATGGGAAACAACAGATGTTAATGCTCCTGAGATAATTCAACAATCTCGCTGAAACATATAAGTGGGGAAAAATAAATTAAAATTGAAAAAATAAATTGAATCTCAAAAACCAATATAAAGAAATATTCAATCAAATTAACCAATAAGAGAATAATATCAAAATTAGCCTAAAGTCCACCAACCAATTAGAGAATAATATAGTGGATTGATTAATTGATAGTTGATTGACGATTGAAGATAGTTGATAGTTGATGATAGTTGATGATTGTTTGATAATGAATAATTGATGATGGATTGATAGACTCCCTTGCTCGTAAATAATACATGGATATACACCGACTCAAATGCCACTATTTAATTGACCAAATAATTAAGTTACATATATTCAATTACTCACCTTGTCTTATATATATATATATATATATATATATTATTTTTTAAAAATTTATTTTATCTCTATATATAAGGGGTGAAACCATAATTTTGAATAATTGAATAGTTTTGCACTTATTGTATTGAAAAAGGTAGAAAATATTAATTGTATATTTTATCTATTATCATGGTATTAATTGTGACATTAGTATGGGTAAAACTAAAAAATTATTATAATTTTAAATGCTTTCAATTAAATAATAAATTTTTATTAGTATGAAAGATTCGATTAAAAATATTTTATATACAGGGGATGTGGGTGTAAGGTCCTTTCTCATAGTATCATATTCACATTTTTAATTTGTTCATCAATTATAAATACATAAATCCTATGGTACTTAAATAAATAATTATCTATTGACCAAGACTTCGTAGCTTGTAAATAATAGACAGTACATACACACAACTCAAATGCTAGCAAGTAATTGACCAACAGAATTTGATCAGCGTTGTGATGTTGCATATGGAGTCTAGCTCAATTAAATTATTTCCATAAACAAATAATTCCCTTGCCCAGGGCATCCGGAAGATGCATTCACACTTTCATATGCACATCGATTTACTTGCCGCGCTAACAATAGACTTCATCAGTGCTCCTTATTATATATAAATCTAATCGTATATATCATATTTGTGGATTAGTTATGCAGACAAGTATATATGGGTCTGAAAAGGAAAATAAAGAAAGGAAAGATAAGGTAAACCACAAGTGGTTTGAGCGCATGGCAAGGAACACGAGCAACGCAACTAATTATCCAGAAGCTATGGCCATCATTCCAATGTTGAAAGGAGCAAATTGTGATTTGTAGAGTCGGATGAAGACTATGTTCAAGTCTCAAAGGCTGTGGGACTTGGTGGAGAAGGTATTTGAAGACAACCAATCTGCAGGCAAGACTGATAAAATGTTGCAGAGGAATCGTGAGAAGGATGCAAAGGTTCTGTTCTCAATTCAACAAGCCCTAGATGATGAAATTTTCCCTCTCATCGTACCAGCAACTACCTCCAAACAAGCCTGGGACATTCTAAAGCAAGAATATGACAATAAGCTAATAATGAAGGTATACCAGTTTTGTATCGCCCGCGCGCACTGTTTTGATAGTGATTAAAATCATGTGTAAGATGTGAGTATGTTAATTTGTGGGAACAAGGAAGGACGGGAAGATGAAAGAGATGGAAGAGGAAACTAGTATAAACATCGTCGACTCTGGTGTGGGTAACCGTGAAGCACCTAAACAAACAAGTGCAGAAGCTGAGAAACATGACCCAAAGGTGGAAAAAAAAAAAATTGGACGCAGCAGCCAAGGAGGGAAACCACAATGTTCATTCATGTAGTTTTAGCATGTTTTAGTATTAGTCAATCTACCGTTTTTTCATTGCTATAAGTTTTTAAAGTTTCATCAAGCTACAACATTAGTCCTTATTATTACTGACAAAAATAAATCTTCTAACATATACATAACTTTGTTAATCCTATATCTAACCTGATAAAATTATGATGAGCTGGATGTTGTAAGAGCAAAATGACCACTAACTTTTGCTTGTTTGTCCTAGTTGTTGTGTTTTTCTTCCTTATGAAGTTTCATTCATTGTGGGTTTAAGGATTCTGCTTTGACATCCTACTTTTTCTTTTCCCCGCCTAGTGCCTTTTCTTTTATACAAATCAGCATAATTTTAACAAGTCAACTGCTAAGTCCTAATGGTCACATTTAAAAATATAAGAATTAACATTGCAGACATATGGAATTTAAGAGACTTGGAGCAACAACAAAAAGTATAGGGTCTAATAATAACACATGCTAAAGCATAGGAAACCAATCAGTTGTACTTTTCAGAAAAGAAGATCTACCAGCTTTAATTTGCATCTTTTACACATGCATGTGCACATACGCTGCATTTTTTATGGTGATTAAAGATGTGGATGCGAGGCATGGCAGGTGGTGGTGGGCAAATGGAAAGAAGACGAAAATGAGGATGGTATAGAAGAGGAAACAATTATAACCATTGGTACAAAAGAGTAGGAAGGTGAGGCTACTAATTATAAAGCACCTGAAAATAAAGGGCAGAAAGGAGAGTTTGAGAAATATACAAGTAATGGCGACGTCATTTAAAACGTTGACCTACCAAGGTTTGCTGAATCCTCCGCCATCCCTGTTCCAACCTGGCTCTGAAATATGGACTGGAAATGCGTTCGCCACCTTTTTAACTGAAAGTATTCTTGGAACAGTATCTTGGAAAATACCTACGCATTCGTATTCTCTATTATAAACGTAATCAAGACGCGTCCAGCTGGCTTGGCTTTCGCCTTCTTGGTGGTGAACACAGTATCCTTCACATGCTCATTCTTTTTCTGCTTTTAAGTTTGCGAGTGTGTAATAGACTCCTAACCTATGCACTGCAATTCCTTGCACTCGAACTTAAAACTGCTATTGTGTGTTACTAGCGGCTTTCACCTATTACGCCTCATATGTTTCTGCTTTCGTTAGTTGGTTAACTATTATTTTCCTAGTCTTCATTTTAGTGCGTGAATTGCCAGAAGCAATGCTATGGGCAAAATGTCTTGGTTGTAAAATGGCCACGAGGCTAAAGTCTTCAGATTACGAAAGGCTCTTTATGGGATTCAACAAGCTCCACGGCAAGAAATAGCGAAAATGACAAGTATTTTCTGAAGAGTAGTGGATTTGAAAGGAGTGAAAACTACAGGATTTAAATTCGAAGAAAGAAGGAAAAGTTGATCTTTTCCTTTTTAATTTGTTTTTATCTATCTATTATGATTATATATATAATTTATGTTGGTACGTACTTGTTTTATTTGTATTGGAATTGGCTATTCATAATCAATCAAGTTCATACTCGATACACACAAGACAGAATGCAATTAAATCCATAAACTTATATTTAATCTCATATCAATTCAAAGGAATAACACAAACTAAATACATAAGTGTACATTTGTAAAAAAAAAAAACATCACAAGATTCCATAAGTTGATGAATTATATATAATGACCCTAAATTTTAAATTATTAAAAAAAAATTTCTCCTAATTTATATCTTATTTAAATTAGTTTTATGACAAATGAAGAGTGATGAATTAATGAAACTTACACTAATAATTTACTTGAAGGTTTAGAGTTTGAATTCTTTTAAATAATAGATTAATTTTATTTAGTTTAAAATTAAGCAAAAATTATCAAATGCTATGTCTTTTATGTTATTAGAGAAAAATGTTGCGTCTTCTCTTGTAATTTTTGTAATTTTCTGATGTTTAGATTTTTATTCTTCTCTCTTGGTGAGACTCATGCACTGCCTCATCTTTTTTCCCTTCTCCTCCTGCATTTTTGAAAGTTCCAAAGCCCAGAGAGATTGCTCCCTCCCACTCTGTTCTTCTGGCGTCATCCTGGCTGCCGTCGTCGGTTTGGGTGTGTTAGAACACCTTCCACCATTGTTAGAGGTCCAGCTTGCAAATTCTTCCTATCCCCTATTTCGCATTGCCAATCGCTCGCTCTTTTGAGTGATTCTTGAGCTTGTCTATCCGTCGCCGACGTCCATGAGTGTGTCGGAGACTCCTTCTTCCTCCTCTATTTGAGCTGCTGTGAGATTGTGTCAACTTGCTCTTCTCTCCCTTCATCTGCATCGTCATTTTTGGAAGTGGGTGTGGTAGCTTCAGTGTAATAATCCAAAAATTTAAATTAAATAATTTTCCTTCTCTATTGAGAAAGTATTAAAGTGCTCTTGTTTTTTAAGTAGAAATTAATCATTTAGTTCTTGTATTTTTAATCCAATTGTAATTTAGTCTCTCAATTTTGATTTGTTATAATTCAATCCTTGAAGTTTTGACTCAATTGTAAATCAATTCTTGAACTTTGACTCTTGCAATTTAGTCTTTAAAATTTCAACCTCTTAAATATTAATCTCTATTTAAAAAATAAAATTATAAAAATTAAAAATATTTTAAAATTTTAATATTTATAAATATTAAAAGGGTTTAAAAATTTAAAATATTAGTAATAAATTTCCAAATATTTTAAATTTTTATAATTTTATTTTTTAAATATAGGGACTAATATTTAATAAGTTGAAATTTCAGGGACTAAATTATAAAAGATAAAGTTTAGAGACTGAGTTATAACTAGTCAAATTGAGAGATTGAGTTATAATTAGATTAAAAGTATAAGGATCAAATGATTAATTTTTTCTTTTTTAATGAAAATATTATAATATCAATAACAAAAATCTGATGGGCTGTTTTGTAATTTTCTCAACAAACTTTGGGCCTTGTGTTGTAATTTTCCCGACGAACTTATTATTTCAATATCTCCTTTCCCTTTGTCGGTCATTCGCACAGAGCACGGACAGCGAGAGAGCTCACGTTCTTCCTCTGTTTTTCTTCCCTTCCTGTTGCACTAGCTTCAATCTTCCCGTGAGTGTGTTCATATCTTCTCACCACTGGAGGCTCGTCCGTTCTGTTCCCTCAGTTGCTCGTCCATCTTTGTACAGCTGAAAGGTTGAATCTTCTTCCCTATTTCTGCTCTGTTTTGTGGCTGTTAGAGATGTGTTCACTCATGTTTGGTCTGTCTCTTTTCTTCCTCTTCTGCTGTTGAAGTTCCGTGTGTTTGTGTTTCTATAGTTGCTTGATTCTTGCGTTTGCTGGCTGAAATTTTAGTCCTCTTCCTTCTCATGTGTTCAGCAAATCGAAGCTCTTCTCTTTCCCCTCTTCAGCATCGGTCACATGCTGATTTAAAGGGATGGCCACTACATTTTCGTTGGAGGTAAGTTGCGGTTCTTTCTCCTTCCTCTTCGAGTCCAATAATAGCAACGAACTATCCTCTTCCTTCTCTGGCTGAATTATGAAATCTCTGTTCCTTATTACTGCTGTCACGAAATTTTGGAATCAATTAGAGGTGTAGTTTTAGTTAAACTTGGATGTTATTCTACCATGACACTGAAGTAAATTTGGTTAATAAAAGTAAAAAATTAGAAGTTGTTGGAATTGTTTGGTTACTCATTTTAAAATTTTGTCAACAATAAATACATGTTCTCAAGATATTTGTAAAAATGTGCAAGAAAAGAATTTGGTAAATTATGGATTGTTAAGTTTATGTTATAGTTTGGAGGAGTATATGTAAGTTTTGGTTCAAATTATTAATTAAAAATTTTAAAATACCGAAGTAAGACAATGTATACATACTATGCTTGTTTCATATATATATATATATATATTTAGTTTAGAGGTAGCTAAGAATAGTTGATATGATTTATGAATGAGTTAAGAGTTATCAAATGATTTGACTAACTCAAGTGTACTTGGAACATAATTGGTTATAGTATTATCATTAGTATTGCTTGGATTGAATATTAATATCCATTAAGTGCTTGGAAGATTATTTGATAAATGATTTTAGAATTTTAACTTATTTGTTAGGACATTAAGGGCATCATTAGAATAAAAGTTAAAAGTTAAAAAAAAACAAGCTTTAAATTCCTAAAAACTCTCATGTGTAAGTGGGTGGCGTGCTAGATAAATTTTCAGTAAAGTATTATAAAAATTTATTTATTTAAACTTTATTAGTATAGCTTTATGAATTATATAAATATTGTTGTTAATCTTATTTTCATAATAATTGTCGTATTAATGACAATGTCCTAAACATTACTTATGATTTATATTATTGATAAGAAATGATTGAAATAGATATATGGTAAATGGTATTATTTCTCATAATCAGTTTAGTTATTTAATTTTACATTTATATAAATTTTTTATTACAACGATTTGTGCATGAAGAAAATGATAGTTCAATATTTGAAAGTAAAAATTTTGGAAACTACTTTTCTTGATCCATACACCCTTAATTTTAATGAGGAGAACTAAATTCAAAATGCTAGATGCTAATGGCAATTTTGTTAGCCTTTAGCACGCCATAATACACTTAGCTAGCTAGCAGGGTGCTTATAAGAGATACTAGCCTCATATGAAGGCCAACGCACTTGGATTGGAGGGATGGTAATTTGTGAATACTGTATTCATGCTTGTTTTCATGGGCCCTGTGCCTAAACTTGATTTGTGGCTCTAGCCACACTAGCTTTGTGACTTTCAACCGTGTTTGACTGGTTACTTACTTTAATTGATTGTGTATTCACGCTTAATTTATTATTTACTCTCGTGGATTGTGTATTCACACTTACTATTAGTTTTGATAAAGCCCTCCTAAATTAAGATTAAAATCTATTATTCTTATATTAATTTTCTAAAAGCATTTCACCTAATTGTATTATTATTTTGGAATTTTTATATTCTATAATTTGTGATGAGGAATTGATTTGAAAGCATGACTGATTTGGTTTTCTTTAACTTTATAATCAAGGAGGAATCCAAAAATCATTGTGTGGGGGGCCATAAATGAAATTTTATCAAAAAGTAAGGGGGCTAAACTTAATTTTATCATTTTTTATGAATAAAATTTTATCTAGTATAAATAAAATTTTGTAGCATGGGGGACTACAGCTCCTGTTGGCCCCCTTGAATTCATCACTGTTTATAATTGATTTGGGTTAAAGGAATGGAATTGAATAAGAAGAAGTTTAGTATTAGGTTGAGAATTAATGTCTTTGTGGTATTGATAAAATGTCTAAATGTGAGTTTTGACATATGATATAGTGAACATATTGTTGTTAATTAAACAATTATTAGAAGATAATTATTCTCTTTAGTGGATGTTGGGAAGTTTGAATTGTTCAAATTATTGTTACAAGAAACCTTTTGGAAAGGGAATTAAAGTGAAAGAGGCTTGGTAGTTTGTAACATTTTGTTAAACATTAAGGAAGGCATAAACTAGATGGGAAGGTTTTTCTTTTGCTTTTGTTGGGTTATTGTTAAGTTAATAATTTGATAAGAAAATTTTTGACTTGGTATGTATAGTTGGGATGTTAGTTGGAATTAATTTAAATGTCAATAATTGTTTGGGAAAATTAATTGTCAAGTGAAATTGAAGGAGGTAGAAAATTTACAAGGGTAAAAAGAACCTTGTTAATTGTTGATGGTTAGCATATTACACACTTATTTATTTATATTAAGAAAGAATAAATAAGTGATTTTTAGAATTTTAATTGACTTATTTGAAAAATTAATGGCTAAGTGAGAAGTTGAAGTGAAGCAAGTTTTAGAATTATTAAAAAACTTTCAGGTGAGTGAGTAGTGCCTCAAATAATTTCTTGCAGAATGTTTATAAGTTTTTTTTATATATTATTCCTTTATACATTGCATAAATATTCTTGTTAAATCTATTTTTATAATTTATACAATTCTTCTTACTTATCTTACTTTTATATTAATAGGTTCATTATAGAATCTGCATTATTTTCATTAAGAATTATGCTATTGTTAATGAATATTTGAATCCAGTACACTATTAATTGACTATTTATTCTAAGCATTTCTAAGTTTAAATTGTATAATTTATAATTTATATAACAGTGGTTAATATGGTGATTTGTGCATGGAAAAAAATTAAAATGAAAATTTGACAGCTGAATATTACATTTTTGAAAGAAATGACTTTAAATGAATGTTTCAATTCCAAGCACGCTTGATTTAATTAAGAGAATTGAGTTCAAAATACTAGATGCTAACGACAATTCCGTTAGCCCTTGGCATATCATGGTACACCTAGTTAGCAAGGTACTTATATAAGGTACTAGCCTCGTGAGTAGGCCAATACACGTGGAATGGAGGGATGAATATTCATGAGCACCATGCCTACAGTTGTTTCATGAGCTTTGTGCCTTCACTTATTTCATGGCTTCTAGCCATGCTTGATTATTTCATGGCTTTAAGCTGCGCTTGTTAGTAACTTACTCTCGTGGATTGTGTATTCACGCTTGTTGGTTATTTATCCTCATGGAATGTGTGTTTACGCTTATTGATCATTTTGATTAAGTCTCACTAAAAAATTAAAATTTTAATAATTTTAATTGTATTTATGTTTTCATGATTTATGTTAATTTCAACTGATTATTTTAGTAAATTTATAAATTAACTCATTGATTTGCTTTTTATTATTTCTTCAACTGTAAATTGGGACTTTGTTCATCGAAAAAATTTTCTTTGGTTTCAAGTATTGAAATTGACTCTACACCTCTTACTGATCACTGAGGGACACAATTGTTTTTGGAACTGGAGAAGCATGTGTTAGTTACTTGTGATTCCTAATCACAGGGAGGCTTTATTGAAATTTCTACAAAATGGTTAAAACTTTATGAATTTTAAATTTAGACATAAATTATATATTGTTATCTTCAATTAATTTTTTAGTTGATTAAGGTTTATGGAATATGAATCTATCCTATAT
Organism: Prosopis cineraria; assembly: GCF_029017545.1. Classification (NCBI taxonomy): domain Eukaryota; kingdom Viridiplantae; phylum Streptophyta; class Magnoliopsida; order Fabales; family Fabaceae; genus Prosopis; species Prosopis cineraria. Next base: position 42,519,425 of record NW_026555333.1, read on the forward strand.
TCTGTACCAGTCACACTATTAGTATTGGGGTGTGACATTATTCTTGTGATCTTAATTGTAAACATCAAAAGCTTTTTTATGGTTCACTGGTTGAAGGGGTGTCAAGAAATGATTTGTCATTATGAACCTTATTTATAGACTTAAGTTTGTGATATTTGCAATTTGACTAATCAACAAATTATAAATATTACTCTATTCTCTACATAATAATTCCATAATAATAATTAGACCTCATAAGCTTTAAAACCTTTTCAAATAGACTATTTTATTTCGGCTAAATTATAATAATGGTTACACATTTTTAATATTTACGTGTTATCCTATATGTTGAATTTTATTCCAACATTATCTATATTAAGGGCTGATTTGGCATAAAATTAAATGGGAAAAAAATGAGAAAGCTCTCACCCATATATATATGTGTGTGTGTGTGTGTGTGTGGAATATTTGTTTTCAAAGCCCATGGGCCATCTATAAAATACAATAAAAATATTTTATCTTATTTATTTCTTTTTTTCAAATAACTTTTCCTTTCATAATAATATGTAGTAGTTTTATATTTTAGTGTTGAAGTGTTAATTTTTTCCTAAACCTTTTTCTAGATATATTGGGCACCCTGGAATTAAGTGCATATTACCCTTCATATATTAAAAAATGGAGCAATATCATCCCTTCATTAAATATCCATTAATTTGACTGCTAGTTAACAAAAAAATAAAAATAAAAAAGGGCTGAGAAATTTACAAAAAAAGGATCTTATAAGAAAATTAATAGTGATTAAGTCCCTTAAATTATAAAAAAAATTCAATAAACTAATGTTATTTCTTACCCATATAAAATTATTGGATTGCCATTTTTAGCACCAACATTGATAAGTAATTTAAATATTAATTTTTTAAAACAACATCTTATTAAAACATTAATGCTTTTATATTTGACAGTTCAAATATTATTATTATTATTATTTACAAATCTTCACACATTATTTGATAGTATATTGTGGGGTCCAATATAAGTCGTAGTACTTGGCAACTGGTGGAGGCTGCACATTCCATGCTTGAGTCGACATGGAAAGGGTTCTTATTATAAATCACACACATAACACGTTGGACGGTATATATATTGCAGCTGGACAAAAGGGGAAAAGGACAGAAAAATTACAATCAATGGATTAATCTTGGAGCAACGAATAAGTTAAATTAATATGTATGGATTGACCTTGAAGCAAGGAATAAATTAAATTGATATGTACAGAAAGACAATAGTCCCAAAATTACCAAGAACGCAAGTGGCTTATGACACCCCCCCCAAAAAAAACCCAATATATATTCGAATGCAAAAGATGAATTAATCTTGGGGTAAGGTATGTGATCGTACTACGGACACAGATTAGCCTCGGAGCAATGTATATATATGGACAGAAAAGCCCCTAATTAAGTTATCGATCGCGCAAGTATATATCTATATATGTATAACTACTACCATCAAACAAAACAGTATCATCACATAATCATGGATCGGAGGTTGAAGGAAGCTGCGAGAGTTGGAAATGTTACTATGTTGAACAAACTATTGAAGGAGGATCCTCAGATACTGAAGAAAGCGTGTTTAGCCCATTTTGCAGAATCACCTCTTCATGTGGCGACACTAGCAGATCAAGTACAATTTGTGAGAGAGATTATTACTCGAGTGCCTTCATTAGCCACTCTGCCCAACCAGAAAGGTTTGATCCCGTTGCACATGGCTTCAGTAGCTGAGCATGTTGATATAGTGAAGGAGCTCTTAAGTGCGAGGCTTGACAGTAACGAAGTGAACCAGTGCCTTGTGAACGATGAAGATGGCTGGACTGCTTTACATTATGCAGTTTTCAGAGGTAGGGTTGATGTGATGGAAGAGTTAATCAAGCATTGTCCTGAGTGTATAGCAGAAGTGACGGCAAAGAGAGAGACGGTTCTTCATCTAGCAATAAAGGCTAATCAACTTGAAGCTATGAAGGTGATAATGGAGAGGATCAGAATCCTTCGAAATTTCCAGACATTGCTTGGAGCCAAGGACATCAACGGCAAGACCATTTATGATCTTGCGAAGGCCAAGAAACAATTCCAGGTAATTAAAAAAAAACCTAATGTTATGTTTGAATTGATGGGATAATTTGGATTTAGAATGGGGCCCAAATTCCCCATTTGGATGCATGAAAATATAGGGATTTGGATCAAACCCAAATCGATCGAAATTTATTTCTCATTATAATTATTTTATAATTTTAAATTACATCTGTAGCTTAGTTATTTAAAATTTCAGTCCCTGTAACTTTTTCATTGTTTTCACACAGTTGATACCTCTAGCACTATCGCCTTTTCTCTCATCTCTCACTTTCAGTTTTAGCCAGTTGAAGAATAGAGATAAAATTATTACTATCATTTTTCCATGTTCACTTTAAATATCAATTCGTCTCTCTTATTTCTTTATTTTTTTTTTACGCTACTTAACTATTACAAAAATGGTCATACTTGAGAGTTATTTTTGGCCTTATCTAACAGTCAAGTATGCAGACATCATATAAAAAGGACTCCTTTGATAGTTGTTACTAGGTGTACATCAAGTATGGGTAATCACATTCTACTTTCAACATTTTCTGTAAGGCCACATTTGACAATTATTTCTTGGTAACTGTCAAATATTTGCGTATATTTGATGTTTATTATTTTAAAATAACAAATGATTTTATAAATACATGAATTTGAATGTGAGATCTTAAATATAAAATTCAAATATATTTAAATCTATCAATTCAAACGCTATTTAAAAGTCTGCTACAGCTTTCACTACAAAAAAATTGTTGCTGAAAGTCAAAAAGTTGCCCCTGAAAACTTTCAGCGGCGACAAAAAGTCACCACAATGTCGTTGCGAGAGCTCCTGTCGCTGATTCAATTTGCGGCAATAATAAAAGTCGCCGCTGAAAGTTGAGAATCTGCGGTGACAAATAAGTCAAAAAGTCACCACTTAAAGTTTTTCAACGGTGACAAAAAGTCACCATAATGTCGCTGTGAGAGCTCTTGTCACTGATTCAATCTGCGGCAATAATAAAAGTTACCCTCACCTCGCGCCATATGGCACCATGTCACTCTCCATGTGTTGTTCTCACCACACGCCACGTGTCATCATATCATCAATTTATATTTTCATTTTGAAAGTTGTCTCATCCAAGATTTGAACCCGTGACCTCCTCCTTTTGTGTTCAACTATTTTGTCACTGAGCTGGAATGAACCTGTAGTCTATTATTGTATAATTAAATACACACACACACACACACACACACACACACACACACACATTATTAAACTATACAAACACACATATATATTAAATATTAAATATTATAAAATATCATTACTATCCTTAAATACTTCAATTTAATTCTTTTAATTTATAAAATTACAAATATATTATTTATTTTGTTTAAAGTAAACTATAAATATAATTCATACAATATAATTTGTATTATTTATTTTAATTTTTTTTACTTCTTGAGGTTGTTATATTATTTATTTTAATATTCATATTTATAATTATAATATAAAAATATCTAAGAATAAATAGTAAAAATACTAATGATTATACATTAGTAAAAAAAATTATGAAAATGCAGACAATCAGCGGCGACACTAAAAAATCGTCACTGATTCTCGACTTTCAACGGCAACTTTTTAATGTCACCGTTGAAACTTACAACATAATTTTTTTAAAAAAATTAAAAAATGCTGATAATCAGCGACGACACTAAAAAGTGGCCACTGAAACTTGCAACATAATTTTTAAAAAAATTATAAAAATGCTGACAATCAGCGGCGACACTAGAAAGTCGTCGCTGAAACTTGCAACATAATTTTTTTAAAAAAATTATAAAAATACTGACAATCAGCGACGACACTAAAAAGTCGCCGCTGAAACTTACAACATAATTTTTTAAAAAAATTATAAAAATAGCTAAATCTTTCACATTTATAACAAACTATTTATATTTTATCTTTTTTAAAATTATCTTTTCTAAAGGTTTTTTCTATGTTTTTTCAGAAAATATTTTTTTATGTCTCATATATCTTTTATAATAATATCTTTTTTTATTTTTCCTAGAAGGGGCTTGTATTTTTCTAACTCTGGTTTTATAATGTTAATTATTTGTCCATATGTTAAAAGAGTAGAATTTATTGTTCTTCGTTATAACTAGTAAAATAAAAGCAGAAGAAAATATAGAAAAAGAAATAGAAAATGAAATAGATAACACCCCTTTTGAAATAAATCAACAAAGATACATGAACATAATATCACATATAACTTATAAAAAAATGATATTGCCAAGTAAGTTTAGTAACAAACAGAGAATATTTAAGAAATATAATATTCAAAATTACTGTGAAAGAATAGGAAAGTTAGGCAGTGGTGTTCCTATTAAGCCTAGGAAGAACAATATCAATAGAAAATAAAACTTGTAGAAATAGAAATATGAGATGGTTCGATAAGATATTAGGATCTAAGTCAAAGAAGAAGAATAAGATAAGTCCTAAGAGTCTTAGTCTATAGCTAAATAGGAATAGTGAACCTGAAGGAAAAGTAGAAGAGGTAGAAATAAAGAAATACATTATAAAAGAATTGAAGAACAAATAGAAATCTCAAAAATAGAAAATAGAATAAATTAAATAAGAGAAAAATTTGAAAGAGATATTTGTGCATAATATCTAAATTCTTTTTGAAATAGAAAAGACACAAGAAATCACGGGTGAAAAATAAATATGACAAAAGAAGAAAAGAAAAAGCAAAAGAAAAACAAGAGTTGAATCTTGTCAAAAAATAGTTTAAGCAAAAAAAAAAAAAGGTAATTAAGTGAAGCAAATCAAAAGAGCTAATTTAACCATGATTTTTCTAAATTTCTACAAAATCAGAAGACTTTTGATTTTGCAGGCATTGAGTTAAATAGCCCTTTCTCTATCTCTTAATATAAAGCTCTCTTCACTTGTAATATTACAAGATATGTATCTGTATCTATACATACATACATACATACATACAACTTGGTTAAATAAATGGAAATGGAAATAATTGAAACCTAAATAAAATGAACATCATGAAATTGGTAAAACAAAAATATATTTTTTCCTATGGAAAATACTTTAATCTAATTTTGAAAACACAAAAATTGAACTTGTCATGAAATTTAATTTCTAAAGTGTAAGAAAGCTGACAATCAGCGACGACACTAAAAAGTCGTTGCTGATTCTCAACTTTCAACGGCGACTTGTATGTCGCCACTGAAACTTGCAACATAATTTTTTAAAAAAAATTATAAAAATGCTGATAATTAGTGGCGACACTAGAAAGTCGCCGTTGATTCTCGACTTTCAGCGGCGACATTCAGCGGTGACATGTATGTCGCCGCTGAAACTTGCAACATAATTTAAAAAAATTATAAAAATGCTGATAATCAGCGGCGACACTAGAAAGTCGCCGCTGATTCTTGGCTTTCAGTGGTGACATGTATGTCACCGCTGAAACTTGCAATATATTTTTTTAAAAAAATTATAAAAATGTTGACAATTAGCGGCGACACTAGAAAGTCGCCACTGATTTTCGACTTTCAGCGGCGACACGAAACTTACAACATAATTTTTTTAAAAAAAATTATAAAAATGCTGACAATCAATGGCGACACTAGAAACTTTCAACGGCGACAGCAGACATCGCCACTGAAAGTGTGACTTTCTACGGCGACATGCACTTGTCGCCGCTGAAAGTCTGACAATCAGCGGCGACTATATCTTGTCGCCACAGAAAGTCACACTTTCAGTGGCGACTTTTACTGTCGCCGTTGAAAGTTGAGAATCAACGATGACTTTTTAGTGTCGCCGCTGAAAGTTATTTTTTTTGTAGTGTTTGGATCTTGCACACACACTTGCACTGTATTTGACGAATATATCTGTGGGATGGCATTAACAGGTTATACTGGGCAAAGAAGAGCAGATGAATGATGGGATAAAGGAGGTCGAAATTGAAATTATCGATGAGGACCCCGAGGATGGCCGTAAACCTAAAATCCCTAAAAATAAAGAGAAAGAAGAACACAGAAAAGCAGAGTTTGAGAATGCAATGCTAGTTGTGGTCACCATAATCCTAACGTTAACATACGAAGGGGTGTTAAATCCTCCCTCAACACTTTTCAGAGAGGGAACTGAAATACATTGGACATGCCTTTCCGCCAGAAAACACGGCTTAATAAAGGACATTAAGAACTGTCCATCCAAATTGGCTTTTGCGTTCTTGTTCTTCAACACCTTGATCTTCTTCGAATCCACCCTCTACTTGCTTTTCACTTTGCGGGGCCGTCGTGCAGTCTTATTGGGAGGGCTCTTTATACACCTTATTGCTGGTTACAGCATCTTACTCATGGCTTTCTCCTATTATACCGCTTATGTTGCTATTCCACTCTGTTTGATAGCTTATTTTCTTGTAACCTTACTCATGTTTGCAACCGACAGAGTGATGATGGCTGATATGATAAAAGCCATACGCGATTTGAAAATAATCCCACCATTTCAGCCTTATCAGCGTTTCGGCTAGGCTGCATGATTGGTAAGTTGATATTTGTTTTTGGAAATATATAACAATAGGTTGCATTTTGTTTTTAGTTCTATAATTTTATTTCGTGGTTCTCAGGCGAATCAATTCACAAAAGAATTATTAACTGGCATTGACGGAGTTAATTTTACTTATGTAGACTTAACTTATAGTAACTATATATATTGTTGACATGTACTTGATCTTGCATTTGTCACCCAGATTTTGTTTAATTTTCTTTGCACCTCGCATTTTATTTTTAATCATACCTAGTCAATTTATTTCTATGTAAACATATTTTTACCACGTAAGCAAAGATGTTAGTAGATTAGTAGAGTTATAGTAAAATTAACTTTGACAGTGCCAGTTTTATGGTTGTGTACATTCTTATAACTATAGAGACTAACATTACAAATGGATCAAAATAAAAGGATTGAGAACAACAAAATAAAACTATGAAGATTAAAAGCAAAATACAATCAAATACAGGGGCCAATTATTGTATTTCTCTTTTTTCAAAACAAATTAAATATCTTAGATATATTGATAATTATAAATTTTTATTTTATTATATATATATATACATATGTAATCATTACACCAATTGTTTTCCCTCTTAACAGTATTTAAAAGGATCGTAAGTGCATGGGGACTGCAGCTGACAAGAGAGAGATCAATTCCCATGAGGAATGAGGAAGGCGAATAAAATGTCGTTTTCTTTTCTTCTTGTTTTTTTTTTAATATGATTTCTTTTCATCTCACTTATATTTGGGTCACTTGGCTTGTTTTATAATTACTTACATGTTTCTCATTGATTAATTATCCATGCGTGATTTCTTGTTTTGTTCTATAACATTTCAAAGTGATGAATAATGAGAATTTCACGGCTATTCGGCAACTTAAAATCCGTGCATCATTGCTGTTTTCAACTATTAACATATCCGTGGCCAAAAAAATTAAGTAAATTTACACCTAGTTTTCCCAAAAGATTTTTTTTTGGTGAAATCCCCCAAAAGATTTTTAATAACAAAGTTGAACATTTTGCTATGCTCAATACTTGAGCACCTAAATATAATTTTTCTATAAAAAAACTATAAACCTATCGTCTTTATAAGATTTAGATTGACATAAATGGTAAAAATAATCCATATAGTTAAGCTAAATTATCTTTTCGGAATTATTAGGTATTTTCTTTTAAAAAACAAAAAAAAATTCTAGATGGTTAATATTTATATCGTATATGCTCTTAAGCTTTTGTGGCATTCAAGCTAAGAATTGAAATCATGTAATTGATATTTTTAAGAAAAAATATTACATATTACATATATTGATAATTATATATTAGATATGACTCCTTCATAAATAACACGTGCATGGTTTTTAAATATAAGGCATTTAAAGACAAGGAATTGAATTAAAAAAAACAAGGTTATAAATTTATAAAGAAACATAAAATTCATCTAATGTCTTATAGTTCTTAGTAACACACGTATGATTTTTAAATATAGAGAATTTAAAGAAATAAATTAAATTAAAAAAAGTGAGGGTATAAATTGAAAAAGAAACATAAAATTCACCCAATGTCTTATATTTTGAATCAAGAGGTGCTTCTAAAAATGATTTATATTGTGATCTGGAGGGAGTATAATATAATTATATACACATTCACTGAATATGGCTCACAAAGATCCAGATGTGATATCAGTGTCAAAGTTAATTGATAGGCAGAATAAGATTATTTGACACACGCTTATATTAATGCTTTATCCATGTTTATGGCAGCCCAAAACAAGTTCATTTTGAGACAAATCATATTATAAATTACTCCATCCGATTGCCATGAAATAGGCCAGAGTTACGTTTGTTTGACTAGCAACTGAAGGAGAACTCCCTGATTACTTCATGGCTTGTTTGACTAGAAGTTATGTTATTTTAAATTCAAGAATTGAATTATAATCAAGTCAAAATTTTTGAATGCTAAGTTACAATAAATTAAAGTTCAAAAACTAAATTACAACCGAATTAAAAATAAAAAAATAAAGATTAATTTTTTTTATTAAGAAAGACGGAGGGAATACTCTTGTGATCCACGTTTTCCTCCAGTTGCTTTTGACAATCTTGTAAGTTTATGGAGAAATCCTTCAATATCTTAGCATTCAGTAGATTCTTCAACTAATTAAAGTGCTTTGTGTCATCTTAAACCTAATTACTTCGTGGAAATCGTGTGTGTGGTGTGTGTGTGTGTTGATATGCAACTGATTCAGAGTTAAATCATTTACATTCTTATTATAGTGATTAGCAGAGGAAAGTGAAAGAGTACTACAAAGATCGAATGAAGGATCAGCGAAGTGACAAAGATGACGAAAATCAGCAGTTTGAGAATCCAATTTATGGCTGCCTTGATTATGACTCTAATAACGTGACAAGGTTTTTCCGAATCCTCTTTAATTCCAAGGTTCATATAAAATGCTCTAATTAATCTTTACGGTCTTTAATTTCAAGCCAGCTTTATATTTTTGCCAGAAAAATAAACCATTACTCCCCCCATCATGAAATATAATGAATTTTCTCTGAAGTAAAATATTAAAAATATAAGGTATTTTAAATCTTTTAAAGTGAATTAATAATGTTTTCCAAAAAATCCTTTTAATTAGGTAGTGTAATTGATAATGTTTGCCAATGGAGACACCTATTAAATAGGGGTATGGAAAAACGTATAATTTTAAAGATAATTAATTAATTTATTAGGGATGTAATTAGGTTAAAATTTTTTTATAATATTAAATGGAGGAAGTATACGTTTTGGTAGTAAAGACTTAAACCATTGGTTGGGTAGCTTATTAAATTCAATCTTGTGGATAGAAAAAAGGGTTAAATTTGGCTCATAAACTTTTAGAACTTAATTTAAGCTTGTTTTTAGTGTAATGTTTTTTTTTTAAATTTTGAAAATGGTGTAATGTCGCCCTTGTTATTAATTTTAATCATTAGTTCCCAAAAAAAAATTTGGTCATTTTTTTGGGTCATGTTTGTAAATCTTGTGCCATTTTTTGTAATTATCTTAGTCTTTTTTTGTAATTTTCTTAAACTTTTCTATCATTTTTCGATCAAATAATAGTCAAAATTAACTTTTATTAACGGTAAGGATTACATTGTAAAAATTGAGGAGAAACATTGCATGAGAAAAGAGTTTATAATTCTAAATGCTCTTGAATCCATAATTTATGGGCTAAATTGCTCTTAATCCTAAAAAATTACATTAGGGAGAAATGTATCTATTATTATGGATGTTCGCAAATCCATCACCCAATTTTCTATGTCTTTATATGTAATTTTTTGATTTTTCTTATAATTTTTAAGGTCATTTTCTGTAATTTTTAAACTAACTGATGGTTTAACTTAATTTTTTTTTGGTGGAACAAAGTTAACTTTTAATGATATGGTGCCCAATGCGATATTTTAAAATATTGAAGAGAAAATTGCATCACATGTAATTAATTTACAATACCAGACACTTTTGAGTGAATAGTTGAGGGACAAAAATTTCTTTATCTTAATTATTTAATTGGAACTTTCTTCACTTGCACATTTTAGTTCAATAACTTGAAATCTTTTATTAGAGATCGGGATGAAACTAGCAGCTGGACAAAAGGGGGAAATGGCTGAAAAATTACAATAAATAGATTAATATTGGAGCAAGGAATAAACTAATATGTATGGATTATCTTGAAGCAAGGAATAAATTCAATTAATATGTGCAGAAATACAATAGTCCCAAAATTACCAAGCACGCAAGTGGCGTTTGATTCATACACGCACTTTTTTTTTTTATGTATAATTCATTTTTAACATATTTTACAAGAATTAAGGGAAATCTTAAATCCTATGGAACTATTTCTAAACATTTAATAAGCTTCTTACTTTGCTTTTATTAAATATCCATAATTTAATAACATATTTTTTCATACCAATATTTAATGAAAGTAAAAGGAAAATCTCATAAAAAAATTAAGGGAAAATGACAATAAAATCTTGCAAATTATATAAATGATAATTTAGTTTCTCAAAATGTCATAATTTCAATGAAATCCTTAGGAATCTCTTTGTCAATAAATTTTAAAATGAAAAGACTATTTTACCTTTACTAAAATAACAAGTTTCAATTACAACTTTTGTTTAAGGAATCACAATTTTCATTCTATAAATTGCAAGAATTGTATAAGAAATTACAACTTGTCTAGTGTAATTACTATTATTGAAAAACAAGTCTCAATCACAACTTTTACTTAAGGAATAACAATTTTGTCCTGTGAATCACAATAGTTGAATAAGAAATCACAATTTATCAAGTATAATTTTTATTGTTGAAAAACAACTTCTCAAAAATAACAAACTCTATTCACAATTTTTGTTTAAATAATCACAACTTTTCTTCAAATAATAACAAGAATTGAATAAGAAAACACAACTTGTAATGAGGGTAAAAAAGTATTTTCAATTTAAAATTTATCACTACAAAAACAATAACTTTTAGTGGTGACTTTTAGCAGCAACTCTAAAAGTCACTGCTAAAAACAAAAAGGTCGCTGTTGAAACTAAGACGTTTTGCGGTGACATCAAAGTCATCGCTGAAATGGTGACCTTTTATGGTAAAAATATATAGTTATCACTAATTGTCAAATTTTTAGTGACGACAAGTGTATGTCATCGTTGAAGATTTAAGTTTCAGTAGTGATATAGAATTTGCCATTGAAAGTTGGCAATGAGCGATGACTTTTTACAGTTGCCGCTGATTGTCAAGATATTTTAAAATGTATTATGATTTCTTAAAAATTAATATTATAATAAATATGTTATAATTTTCAGCAGCAACATATAAGCTGTAACCTCCCTGAGGTTAAACTGTAATTTACGCCAAATCATGATAATCCAGGGTTTAACCCTCAAAGGATTACCAAATTATAAAGTTTTATAAAAGAAATTTCTCAAAATTCTTTTAAAGGAATCCCAATTTCAATAATTCAAATTTTAAACATGATTTAATAAGTCCAAATCAAAGTTTAAAAAGTAACGTGAAAGCTTGAAAATCAATTGGGACCTACAATAATAAGTTTTAAAACTCAAAAACAGATTTTGTGCAAAAAGTGTCATGTGCGCCGTGGCTTATGGCATGTTCGTCGTGACTTATGGCATGTGCGCCATGGCGTGTCTTTTCTATGCCATGCGTTGCGGTGTGAGGCGCCGTGTGTTGCGGCGCATTGCACAAAATTTGACAGCATTAGTGCTATCATTTGACAGCACGAGAAGCAAACTTTTGATGCGTCCCAAATCTTCGTCCGATGTCCGATTGAGGTGGTTTCGGTGTCTACACGAAGTTTTCTCCTAGCTCTAGCTAAAGGCACTAGTTTCACACTCAAACTCATTTTTTAATAAAAGTTGGACATCAAAACCCATTTTGACCACTTCTTTACAAAATCTCACAAATGGGGTGTCCTAATTCATCCACACACGTGCCAATAGCTTATACCAACCATCCAACCACACTTAATGGACTCTTACAAACTCGTACAACGCACCACACAAAATTAAAAACACTTATCTCATAAAATCACCACTCAACTCCGATTTTCACAAAACATAAAGGGGAGGAAATGTTGTACAAAATCAACAATTTCATTCCAAATTTCTCAAAATACATATGTTTCTACTTGCACAAGTATTTTGGCCCTATCTATGAGTTTACAATCAAAACTCATTAATCCATGGCATAAAATACACTAGTTATACACAAAACATGCAAGTAGTGCATAATCATGTTAAATAATCCTAGTTGGCAATTATATTAACAAATACACATGAAAGTAACAAGAGAGGCATATAGAGGATTACTCCACAAATCCTAAGCCTCTGTATATTTTTTCCGACTTGGATCCGATGAGCTAAGTCCTAAAAATATTGAGAATTGAGGAGTGAATATAATCATTTAATAACCAAGTTTCACTTAACCCATACAGTTGCATATTAATTGTAAATATATACAATTAGGCAAAGAAGCACAATTAGCACATGTTTTATGGTTAATGATTTTGTAAAGTTTTGTGGTTGGACTTTAGGTTTGGATGAACCCTAGTCTCTAAATAGATGTTTTAGAGCAATGTGGACCATTGATTACTGTTGTTTAACCTGATGGAAGCTTGATGGAATCAATGGAAGATTGTTAAAGTTTTGGTTACACTAAAGATAAGAGGAGGCTCTAAGAGTTGCTAAAATCTACGAGTAATGTAATATCCTAAATTCATTATTCTAGAATTAAGTATTAACAGGGGTGAATTAGTAACTTAATGTGAGATTAGAGTTTTAGATAATGTAATATTATTTAAATCCTTTGGGTTATTACATGGAATAGATTAGAGTAGAAGAATGTTGTTAAGAAGTAGAGCGTGTGAGCATAGTGAGGAGTTTCCTTACTATGCCAAGCACCGTGTTTAGTGTTGGATGCATTGCGATGCATGATGCAGAAATATGATAGATAAGGACATGGCTAACTTGTGGAGAAAGGAAAGAAATAGAGGAAAAGAGTGTGGGAGTGGAGAAGAGGAAGGGCTTGTTGGAAATGTGCCCTAAGGCCAATTATTGTACTATAAAGATTTTTATTTATAAAATTTCTCTTTTGTTATCATACTAATTGTATATTCACTATGATAACTGTATCCTTAGATAAACTATTTTGATTGTCCTAAATGTCCTTAATCAGTCATCTATAAGGGATCATAGATGAAATAAGATTAGTATAACTTTGATTAATTATAAAGATATAAATTAAAGTTGTAAGTACTTGAAAGGGTTCGAGGTACTAGATTATCCTGCTATGAGAAAGTTGCATGGTACCTTATCTCATATGTAACCATATCACTAAACCCTTTGACCTGAGATCATCATGGATTCTTACATGATGATCACTGAACTTTGACCTAGTTAAAAATTACCTTTGACCGGGTGATCATAAAGGTTGTGATTGAATTTAATGATATTCATGCAGAGGAATATGAGTGGTCAAGATGAAATTTGTCCCTCATATTAATTAAGATGTATTACGGGGCTGCTCAATGAGTAAGACTGAAAAAATATATGGTCATACTATAATGAAAAAGGTTATTTTCATTATTATAATCAATCTACTTAGAGATCGAGAAAGTAATGGTTAGGTAAAGGAGAATGACAATTTCATGTCTCACACTTAACTGAAATATCATGTGATAAAAAAGATGTGATATGGTTACATGATAGGTTATACATTGGATCATTGATCTCCATATGAATTAGGTAGTTTTAATGTTTTGCTAGAGGCCACTTGTGACTTGTGAGCTAGTAGTGTAATTAGCCTAATGCCAACTTCATGTGGGCATAAAGGGTTGCACATGTAATAGCCTAGAAAAAATAATAATAATAAGTATAATATATATATATATATATATAAGTTGGTGTTTTAATAGTAATTATATTAATTTTGCGAATATGTGTAGCAAGAAGAAGACTTGGTTTAGTGGTTATAATGTAATCACTTATGTAAAAGGTCTAAGGTTTGAACTGGTAAAAGCATAAATGGAGGGGGTTTATTTTTATAATTTTAGCATTATGAAATTACCATTCTACCCTTTCCTCTTTAGATTAAATTTATCCTTTCTCTTCCTTATTCAGTTGGTGTATAGAGAGAGAGAGGATAGAGAGAGAGAAAATTTAAAAAGCCTTTAGTTTTGCTCTCCATCCTTCTGCCATCACCAATCCTTTCCTCCCTTCTTCTTCCTTGTATCACAAGCGTTGAAAAAGGCTCACCTGTAAAAGCCCAAGAATTATAATAAAAAAAAGAAGAAGAATTATATAATAAGTTGGTGTTTTAATTATAAATATACTAATTTTTAAAACAAATATGATAAGAGGAGAAGTTGATTTAGTGGGTAGCCGTGCAAGTACTCTTTCTAATAAGTTTCACAGTTTGAATTTGGCTGAGATCAAGGAGAGTTTCATTTTTTTTTTTCTCTTTTAAAATTACGCAATTGCCCTCCTCCTCATTGATTATTAAAAAGAAAAAAAAAAAAACTTCTCCTCTTTGTTCATTTTCAGAAAGCTCGAGAGGAGGGAGAGAGAGGAGAGATAGCTTAAAATCCCTACTTCCAGTCAAAATTCCTCATTCCCATTCACTTCAGCTCGGGGGATCTGTTGCAGAGGAATGAGAATCAAATCATCATTTCTCCCCTCTTCTTTCTTCTCTCTTTCATCTTTACGATCACTAAAGAGGGAGAAGAGAGTCGTCGTCTGTTCGTCTGCTGCTGCAAAGAGTCCCACAAGATCACGACCTCTCCTCTGTCTCTGCTCTTCTCTGATCTCCAGCGTATCCACATCGGCGTTCTCCATTTTCCTCCTCTTCCTTCTATCCTGGTGTTAACTGGCCATCCACAGTGCGTGAGCTCCGTCCACCGATGCCGTGTAGTCTACTGTGAGTTTTTTTGGTTCCCTGATCATTGTCGTTCCCCTTTCTTCTTGCTCGAGCTATTGCCTGTGGGTTGGAGAGAGAGGAGCTGAAACCATCGCCGTCAATTTTTGTCATTTTTGTCATTGCCTGAGTCCGTGATTGGGAGGGTGTCCATGTTCTTCCTCCCTAGTTGGGTTGCGAGTTCGTAGCTTCCTGTTCGTCTGTCCATAACCTTCCCCTTCTTGCTTCTGCCATTACAAGCCGTCGTTGGTGTCGGCAAGAGTGACTATCACAGCTTCATCTGTCTGCTATTAATAGGTGCTGGAATTTGTTTATCGCTGTTATGCGTTTGCCAAGATCCCTCTGTTCTCCCCTGCTCCAGATCGTGTTTAATGTGAAATACTAAGCTTCTACTCTGCTGTCGCTGTTGCTGGAGGTTGAGGATGGTTGAAAGAAAAAAAAAAATTCAATCTTGCAACTCCTCTATTCATGCGTCACTGTGGATGCTGTGCTGGTGCGTGAGTTCTTCTTCCTCATATTCGATTAGCTTTCTTCTCTAACTCTTTTTAATTGTTGCTGATTCATGCCAAAAGTTTTGTACCCTTCATTTTGCAAATTTCGTGTGTGGGTATGGAATTTTTTTTGCATGTGTGTTGTTGCTGCTGTTCGAAAAAATACATGGATGTATAGGAAGGGGAAGTTTGATTTTAAACGGAAATTTGTGGTT
The DNA here is from genome assembly GCF_029017545.1 of Prosopis cineraria. Taxonomy (NCBI): domain Eukaryota; kingdom Viridiplantae; phylum Streptophyta; class Magnoliopsida; order Fabales; family Fabaceae; genus Prosopis; species Prosopis cineraria. The sequence goes on from NW_026555333.1 coordinate 42,535,229, forward strand.
ACATAGGGAAGGGGCTGATAACATGGAACTGGGCTTGTAATTGAAAATGATTGAGTTAGTGATATTGTAAGATTTTAGGGATGCTGAAATTAAGTAAGAAAATGCAAATATTAGCTTGATAGTTTATGCCCGTATAGTGTTTGATAAAATGCCTAGTAAGAGAGTTGGTTTGATTTTGTATTTTTGAAATTTAATTGGTCTCTGTGAGAAATATGCGAGCATGGAAATTGTGGATCGATGAATTAACTTATAGATTGCAAAAGAATTTAATTATAAATTTATAATTATAGTGGTGTTTTATCATTTAATCTTGAGAATACATTTAAGGTATTTGAGAAATGGGTGAAAGAAGCATGATAAATTTAATTGTGGGTGTTTGGAAATTTTGCCCATAAGGTATAAGAAATTCATATTTCATTTAAATAGTAGTTATGATTAGAGTGATATGAGGTAGGTTGGGAAAAGTGATGATGTTTGGGAAATCATTAAGATATGAATTTTGATTTTTGAAATTTAAGTACTTCCAATTGGTTGGGATTGTGTTGGTAGTGAAATAAAGTTTATGTGATTATATGAAGTAAATTGAGGTTCATTTATACATATTCTTATAGGATGTGTGGAGAAGAGTACCTTGATAAAAATTGATGGAGAAAATTATTGGATTTTGAAATTTAGCAGGTAAGTGAATAGCCCCCCATTATTTTTCAATTAAAGTAGTCTGTTTTTGAAAATATTACATTTTCATATAAATTATTTTAACACCTACGATGATTATTATGTACTTTGTTAATTAAATCGTTTTTGGTTCTGAAAATTTTAGAATGATGGTGAAAGTTAATTAAATTATGGTATATGCATGTATTTTCTTGATGAAATATATTTTCAAGATTGATGGAGACATCTTTGTTTATTTTACTCTAGAAATTCTTGGTTACTAAACTAGCACAAGCTTATATATTTGCTATGAAACAATATTTTGGCAAACTCTGAGATTTGAAATGATTCATGCAAGTTTGATATTGAGAACGTAAATTGTATTTCAAAAATGATTATTCTTGCATGTTTGAAAAATGATTTCATGAGGACTTTAATCAGAACACTGTCGCTAACGGCAGTTCCGTTAGCCCTTGGTGTGCTTTGGTTAATGACTAGTTAGTTTAGTTTTCTTGAGCTCTGTTCTCACGTTTGTTATTCGTGAGCCTCACACTCACGTTGTTTCGTGGCCTTGAGTTGCGTTTGGTTATTTACCCTCGTGGTCTGTGTGTCCACGTTTGTTTCGTGGTTTCGATTGCGTTTGGTTACTTATTCTCGTGGACTGTGTGTCCACGTTTGTTTTCGTGGCATAAGCTGTGTTTGGTTATTTTACCCTCGTGGATTGTGTGTTCACGTTTGATACTTGTTCTGCAAAAGTCCTTAAAAATATTAGCTTTTAATTGATTTATGAACAAACGCTTTGTTGGTTTTATTTAATAAAGGGTACTCTTATTATTTATTTATTTATTTAATTTGCTTTGCAAGCACAAGAGTTGAACTGTTTTGTTATTATTAATTTGGTGGTTTAGTACTTTAAAGTTATATGGAACTTTTTAATCTTCAAATTTTTGATTTTATTATATTGATTGTTCTCAACTAGTATAATTGAATTTTCAATGTTTGCAGTTAGTAAGTTTGTTACTTTTACTCAATTATGAATAAATTATCCTCCTTTAGCATATCAGATTTGAGAAATTTTAACTCATTCATGTTTTATTATTATAATTGATATTCCTAGATATTGTGAGTTATTATTCTGAATTAATTTCCTTTCAATTATTTTATATAATAGTAAGTTTATTATTTTGCTCTGTTAAATTTTATTTTTAGGGATGCTATTCACTGGAAATTATTTTGGTCTCAAATTTATTAATTGATGCTGGACCTTTTGCCGACCTTTAAGGGCTTGCAACTGTGCTGGATAAATGTTTATTTTTGTAAATCCCTTCTCTTTTAACGTAAATATTCAATTAGATGTTTTATTAAAAAAAATTATGCTTAGGAGCTCTATGTTAATTATAGTTAAGATCCTGATTTTTGTTTTATTATGTTGACTGTTTGTGTCTGGAAAATATAGTTTTAATCTGTTGAATGCATACTATAATAATTTCTGTTATAGAGATTTCAAGAGATTTTATATTTTTATTTATAAAGGAGGCTTTGCCGAAATTTTTATAAAAATATTAAAACTTTTATTAAAACAATCATTGTTAAAGATATTATAATTTCAATACAAATCTAATTATGGTTTTGAAAAGTGAAATTTCACTTAATTTGAGCTTAAGGGATATATGATACAATTCATATCCTATGCTGGTCACCTTCTGTTTTGGGGCGTGACATCACCACTGTCTAATGATGTCTAGGTGCACCTTTAAGTCTTCCAACTCTATTTTTTTCTTTATCTATTGTTGCTCTTCTGTGTCATTTATGCTCGAGAGGTTGTCAGAATGAGAGACCAAGTTGCCAGAGCTGCGGTGGTGCTGTTGTGAGCTTGGGTTTTACCTGTTGATTCGATTGCTGTGTTTTCTCATGAGTAGCGTTCAATTTTCCCTCTCTCCTATTTTATTGGAAGTTTCATTTTTCTTCTTTCCATAACTTGTGCAATATCGAGCTTTCTCTTCTATTCAGTATTCAAGAACCTCCTTCTCTCTTCTCTGCTGTCTGGGCTAGCCAAGTTGAGGTAAGGAACTTTGGACCTTCCATTTATGGATCATTTGTATGTGTGAGAGTGTGTGTGTGTGTGTGTGTGTGTGTTGCTGTTACTGCTTCATGTGTGTAGTTACAATACTTTATTTTGTTCTATCGTCGCCTATGTTGTTATAGAGAGGAGAAGATTGAAACTCTAAGCTTGAAATCCATCTGAACTTGGTAATAACATATGATACATGTGGTGTGAGGGTTTGAAGTTTCAAAACGTCATCTACCCTATAACTACATGTGCATGCACAGAAAGGAGAATTTTAATTTAAATAGATATTATGGTTGTATAAGGAAGGAAGATGATCTTGTATATTGGGGTTCCATTTGAAAATGATTGAATTAGTGATATGTAATGTTTTAGGGAAGCTAAAATTTAGGAAGGAAATGTTAATATTAGCTTGATAAATTATGCCTAATAGAAAATTTTACCTTATAGAAATAGAATGGCATGGCTAAAGTTTTATGAAGGAAGTCATAAGGATGAATAATAATACTTGGCCTAACTTTAAATCATAAATTTGGTTTTAAACTTTAGATGATGATGGTTAATTTGAAATTGTGTATAAGATTGAAAATCTGTTTAAATTTTATTTATTTATTTATTTATATCTTGAGAGGGTGTGTGGAAGAATGAAACCCTGACAAGAATTAGAGGAAGGATCGAATTTCGAACTCCGACATGTAAGTGAATAACATCCCCTTTAATTTAGTTTTTATTTTCAATAGATTTCTACTAAAATATTTCACTCTTATGAATTACGTTAGTTTTGGAAATTATGAAATATTGATAATGGATAATTAGATGACGATATGTGCATTTATTCCTCAAGAAATATATTTCAAAGATTTATGAAATTATTTTGTTGATTAAACTTTGAAAATTCTTGGTTATTCAATTAATGCAATCTTACATTATTTATAAGATATTATTTTCGACAAGTATTAAATTAGAATTTGAAATGATTCATGCGAGTTGGGTATTGAAAAAATAAAATGTATTTCAAAAGTGATTATTTTTCTCACATGTTTGACACATGATTTTTAAGAGGACTTTAAACAGAACACTGCTGCTAACGGCAGCTCTGTTAGCCCATAGCGTGTTGTGATTAAAAACTAGCTAGTTTATCTTGTGAGCTTTGTTTTTATGTTTGTTATTTGTAGGCTTTGTACCCATATTTGATTTCGTGGCTTGAGTTGTGTTTGGTTAGTGCTAGTCTTGTAGACTGTGTGTCTACATTTATTTTCATAGCTTCAACTGTGTTTGGTTACTTACTCTTGTGGACTGTGTGTCCATGTTTGTTACCTGTTCTATTGAGTTCTCAAAATTCTAAGTATTAACTAATATGTGTTTTCGAAATTTTCATGATTTTGGTTAGCAATTTTGTTACTTTGATATATGTGTGGATAAATTGTTTTCTTTGAGCACGATAAAATAAATTAGTTTCAATTTACTCTCATGTTACGGTTATGATTATTATTTACAGACTTATAAGTTTATTATGATGAATTATTATCTTTTTAATTAGTCTACTATTACTTGAGTTTATTATTTTAATTCTTTTACATTTTACTTTGAAAATGCTATTCACTAAAAAAATTTATTTGGTCTCAAATTTATTAGTTGATGCTGATCCCACCACCAACCTTTGAGGAGCAATGTAGCTATAGTGGGTGGAAATTTTGTTTGGTATTGTAACCTCTTGGAGATTAAACCACAATTGACTCCAAATCATGGCAATATAGGGTTTAACCCTCAAAGGATTATCAAATTGTAAAATTTTATAAAAGAAATTTCTCAAAATTCTTTCAAAGGAATCTCTATCCCAACAATTCAAATTTCAAATATTATTTAATAAGTTCGCATTAGAGTTTTGAAAGTAAAGCGGAAGTTTGAAAATTAATTGGGACTCAAAATAATGAATTTTAAAACTCAAAAACAAATTTTGTGCATAAAGTGTTACGTGCAACGGGACTTACGACGTGTGCGTTGCAGCGTGCCTTCACGGCACATTACACAAATTTTGAAAGTATTAGTGCTGTCATTTGACAGCACAGGGCGTGAACTTCCAACACGTCCTAAATCTTTGTCCGATGTTCCATTGAGGTTGTTCTAGTGTCTACACGAAGCTTTCTCCTAGCTTTAACTAATGGCACTAGTTTCATACTCACTCATTTTTTTATAAAAAGATGGACATCAAAATTCATTTTAACCACTTTTTCATAAAATTTCACAAATAGGGTGTCCCAACTCAATCACACGTGCTAATAGCTCACACCAACCATCCGACCACATTCAATGGACTCTTGCAGACTTATGCAATGCACCACACGCAATCAAAAATGCTTATCTTATCAATAATTTCATTCCAAATTTTTCAAAATATATATGTTTCTATTTGCACAAGTACTTTGGCCCTATTCACAGGTTCACAATCAAAAATCACTAACCTAGAGTACAAAATACACTAGTTATATATAAAATCATGCAAGTAGTGTATAAATCATGTCAAATAATCCTAGTTGAAAATCATTAATAGACAGTAACAAAAAGAGGCATATAGAGGATTACTCCATAAATCCTAGGCCTCTGTATGTTTTTCCCAACTTGGATTCGATGAACTAGGTTCTGAACATATTGAGAATTGAAGGGTGAGTACAACCACTCAGTAAGCAAGTTTCACTTAACCCATATAGTTGCATAACAATTGTAAATAAATGCAATTAGGCAAATAAGCATGGATAGCACATAACACTCGACCACGGTTCACAAAACTAACCACCATGTGACCGGGCTTGCTGTAAAGCACTTTATCATATTATTTTGCAAAAGATAATACAGGGTCACAAAAATAACAACCATACACCTTCAACACATGTCAAACTACAAAACTAACAATCATATGGCTGGACTTATATGCATGATCATATGCCAACATTATATCCTTCTGTTACCTTTAACACAAAATCGGTGGCTATCACGTGGCTACGTCCTTTACAAACTAACTTAGTTTTTTACTTGTGAGGAGCTACTGGGCCAGGGTGAACTCACTCACTTATGTAATCTGGTTTCCTTCAATACTAACAACCATGGGGTGTCATACCCTTAATCTAGCCTCCTCATGAATCGATGGAGACTAGTTAGGTTTGAGTCCCTCATAGAACAAGTGGGATAGTCTTGAATTAACCATGGGACAAGGGCTACCTCTCGATTTTAATGGTTGGTGCTAAGGCTAGTTCCTAATTTCAATGGTCACCACCGCCAATACCATGTGAATTCTAACCAATCTACTCCTCTTCCTAAGCAACTTCCACCAATGATCATGCTATACACATTTCTCATATATATGCATTTTAACAATCAATTCATAATACATGAACTCACATACTCAATACTCCACAATTCAACACATAATATATCACAATTCTCTACCTATAGTAATAAATAATAATGAACATTCAATGAACTGTTTTGGTTATTGAGATCTTGATCTCACCTTGTGGTTATTTACATTTTTACAAGTTTTGACTTTAGTTGTGCTAAAGAAAAACATTTGAGCCGAGATTAGAAAATTCTCATTGAAACCCATTGTAAGAATTTGGTGTAATAAACTTGTTTTATATAAGTTGTGTATTTGTATATAAGTTACCATAGGAGTATTATATAAATGTGCAAAAGCATTTTGATTGTGAATGAATACATGATTTCTGTCACGCCTTAACTTAAGAAAAATCTAATTCTAATATTCCATATTTCATAAGCCTTAACTCAAGAAAAATCTAATTCTAATATTTGTATATGTAATTAATATAAATAAACAACTATACAATATTTTTTATAAAATTTACAAATCATCAATCTTTTAGAAAATTTTTGCTAAAACTTCTTGTGAAAATAGAATTTTCAAAATTTTACAACACAAATTTACGATATCAATTTAACAAAAGGGAGCTCCACTCCTCAACAATAGCCAAACAACATAATATAGAGATCAAGATTCCAACTATAGTTTATGTGGAGCACCTAAAATCTAAAACATTATTTATAAAATACAATATATAAATCATAAATATAGCATCTCTATTTCAACCCAGAAGCAAAATCCCTTCAAGGATTTGATGGAGGTATAGGGTCAGCTATGCCATCTAAGACTAAACTAAATATTTTTCAGTGAATAACGTCCTAATCATAACATTTTTGCAGAATCATAATGAATAAAATACAATAATTATATACATTACATAATAAAGCAATTCAATATATATGAATTTATAAACTTGAAATAAAAGTTTTGTATAACTTCAATGATGAAAATATTTAAATTTATAATGACAAAGCAACATTAGCATTTGATCTTGACAAGTCCAAATGATTAAAGAAACAAATAAGAATAATAATATTTATTAAATAAAAAAATCATTATGTATGAAATCAACACTTAATTAAAATTCATATATTTATTTATTTATTTTTGTGGGAGATTTGTCAGAATAATTTACAAACGTTAACATGCAGTCCATGAGGGTAAATAACTAAACATGGCTTATGCCACGAAAATAAACGTGGACACACAATTCACAAAAGTAAATAACTAAATGCAGTCGAAGCCACGAAACAAATGTGAATACGAGGCCCACGAATAACAAACGTGAGAACAGAGCTCATGAAAATTAAACTAGCTAGTCACTGACTAAGACACCAAAGGTTAACGAAACTGCCATTAGCAACCATTGTTTTTCATAAAATTCCCTCCAAATCCATTTGCAAACATGTGAGAAAATAATTATTATTAAATAAAATTTTTATTTTCAATGTCGAACTCGCATGAATCGTTTTTATATTAATCTAATATTTGATAGGATAAAAAAAACCTTATAATCAAAGTCCAAACTTATTTTAATTGATCAAATAATATTTCAAATGTGATAAAGATAATTTCTCAAAATAAAGTAATTTTAATCAACAAATATCCAATAATCACATTATTACTATTAAAATGATTTGCAGAAAAATGTAATATTTTAGTAAAGGAAATTTTGACTGAAAAAAATCAGTTGAAACGCTATCCACTTACCTGATATGTTCTCAAATGTAAAACTTACTCCAAATTGGCACTCTTGCGTCAATGCTTTATCTCAAAGTTCCTGATATCCAATTAATATCATTGTCATTTTCTCTTATATGCCTTATCATTCAATATCTTCAATCCAAAAAATGATTAAAAATAAAGATAAAAATATTAACTTCAAACTTTCTCAATCATCACATCAAACACTCCACAAATATTTTAAAGATGAATATATATAGGCAACAATTTGGCCTTGAATCACCAACAAAATATCTTTTCCAAAAATCTTCAATTTCAAATCTTCTCTTATAGAAAACAAGTGTCTTCCATATTTATAAATTACCTAGCAAATTTTTTTTTTTAATCGAAACACCAAATGTACATTAATTCCAAATCCCTCCATAAAGCTTTTTAACATTCACATATTTTGCCTAACAATTTCTTAATAAACATAGCTGCATTATCTTTATGATCAAACTTTTATATAATATCAAACTTAATTCACAAGATAATAGCATTCAAGCCATTCAGTCACTCAAAGAATCTAACGAAATTTTAGAAAACACATAATCAAGCAACTCTATCTTCCAAGCATTTTATCAAGCATCTCATAGGCGCCATTCTACAAATTTCATGTCCAAGTTCTGCTATACAAATCTCATTCTAACCAATTTTTCCACATCAACCAATCCAAACAAAAATAATTTAACTCAGAATTCTAATTTCTACTTATCATAATTATATTTTTAGCACATAAATTTCCAGCTTAAGTTCCTCTCTCTCTCTCCCCCCTTCCTCTTGTCTTTTTTAAACAGATACAAACAACGGGAAAAAGTCAAGAGAAAAAAAATTCCAACTTCAACTCTATCACGTCTTATACTACGCGCATAGATTTTTATCAAGGAACATAAAAAAAATCATGGTTTCTCGTCTCAATAGAAACAGCAGGACAGAGAAACAAAAGGTGAGGAATGTCTCAATTCAAAGCTAAAACACAAACAAGAAAAAGAGATTATGCATCAGGAGTGGAAGGAGAAGAGGGAAAACCTGATGCTCAATCTGTCACAGTAGCTCAATCAAAGGAAAGAGAAGAGAAGTTCACTGTGAAAATAGGGGAGGAAGAATCCCAACGCACAAACACAATGGCATCGTTGAAGGAGGAGGATTTCGGCATTTTCCTCCAGTCACCAGCGGCGGACTAAGAGAAGCGAAGCTGAAGGAAGAAGAAGATTTGAACAAATTCAACCCACGGACAGAGATGCTTGTTGACACCGATGATTTCCATAGGAGAAGAATGAAAACTCCTAACCCAAGCTTCCTGCATGACAGATCATAGCAGTCGCACAACCCACGCCGGAGGAACTAGAATGGAGGGAGAGGAACGATGGCTGGTACGGAGCTCTCCTCTCTTTTCTCTAGAACCGTATCGAAGAGGATGAAGGGAAAAAAATATTCGGTCCTCCCCTCCTATGCTCCTCGCCTTGTTCTCTATATATATAAATATATATTTTATTTTTCAACAAAGACATTGCAATAATTTCACAAGTTGAAGCAAAAGCCAATAATAATAATAATAATAATAATTATCATTATCATCATCATCTTGTGCTCCACAAAGATTTGAACTCTGAAGCAACAAGTAAAAACTCAGAATAATTTTCACTAAGCTAACCATTCACTTTATTATAACTACCTCAAAATTTATAAAAATACAATCAAAATATGCTATTATTAATTAATTTTTTTAATTTTATTATTTATTATTATTATTATCATTATTTGTTTTTTATCTTATTATTATTATTATTATTTTGTTATATTTTTTTAAAGGTTATTACAATTTTGTATCCAGAGCTATATGGTGTGTGTATGTATGGCTTGTAAGTCTTAGCCCGATGTGATTATATAAGTGTGTTGAAGTGACTATGGTGATTTAGGTTAGGGATTGAGTATTTGTACATGTGGATATGTTTGACGTGTGATTAGTGTGATAGTTTGGCCATTAGTATGAATGATAATAGAAACATGAGACCTTTGCACAAAAGTGTGTGATGGGCAGTTGAGCGACTAAATGTATGTATATGTGTTATATATGTTGTGTATATGAATGGTCAATCAAGTGTAACTTGTTTCAATGGATATGGTCAATGCCCTAAAAGCGGCCAATGACTTGAGGTTTCTAATTGAGATGCTCAAGTGAAAGATTTTGACTTAAATTGGTGAAAATATACTTGGGTGTTTAACTTTTAAGTGAGATATATGATTTAAATAAAAGCAATGTCATTGGTTAGAGTTTGAAATAAATTTCGTGTGGGTGCTTGATTCACCCCATTTGGACATTGGATGCAAAAATGGTGTAAGCTCAAAGTTCGCATTAGAAATTATTATTTTGATAGCAGAATCTAATGTGTGCGCTGTGGCACATGTGTCAACATGCCATGCTGCACGGCACAAAACAAATGCCAGTGACTCCGTGCCACTTGCCGCAGTGCATGGATCACATTTTACTCAAATTATGTTGTTTCAATTAAGTTTCTCTTAAGGTTTCCACACACCTAATTTGAGTGCTTCCATTGTATATAATTTTTATAACTTGAACATCTTTATAAATGGTTTTTTAAATGTTTTAAGTTGGGATTCCAACCCTTTTAAAAAGAATTTAAATTGTTTATTAGATTATGTGGAAGGTTAAATGGTAATGTCAAGAAGGGCATTATAGGTAATCCTTTTTTGTCTTTACTTGCTTGCTTGGATTGTTTGTGAAAATTTAATGTGTTTTGGATATATATATATATATATATGAAAGCATGTTTCGTTTTTAGAAAAATATGTGAAGTGGGGAATGGTTTGGGAAGAATTATGTCTATATAATTGTGAAAATGGTTTTAATGAAAATTATGTTAAAGAATGATTATGATTATGTTTTGTATGAAAAATAGACTTTAATGATTATGTGTTTTTTGGGATAATGTATAATGATTTCCATTGTTGTATGGCATGATAATGTTGTGAGAAGGTGGGAGTCCACTCTAAGGGGTTAGTTTAAATCCACATAGTATTCATTGACACCATAAAAGGCTTTGGTGATCAATTATTATTGTTTGGCAACCTTATTATCACTTACGAGGGTGTGGACCATGGCAAATGACATGTCAAGTATTCACAAAGGGAAAATCCCTGGTTTGAGAATCGGTGCTGGCGCCTTTGGCCAAGGTGCCTCCCACAATTGATTAGCTTGGACCATTCTAATATTATAGACTTGATCTTATTTGTATTATTAGTACTGTTATTAATCCACAAATTCAGTCGATGGTAACAAGAAGACTGTGTGTATGTCATAAAGTTGTATGAATATAGTTGTGATATTTTGTTGCATCTTGACAACAAGAGGACTAGAGGACTAGAACAATACCATTATTCTAAGTGCACTTGTATGAATATAGTTGTGATATTTTGTTGCATCTTGACCTAGAATATTGTATATGTCATAAAGTTGTACATGTGCGCTTGTGTCCCTTTTGATTAAATATGGGGCTTTAAGTGGCCAATATGTGTTTTGGATGCTTGTAATTGTGTATGAATATTCAATTAGGTGTAATTCAGTCCCTTAGGTAAAGTTCATGCCTTGGTTGGGCTTTTGGCACTTGATTCAGTAAATTAGACACCTTAGGATGGATTATGTTTGAGAAAGTAGTTGTTTTATACCCAAGTGTAATCTATCTTTTAATTAGTATATCATGTTGATGTAAAGTTAATGCCATTAGCTAGGTAACTCAGTTAGTTACAAGTGAACATCTAAATTACCTTAATCAAACATCAGATAAAAAATTGATGCATGCTAGAAGTTTGCTCTAGATACTGTTATTACAATAGAAGTTGATGTTATGTGATAACATTATGAGTTGCAACATGTACATCATAAAGCACTTTTGGCCATGGCGCATTAGACATTTGGCCATGGTATGTCTTCTCTATGTCATCTGTCATGACAGATGACATATATGCCATGGTGGTTGGACTAATGTGATCATGACAGATGACATATATGCCATGGTGGTTGGACTAATGTGGGTTGAAATTATGTTTTTGACTCTGTTTCAATGTTATAGTTTTTTAAGTTTGTTTGTCATGCTTCCAACTAATTTAATATTCTGATTTAACTTATATTTGAGCTTAAATAATTTTAAAAGTGTTTTTAATTGGGATCCCGTCTTTGAAATGTTTTATTTATAAATTATGGTTTAATCCTTTCTATAATGTTAAGTTAACTCCTAATTATTAGGATAGAATGTTTGGCGGTTAAGTGTCATGGTAATGTTTGTCAGACATCACAATCGTCATCATCATTATCATCATGTTAAATTAATTTATAATTGATGGAATCTTGAATACTTAACTAGCTCACCTCTTTCAATGAAATTGCCAAGAACAGTTGGGTGGAGTTATCAATAAGTCTTGACGTCACAATCGACCCTTCTATATTAATCAAGCACTACAATTGGCCAAAAAGGTCAAAAAGGTCCTCCTCCACTATTTTTTTCCCTTCCAACAAACAGAGTATATAGTTGCTTTTCTTTTTTTATTTTACCAGCTATATAATTGCTAGTGTCATGGGACATGAGAGTGTTATTTGAAGTATTTTCTTATTGAATTGGCCAAACAAATTAACATTGATAATAATGTCATAATTGAAGTCTTTTGAACTCTCATGTTCGAAGCAAGTAAACATTAACAACAAAACTTATATAAAAGTTTCACAATACTTTATTTGCTTTTAACTATTATTACTTTGTGAAGAAGTATATATTAATTTGCAAAGAAATGTGATCAATTAATAAAAGGTTAAAGTTTTTTTAAATACTTTTTTAAAAAATACTGAACACTTTATATTAATAAGTGAGGTAATTTTTTTTTTAAATTCATTTTTTTAAGGGCAAAAGACCCCTTTTGTGAGCAACACATTAAGTTTGTCTTTTTAAAAGGTCAACCTTTTTATATTAAGCAAGTATTACAATTGGCTAAAAAGGGCCTCTTCCATTGCTTTTTTTCCCAAGCAGAGTATATAGTTGCTTTTCTTTTTTATACCAGCTCTATAATTGCTAGTATCATGAGACGTGAGAGTGTCATTTGAAATATTTTCTTATTGAATTGGCCAAACAAACATTGGTAATAATGTCATAAATGAAGTCTTTTAAACTCTTATGTTCAAACCAAATAAACATTAACAATAAAACTTATATAAAAGTTTCACAATACTTTATTTGCTTTTAACTATTATTACTTTGTGAAAAAGTACTCCCTCTGTTAAAAATATAAAGTATTTTTAACTGAATCTCACTTCTCAATAAAGTAGTTATTTACTTTTTAACTAATCTTATCTTTTCATATTTATTCCTATTAAAAATCCTATAATAAATATAAAGTCATTATCAATAGGGGTATTTTTAAAAAAGGCAATGATTACACCTCGAAAAATTAAAAATGTTTTATATTTTTGAACATCTAACTTTTTAAAAAATGCCTTATATTTTTTAATGGAGGGAATATGTAGTAAATTGCAAAGAAATGTGATTAATGAAAGGTTAAAGTTTTTTTTCCTATGCTTTTTTTGGGGAGTATTGGATGTTCTATACTGATAAAATAGCCAATTTTCTCCCAAAGCCATTTTTTTAAGGGCAAAAATCCCTTTTTGTGAGTGACACATTAAGTTGCCATTTTTGCTGACACAGTACGAGTTTGGGGTTTAGTACAGTGATAGGCAGGACTTTGATCTTTTATTGTTAATTTATCTTTGAACTCTTTTTTAAGAGTATTGGGCACTTTAAAATTTTTGTTAAAATAAAATTTAATAAATATTTTTAAATTATTTAACTATTTAATAATTTAGATATTATTATTTATAAATATTCATATAAAATTTATAAATTATTTTTAGACATTAATAGCTCAAGCTAGTTTTTGATAACTTTATAAATGACTTATAAATTGTGTGTAAAGATCTGTAAATAACAACAACAATAACAACAATTTATTATTATTATTATTATTATTATTTATAATTAAACTATAGAAAAGGACTTTATAAAAAATTAATATTAATTAAGCTTCTTAAAATTTTTAGACCATTCTTTGTAATTTTTTTGTCAATTAATATTCATCCTCCAAAATATTACACTATCCAAATTTAATATTTTAATCTTTTGTAATTTTATAATAAAAATGGAGGGAATAAACCTCCAAATTAATAGATAAAATTAATATTGTCTTATAGAACTTGTATCTTGTTTTTTAATTTTAAAATTAAAAACATATCACATTATATGTATTTTAAATTCATATTGTTGGAAAATAAATCTAGCTAGATGCTATGAATTGAGGGTGGGTCCTTGAAAGTTTTTAAAGTTCAACACATGTACTTTTTAATTATATATGAGTAAGTGTATATACATATATATATATATTTTATCCGTTTAAAAATATAAAATATTTTTAATTAAATCTTACCTTTTAATAAAGTAGTTACTTGTCTTCAAACTAATTTTATATTTTCATATTTATTCTTATTCAAAATGTTGTTTTACCCTATAATAAATATAAAATAATTTATTCAATATGAACACTCTTAAAAAAAATACAATGATTATACTTTTAAAGATTAAATATATAGTATATTTTTAAATATTCAGCTTCTCAAAAATTATTTTATATTTTTAAAAGACTAAGGCTTGGCAAGTGAACTTGAGCAGCCAGCCAATTTAGCATCTAAGCATGAAATTAGCAGACATATCAACATTTTTTAATATCATTTATGCCATGTCAATGTTTTTTTAAAAACAGAAAAATAATTTTATAGACAAAATAAAGTAGAGAAACCTCGGACATTGAAAAAAAAAATACAAAAGCTTGAACCAAAACTCGTATAAATTATGGAAATAAAAGTTATATTTTTTCAGCGGGGAAAAAAAATGTAAATACGTTCCTTTTCCTGGCCTGTCCGTACGTTTTGTGCGAGAGGGTCAACGTTGAAGGCTGCCATCGTTTTCAGAAGTCAGAACTGTAGAAATAATAATATATGGCTATAAATCTTCCATGAGTTCGGAGTTATCACGTGTGCGAAACGGTGCATCGCCTTTTTCACAAAAAATATAAAATCAAAATCCCTATCGTTATCAGCTAAATATGGTTCGAGATTTGCCCCCGAGAGAGCCTGCATCAGCAATGAAAGCGATGACAAAATGAATAAAAAGATGATACAATAACTAAACCCTCTCTCGCAGAAATAAAATATAAAAAGATGTAATGATAGGGTAAAAAATGTAACGAAACTCTCTTCCATACATAAAGGAGTAATTAATTTACTCGATCTCCAGATTATGGAAAGCCTTGATTTCAAGGGGAAAAAATGTTACTATGCCGAATGTGTATAAAAAACACGTAAATGTGTGACATTATATTAACCAGAATTGTGCTAAAAAAATTAGTCAATATAAGTGGAAACACTCGTTAATTTATTCTCTTAATAATTTTGGTTTTATATGTATGTGTAATTGACAATTGTTCGATCATAATGTATTGATTTTTATTTTCTTAATTTTTCATATATATAGTTCTTTTATTTACCTTATTTGTCTTTTAAAGTAAATAAATTTTCAATTTTCTCTACAATTTAATTTATATAATGTTAATAGACAAATCATCCACTCAAAATTTTATTATAATAACTCAAAAGAAAGTTGACATTAATTTTAAATTGAATAAAAAAATTCATTACTAAAATAAGATTAAAACAAAAAAATTCAAATTAGTTAAACCATTCTAATTTTTGAGTTAACTCAGGTTTTATTAAAACCGTTCGCGATGCAATGCAGTCCAACCTATAGAATGGGTTAATGAGTTGAACCAGACCATTTTTATATCTAGGTGGCAGTCCAACTAGTTTAATCAATTGGGTCTTAAAACAATAATATCAAGCTCAAATATTATCATACCTATGATAATTTTTTACTGGATTTTACCCCTCAATAAAACTTCATTTTTACTTCAACAAATGAGAACCCATATATAATCTATAAAGAAATTTAAACTTGTAATTGATTTAAGAAAAATAGGCCACTGATTCCTATATACAAGGGATTCATTCAATGTCCTTAAAAACCGGCTGGGATAATAAATATAAAAAGTGAACAGAGACTGATGACCTATTCTTTATTAAAAAATATAAGGTATTTTTTAAATAAAAATATTTAAAATTATAAAGTATTTTCAGTTTTTAAAAATAAAATTATTAATTTTTTTCAAAAATAATCTTAATTAGGAGTCTAATTAATTAGATTTTTTAATTGAAATAACTTATATATTAAATAGGAATAAACGTGAAAATGGCATTTAATTTCAAAGACAATCAATTAAGTCATTGGAGGATGTAATTCAATTAAAGATACCTTATAACATTAAACAAGGAGAGTAATAATTAAATAAAAATTATATGCATATATATATATATATATATATATTTTTTTTTGACCAGTATACATATAAATATATATAAATATAATATTTAAATATTGATAATGTCATTATTAGTTCAAGGTTAATGTTCAGCCTTAACATATTAAATTTTAATTTTCTAACTATTTCACGCACACATATTTACATTATTTGTCAGGCAAATGAGTTACGTTTTAAATTCGTTTAATTCATGTAATGTTAATAAACAAATGCATGCTCTTGAAATTTTATTACACAAGACAAAAGAAAGTGATACTAATTTTTCCATATCAAACAAAAATTGTTATTACTAAAATAAGATAAAAAAAAACAGATCCAAAATATAATCCGTTCCGGATTAATTCCAAACCTATCAAAGCACCCCGGATTCAAAACGTTCCAAAACGGATGAGTGTCCAGAATGAGGTAATGAGTCACAAACTGAGGTAGTACTTCCATAAGCTGGCGTGACGATCCAAGCTTCCAAGTCATAAAACACTGCTGGGTTGAACTCTCTCAACCATTTTGAACAATTTAATACTTAAAGCAATTTTTAAACTCGCGTCCGCACTGGCTGGGATGCTTCAAGATTTCCCTTATCATCGCTCTCAACCAAGATTCACTGAATATTACAGTGATGGAGTAGACGAAGGCGAAAAGAGCAAGTGGAATGGAGACACACACAGCATAATAGGAGAAAGCAGCAAGCAAGCCACAGTAACTGAATGTGAGAAACAAGATGAGCAATCGCAGCAGGAAAACGAATCCACCGTGGCCACGCAAACTGAGATCAAGAAGGACGACACACACCAGGAAGGTTAAGGTGTTCCTGGTCAAGAACCAGAAAGCCAATAAAGCTGGACACTGATTTATATTGCTTACCACGTCGAGTTGACGATTGTCAGAGTAGATCACAAACTGAAAAATACATAACCAATCTATTTCACTGCCTTTCTTGAAGAATGTTGATGGAGGATTCAGCAATCCTTGGTACGTCAACGTTATAATCAAGGTGGCCACCACCAGTATTGATTTCTCACATTTCTTATTCCCCGCTTCTTCTTCCTTTTCGTTTTTAGGTGCTCCATGCTTGCGGCCCTTCTTCGCCTCCACGGTTAATCTTGTTTCCCCTGGCATATGATCATCCATCTCCTCTCTCCCTATGTTGAGTAATTTTTCCTGCCAATATATATATATATGGTTTGAAAAGTCTCGTATAGAATAGTTGTATTTAATAACTAATATAGAATAAGGGGTAACTTATGAATTTAAGTTTTGTAGTTTTGGGTTAAGAGTGATGTTCTTTTACTACTCTTAGCTCATGTCTTCTCTTTCTTGTTTTTCAGCCGGTTGCTCACCTTGTCCAACAAGTAGTAGCATTAGAGTCGGGTGTTTCCAAGGACCTGAAAACCTGTATTTCACGCACGTTTGAAGCATAAAATGGAACTAGTCCTAACAGCATAAACTTATGTGTACCATATTACTTGAAGGCTGAAAAATTGGACTAATCCTAATAACTACTATAAAACAAAGAAAAAATGACCCATAATATGATATCAAACCGCTATTCTTAACCGTTTATCCTCTTCTCTCAATTTTGGGCGTTGGCTCTCCATTCTTAACACACATATATGAATACACACACAGCGCTCTATTAATTAAGTGTATAGAAGATCCTAAACTAGAAAATGTTTTGGGAACCTGGAATTGTTTCTTTGCCGCCACAAGATCATATATGGTCTTGCCGTCGTGGTCCTGGGCTCCGAGCACTGTTTGGGAATTCGGAAGCCTGTTGATCTTCTCTACTGTCACTTTGAAAGCTTTAAATCGATTAGTCCTTGCTGCTAAATAAAGAACTGTCTCTCCTTTTGCTGTCAATTCTTGTAGACATTCAGGACAAGACATGCAAACAAAAGCTCTTTTATACCTTATTCCACTTTCAAGCATATCATAAGTGGAATTTCATCTAGTAGGCACATCTAATCGCAATCCTATTGAGGTGTCAATACCTCCAACTTGCTGAATACATTGCCTGAAAGTCTTCATCCTAGACTCTAACATCTTAACATACTTAATGCTTTCCCAAATTTTATTTATCGCAATATTTGTTACCTTCAAACCTTCTTGAACTATCAAGTTCAAGATATGTGCACAAGATTTCATATGAAAAAAATTCCCCATCACAAATCAAGTAGTTTTGCAAAACCAACATCTCTTTTAAGAAACAAGCATAAATCATATAATCAAGAAACCAAGGATAATCGACAGAGCATTAACCAGGAATTCAAAGACAGAGCATTAACCAAGAATTATTACAACATAACCTCCCTAGGCACATTTGAAGTTATGACATATTAATCAAGAATTACAGCATAATCACCAAGCATATAATCAAGAAACCGAGATAGAGCATTAACCATATAGAAACCAAGATAGAGTATTAACTAGCATAATGCAAAATAGAATTTTTTGAAAAAAAATAGTTTCCAGACAGTTCCTGAGTTCCATCCAGTGGTATACAGCAAACTAAATGAAGCTATTCTTCCAAGTTGAAATCAAGAATTAGAAGCAGATCTCAATCAAAATTAGTGTTGAAATTGTACAACGGCGTTCAAGAATCAGAATCAAAAGCTGAAATCAAAATAGAGGCAAACCTGAAATCGAGAATCAGAAGCAAAAACTTGAGAATCAAACTGCCAAGGTTGAGAAGTGAAAACTTGAGAAGAGACAAACCACGACGTTGAGAAGTCGACAGGAGAGAGGAGACACGATGTCGATAAGTTCAGATGAGTTGACCCACACAACTGAGATAGTGAGAATTTGAGAGATGAAAACAGACTTGGACGCTCAATTGACGATGGCTTGAGGAGGAGAGACTAAGAGAAGAGAGAAATTTGAGATCAAGAGTCAAAACTGAAAGAGGGAGAGGGAGTATGAGGCTTTGAGCTTGCTGGCTGAGTCTGCTGTTTGTGTGAGCGTGAGAGACTGAGAGCAATTTTGACACTCTGAGGGTTTTCATTTTCTCCTTCTGTGCGCTGTGCAGTGTGTTTTGAGAGAGGTAAGGAAAAAAAAGTAAAACGGGCTTCACAGACCGCCCAAGGCCAAGCCTATTTTTTAAGGGCTTAAAAGGGTCGGGTTTTAAGGCTCAGTTACCCTAAAAAATACCAAATTTTCAAGCCCAAACCCTTATTAAAATGGACTTAAACGGACAGCTCGTTAAGCCTGACCCTTATTTCTGACTCTATTAATCAGAGGTCACCTAAAACAGTATAAACAAATGTGAGATTTTTCAAAGACAAAATTAAGGAATGCTTTTTTATAAATTATGCCAATAAATCCTATCACCAAAGCCTAATTCAATCAAATCCCATTTTTCAATATTTTTATCCAAAATATCTACATTTGAAATAAAAAAACATATGACATTATAAGCAAATGTGCTAAAATAGCATAAATTTCTATAAGTTATCATAAATTTTAAGTACTTTGTGATGATGAAGAAATTAAATTAAATGATACACTAATTGGCTTTGATGCATTTTTTTTTTGAATTAGAAGGGCAGGTATTAATAGCTTAAGATTACAAGCGGGATTGAACCCGTGGCCTCCCATGCTTATAGGGGAGCTTACGTGCTATTAAGTTACAACTTGATGCGATTTTTATTTCCCATATTGCAACTAATTATTTGCTCATAAAGTTCAACCGTTGAATGACCACAAGGCTTTAACACCAATATATTTACATGTTGAAACTGATTCAAAGTTAAATCAATTATATTCTTACCTTAGCAACAGACGAAAGCTAAGTGAACAAGTATAGAGAATGAAGGATCAGCAAAGTGACAAAGATGGCAAAAATCAGCGAAAGGAATCCAATTTATGGCTTACATGACAAGGTTTTCCAAATCCTTTTTAATTTCAAGCTTCAAATAAAATGCTTTAATTAATCATGACTGACTGAATTTCTAGCTAGCTTTATATTTTTCCCAAACAAATAAACTATTACTTCCTCCGTTCAAAAATATAAAAACATTTTTATGATGTAAAATGTTAAAAATATAAGATTTTTATGGTCTTGTAAGGTGTAATTAATGATATTTTTAGGAATGAAAATCAATAAGGTTTTTTTTAATGGAAACACCTTATTAAATAGGTAAACATGAGAAAGTGTATAATTTTTTAAAAAATTAACTAATTTAATTATTGGAGGTTTGATTGGATTTAAAATACCTTATAATAAGAGAGAGATAGAGGGAGAGTGTGTGTGTGTGTTTTGGTAGTAAAGCCATATCTTTGCTAACAATTGGGTAGCTTAAATTCAATCTTGTGGATAGAAAAAAAAA
Organism: Prosopis cineraria; assembly: GCF_029017545.1. Classification (NCBI taxonomy): domain Eukaryota; kingdom Viridiplantae; phylum Streptophyta; class Magnoliopsida; order Fabales; family Fabaceae; genus Prosopis; species Prosopis cineraria. The sequence goes on from NW_026555333.1 coordinate 42,555,861, forward strand.
ATCACATTGGGAGAAATATATCAATTATTATGGATGTTTACAAATCCATCACTCAATTTTCTAGGTTCTTATATATAATTTTTTAAGTTTTTTTATGTAATTTTTAAATCAATTAATAGTCAAAATTAACTTTTTAATGGTGTGTATTCCCCAATGCATTATTTTTAAATAATGAAGGGAGAAATTACATCACATGTAAGTTTAAAATACTCCATACTTTTGAGTAAATAATTGAGTGAAAAGAAATGTTCTCTAATCCTTAATTATATTTAACTCGAACTTTCTCCACATGTACATTTTAATTCAAGAACTTTTAAATCTCTCTCTCTTTTTTAATATTAGAAATTCAGATGAAACGTGCTGCAGAACAAAAGGGGAAAAAGGCGTGAAATTTATAATAAATGGATTGATTTTGGAGCAAGGAATAAATGAAATATGTACGGAAATAGTATAGTCCCAAAATTACCAAGCACGTAAGTGGCATATGATTTATTACGCACACAGAGGCACATCCCTCTTGTTTTATTTATAGTTCACTCACAGCATATTTCACTAAAATTAAGAGAATAAATTATAAAACTTATTATTATTTTCTAAAAAATTATTAATTTTTTTTATTTTATTTCTATTAAATATATGCTTTAATAATATATTTTTTATGCCAACATTTAATAAAAGTAAAAGGAAAAACTTGTGATAAAAAGTCAATAACACATTTTATAAATTAGACAAAAAAGTATTCTCTATATTTTATAAATAGGGAGGGAGGGAGTGTGTGCGTGTTATTAGATAAATAGTCAGATATTAGCTTGTGTCATTTGGCTTAGGTTCGGCCCAATATAATGGAACCGTGTAACGACAATGTTGAGAGCTTCACTTAGTACTCTAATAATGATATAAGGACTCTAATTGATGTCTAATCTCATCATTCATTATTAATGAGAAAAGCATTTCAGTAATTACATTGTTATCTCTCTAATTACCGTATTATACTCACACGGTATTAGAGCCGACGATCTTCGGCGAGACTCCAGCGTTGCTCTGTTGATTAGTTCCAGCAATACTCTATTCTTCAGTTTTTTTCATGGTGACATCGAACCTGTGCATCTCCCGTGATAAATCTCTAGCGGCATCTTTGGCTCGATCTTTCTCTAATAAAAAGATTACAGTAAAACTTGATGATAATAACTATCTTATATGGAAGCAGCAAGTTCTATTTATGACAAAGCAACATTGTCTTATCAGATTGTTAGATAGATCAACTCCTCCTCCTTCACGTGTGATGTGAGAGTCTGATTGTACTATTTTGAATCCTAATTTTGATGCTTATAAAGTTCAAAATTTTTCTCTGGCATCCTGGTTACTTTCTTTGGTAAATCAAATTTTTCTTCCAGAGTTAGAAGGGTTCGACACTTCTACTTAGATCAGTAGTCATCTTGCACAATTGTTGTCCACAAAGTCAGATTCTAAGATCCTCTCATACCGTAATTAATTAAGCAACGAAAAGAAGGGAGAACTTCCCATGTTCGATTACCTTACCAATGTTAAGTCGGTTTGTGATCGATCATTTGGCTATGCTTGGCCAGCGTGTTTTAGATACCGGTCACATTTCTTACATACTCAACGGTCTCATAACTGAGAGTATGAGTTCGTTATTGTTGTATCAACAGTGTTCACAATCGTTACTCATTGTTTGAGGTTCACACAATGTTGATTGATGTGGAAACTCGTCAGAAAGCATTTATTCATCAACAAATCTCTACTCAACCAAATTTTACAACTCCAGTTGTTTCAGATGTTGCTGATTCTATTTTCCAATCCATTTTGTATCTAGAGGACGTGGAGGTAGGACTTCATTTCCTGCTCAACCTGTATGAGCTGAGTTTAGTTGAGGTCGTGGTCGTATTTATGGTAATGGGCCAACATGCTAACTTTGCTTTAAGGTGGGACATATAGCTGACCGCTACTATTTTTGGTATGACTTGAACTACAATATCCACCTCATTCTTCTTCATCTTCTACTCCAAGTGCATATAACACTATTTGTCCTTCTGAGAGGATCATTCTGGTAGAGAGTTTTTGTATCCTGTTGCTAACTATGCTAACCAATCTACTACTAATATTCCTATCACAAGTACGCCATCAACATCATCCACTTCATGTTCAACTATTTCACAATTTGTGCATTGACCTCTTATGTGGTCACACTTGCTATTACTCAACTCTTTGGTGCATAGGTTTATCTTGTTTCTCATAGCATAGATCATAATGATAGATGGTACTTGATTCTAGAGCTACTCAACATGTTGTCTATTCAGTTGACAAAATTCAAGATGTATACGCTGTTGCTACATCTAGATTTGTAGAAATAGGTAATGGCCAACCCTTACCAATCACTCATATAGGCATACTACTTTATCTACCAATGCACCATTGCATCTTAATAACATCCTATGTGTAATTGCAATGAAAAAAATTAATATATATGCTCAGTTTATAGGTAAACTATACATCTCAAGACACGTTAAGTTTGATGAAAATGTCTTTCCTTCTCAACTCAGCATAATGTTCGAATTTTAAGCCTTCTGTTAAATATCAAAGAACCTGTTTTCTCTCTTAAACTAGTATATGCTTCTTCACCCTCTTATCACCAACCGTCTCTTCCTTACTCTTCATGTCATATACCATCTATGCCTTCTCCCTTGCCAGCAAGCCCCTCTCCTCCTACTCATGCAGTCTCTTTTCCTATTGAAACTTCTTCTAAATGACATTCTTTACCTCTACCAGAGCTTCCCACTCCTACCAATAATTCTCATCCTATGGTCACTTGTGCTAAGGCTAGCATTTTCAAACCTAAAGCCTTTCATACTTCTATTTCAATTCTTTTTTACCCTACCACAATCCGTGAAGCTTTAGCTGATTCTGATTAGAAACTTGTTGCTGAGGAAGAGTTTAATGCTCTTGTCAAGTTTCATACTTGAGATCTTGTTTCTTTACCTGTCAATTGTAAAGTTGTTAGTTATAAGTGGATTTTCAAGCTCAAAACACATACAGATAGCTCTCCAACAAAGAGGAAAGGTAGATTGATTGCTAAAGGTTTTTCTCAAGAGGTTGTTGTGATTATAATGATACTTTCAATGTTATGGTGAAGCCTTCCACCATTCAAATCTTAGTTACTCTTGTTGTGACCAATGAATGGAAAATTTAGTAGCTTGACTTTAATAATTCCTTTCTCAATGGGGATCTTTTAGAAGAGATTTTTATGCAATAACCTCCTAGGTTTAAACAATCTTCTTCAGATCCTGTTGGACCACTACTTATGTGCAGATTAAGAAAAGCAATCTATAGTTTGAAATAGGCTCCTCATGCCTGGTTTTAGAAGATTACAAACACACTTTGTTTTCTTGGCTTTGTTTAGGCCAAGTCTGATGGTTGCATGTTCACTAGCATCAAACCTTAATCCATTCTTTACTTGTTAGTTTTTGTAGATGATCTTATTTTGAATAGCAATAATGACTCTAAAGTTTAAAATATTATTACCCAGATGAATAGAATTTTCTCTCTCAAGGTGCTCGGTGAACTCTCTTTTTTCTCAGGAGTTAAGTTCAATCAAACTTATGTTGGCATATATCTATCATAAAGAAAATATGTCACTGAGTTACTTACTAAAACTCACATGCTCATGTCTAATGCAAAGCCTACTCATATATCTACTAATGCTTGTCTTTCAATTACAAATGGTGCGTTATTTGAAGATCCTACAGCTTATCACAAAGTTGTTAGTGCTTTACAATATATCTATCTTACACATCTAGACATTTCCGTTTCAGTCAATAAACTTGCACAATATATGCATGAGCCTCATGTTCTGGGAAGGTGTCAAATGTGTGCATTATTACTTGAAAGGTGTAACATCCTAAATTTTTTTAATTCTAAAACTAATTATTAATTAGGGGTAAATTAGAAAATTAGTGTGATTAGGATTTTAGATGGTAAAGTAGTGTTTTAACTTCTTGGGTTGTTAAATTAATTGGATCAAGCAGAAGAATAGCATTTTAGAAAAAAGTCTGCAAGCACGGTAAGATCTTTCCTTTGTGCCACACGCCGCAACATGTACTGAATGTACTGTGGCACATGGCATAGAAAGTTGCTTAAAGAGGATGTGTCTAGGTCATGGCCAAAAAAGAAGGAAGAAAAGAAAATGAGAGAGAGGGGGGAAGAAGAAGAAAACTATAATAGGACAACTAATTTTAGAAGCTTGAGAGACATTTTTTTACTAATCATTTACTAGGTAAGTTTCATACTGCCCTAAGCTCTGATTCTACTCTAATTTCTCTTAGTTTTAAGCAATAGAAAAATTGAATCAAGAAGTTTTAAGGAATTTATTTCTTATCCTTTGGTAATAAAAAGATTCTTAGGAGTCGAATTAAAGTTTTACGATTAGTTTGAAAGTTAACAATAAATCTTTAAGGCTATAGGCATAAATTAGCCCTAAAGGGATAATTAAAAGGGCTGAAAATTGGTATGAAATGTGTCAGACCTTATAAAAGTGATAGAGGATTTGAATGGGGTACTTGAGACTTAGATTGATTAAGTGAAAGGAAATACTCCTCTAGTCTTATTTATAAGGCAAAAAGAGAAGAAAAAATTTAGTCTTATTTACAGGGCACTTATCAATTTTCAATGCTCATCTTTACATTTTTTCCCTTATTAAATGCTTTGAATAAAAATATCATTAATGAGATTTAAGAATATTTATTAGAGTTAAAGGTGAAAACTTGTTAAATTTTAAGAGAAAGTTAATAAGGTTTAAGATGTTCTTTGGTTATGGTGAAACATGCTAGAAGTGACTTATAAATAGGATCAAAGGGAGTAAATGATTAAATATGATCAATACTGATACTTAGTATTGGTGATTAATGTGGTAATTGACAAATAATGCTAATTTCTATAAATTGATAACACGTGTGTGCTTTAGTGTCTTGGAAGTGAGTGTGGTGATAATAAGGAATTAAAGAATACCATGGGTAACCTTTCTAACAACAAAAGGATTAAAATAACTAAATAATACACTCTATTGATTAATTGGCTTAACTATTTATGAGTGCTATATTATCTCATGTATTGTTTTTAAAGTTCAGCACATTTGTGAAATGAGTGTATTGTACATGAAAATGATTTTAAAGAAATGAATTTATAAAGGTATATGTATATGTGTATATATATGATTGGATACAACATGTGGTTTGTATGTGAGCATAATAATGTTAGAGGTTGGAGTTTACTCGTAGGAAGGAATAGTGAAATTCCATATGGCATTTATTCTCCTTAGTGCTGACATGGTACGATATTAAGGAATCCTTCTCCTTAGTACCATATAAGTGCAGTGTTGGAGAATCCTCTCCTAAGTACCCATATGGGTGTGGTGTTGGAGATTTACACTCTTAAGCATCTGTGTGATGTGGTGTTAGATTAATGATACCTCAATCATGTGTGATAGGGGAAAACTATAGTTCGAAAGTAGGACATAACACTTTGATTGGGTGATTCTACTACTGAAGATGTGCTCAGATTAATGTCTGTGAGATTGGTCCAGTGGAGCCTTTAGTTTTAATTGGGTTTTTGGAGGCTCGGATAGTATAATAATTATGCTAAAGTGTGAAACTAGTTTAATTTCTAAAAATGGATATGCATTTATTTGGATATATAATATATATATATATATATATCTGTGTGTGCACGCGCGCTTTACTTGCTTATAGTTATACACATTAATTGATTATTATGAGTTATTCTATTACTGAGATACTTATTTCATCCAGTGATTATTTTTATAGGTCCTGATAATGAGCAGGGAAAAAGAAAGACTCAGGACTGGTGTAGTAGTGCTACTTCCATGCTATTGAAAAGTTTGTGTAATGAGTTTGTTGTATTGTAATTTTAAATGATTTAAGTTTTCATAGGTTGCATAAACATGTTGTGTTGTGCTTGTATGATGAATATATGTATCTTAGCCCGATACGTGTGAAATATAGTGAAATATGACTCAAGGAGCTAGTGATGTAAATATATAGTTTGTGTGAATGTGGTGATTGTGTGATAAGTTAGGCATATATGTGAATCTATATGATATTATGAAATATAGGCCTTGTTATTTGGAAAAGGGCATTCGGATGGCCAACTATGTGTGAATGTGTGATTTAATGGATAGTAATTGTTCAATCAGGTGAAGTAGGTCCTTTTAGACTTGGTTCAAAGCTTAAAGTGGTCTAATAAGACAAAATGTGAAGTTTGAACACTTGAGGTGCTTAGATTTTTTAAAAAAGTAACTTTTTGAAATCTAGTGTCCAAATTGAATTGGACTATTAAATCATGTCTAAAATTGTCTTATTAGAAAGCTTATCAAATAAGCTTTGTGTGAGTGCTTGAATCACTCCACTTAGATGTTGTGTGTGAAAATAGCGCTTGCTGGAAGTTTGCATCTACAAACTATCATACAATAGAAAATTGTCATATGAGCTACAGCGCATGGTGACATGTCATGGTGCATGACACAGAATGGGAGCTTGTGGCTCTATACCATTTGCCGTATTGTATGCTCCTTTTCCTAAAATTGATTGTTTAGCTTTGTTTCTCACATTCAGGGACAAGTATGGGACTTAATAGCTTCCATTATGTAATAAATTATGTTGAAATGATTTTTAATGAATTTGAAAATGTTTTGCGACCCAAACATTAAAAAGTATTTATCTCCTAATTTGAATGTTTATCAACTTTGTGTAAGTGTGATAATTGATAATGTCAGGTAAACATTACAAATGGAACAACTTCTTATGTCATTCTCTTACAACCAACATCTCATCTTACTATTCAGGCCTATGCATATGTTGATTGGGTTTTACCAAAGAGGACAGATGATCAACTAGTAGATACTGCACTTACTTTAGTCCTAATCCTATCATATAGTCTTCAAGAAAGCAACCTGTAGTTCCTCGGTCTACAACTAAAGCAGAATATTGTTGTATGGAAGATTCTATAACTGATGTGCTATGGTTACTTATTGTATTAAAAGAAATGAATGTTACGATCATGGTTCTTCCCTCTATATAGTGTGATAACACTAGAATAGTGTCTTTATTAGCTAACCTTATACTCCATGACAAGGCAAAACATTTTGAGCTGGATATGCACCTTGTTAAGGAAAAAGTTGCTGCAAGGTTATTACTTATAGGCTATATACCTACTATAGAACAAGTTGTAGATGCTCTAACCAAACCTTTACCTTAGTCTCTCTTTTCAGATTTCAAAATAGGCTTCGTGTTATTTGTGTTAAATGTTTATAGGCACAGCATGGTTACTATAATCTTATGCTGGCAGGTTGAGTTGTTTCTTTATTTTTTTATGAGCAGGGGAAATATTAGATATATGGTCAAATATTAGCTTGTGTCATTGGGTTTAGGTTCAGCACAATATAATGTAATTGTGTAATGACTAGTTGTTACTCTATTTAGTAGTCTAGTGATGTAAGGACTCTAATTAAAGTCTAATCTTATCATTCATCATTAATGAGAAAAACACTTCAATAATTACATTATTCTCTCTAATTACCCTATTATACTCACATGTGTATATATAAGTGTCTATGTTTCAGCACTCAAAAAACTAACCAATTGATTGTGTGCGCGCGCGCGCGCAGGCGTGTCATTATAATTGCATTTAGCAAACCAAAATTAAAGAAATATGGATAAAAGATTGGCAAAAGCTGTAAAAGTAGGAGATGTCGTTGTATTGTGCAAAATGTTGGACGAGGATTCATCTAATCACATAAACAAGAAAAGATATGTTTAGCATAATTTGCAAACTCATTGCTTCATGTTACAGCACTGGAAGGGAAAGCAGATTTTGTGAAGAAAATTATTGAGCTAATGCCTTCATTGGTTAGAGAGAGCATCCGTCAAGGTTTAATCCCATTACACATGGCTTCCACAGGAGGGTATATAGAGATCATCAAGGAGCTCTTGAAGGCCTAGCTTAATGATGATGAGATAATGAAGCAATGCCTTATGAAGGACGATGATAGTTGGACTTCCATTGCATTATGCAATTTTTAGAGGAAGATTAGTTAGTGTAATCCAACAGTTAATTAGGTTTTCTCCTGTGTGTGCGGAACAAGTATGACAAAGAAACGAGAAATAATCCTCAATTTAGTAGTATGAAGCTGTGAAAGTCATTAAGAGTAGTACTCTAAATTTCCATATACTTGTTATAGTTGTAACATTTGAAAAAAAATTAATCCTGATTTATTAACCTAATGAGGGTAATTAGTAAGTTAATGAGGTGTGTGGCCAGAAGGGCTTAATTTGGTGTATTTGTGGTAATTTCAACCTAGAAGTGGTTTTGGATCAATGGTGGGCCACCTAAGCAAAGAAAGAGAAAGAAAGAGTGAAGAATTATCCTTTGTGCCATATACTACAGTGCATAAAGACAAATTGAATGCAATGGGCTCCTCTGTGCCATACGCCGCGATAGAGGGCTGTGTGCGCTGCAGCGCACGGGCAAAAATATGATAAATTAAATACATTTTGCATGTGAAAACAGAAGAAAAAGAGGAGAGGAAAATGAAGAGCTCGACTTAGGCTCTGCTAGGAAATGGCATTAGCTTCCATTATTGATGTTTTAAAGCTCCCAAATAGCCAAGGTGTAATGACCAGAAAAAAATAATACTAATAATAAAAATAAAATTAATTAATTAAATTATTAAAAGGTGTTTAAAGTTTATTTTTATTATTTTTAGAGCAAATATATCAAGAGAAAAATTGTGGCTTAGTAAACTTTATGCCAACTACATTATTGATAAGTCCTAAATTTGAATTTTCATGAGGCCAAGAGTGGGATTTTACCTTTTACCTTTAGCTTAAGATAAAATTACTAAGATGCCCTTCTGTCAAATTAAATAAATAAAGGGAGAAAAGGATAAAGGGCAAAGCGCACGTTTCTTCTTTCATTTTGGGGATCTGATTCAAGAAATATCGAGAGAGAGAGAGAGAGAGAGCAGAGGAAAGAGAAATGAGATCCAGAACCTTCAGCTTCTTCTCTCTTTCGGTTCCAGCGTGCTCTGTATTTTAGGAGAGAGCTGAAAAAAATTTTGATCCAGAAGCTTCGAACCTTCAGGCCTGCAATTTTTGTCCATCATCTCCCATCCATACTCTCCATCTTCCTTACGTTGCCGTTCAACTCATTAGTGTGATTGAGAGTGTCTGACATGGTTCAATGCGTCTTCCCTGTTCTAGCTGCTGTGGTGGGTCAAAGTCCCTTCCTCCTTTTATCGTCGGCGTTGTCTGCGTGGGAAGTAAGTCGCTGGAAAGGTGGTGCACGGAGGAGGGTCCAGTAATTGCTGAATGAAGTTGCTGCTGGTCTTTTTGTTCTTTTCTCTGTTGCTGCAGTAACTGGACGCCCACGTTTTGCTATTCAGCTTCGTAACATCATCGGTATGGGTTTGTTAGAGAATGTCGTCGCGCTACTGTTATGAGTTTCTCCTTTTCCTTTCTCTGCCATCATTCATTTCAAGCCTCACATATGCATTTGATTTTGGTGTGGTTAAACCTTCTTCCTTCTTCTCCATTCTTTCTGTTCATAGGCGGCAAGCACACAAAAAAAGCTAGTCTGGTATTTTTGGAGGCCCGATTCATAAGTTTGGAAGCTGGTCTATTGCTATCTTCTCCCCTGTTCCGTCGGTCTCTTTCTTCTCCTTTCCCTTTTCTGCTGTTATTCATTAGGTAAGTAGCTTAAACATTTCTTCTTCTTGTTTTGTGCGTGCGTGTGCTGAGATAATTAAGGTTGTGAATTTTTTTCTTCCTCCCTTGTACTGTCGTACATATTGAGTTTGAAGGGGAACTTGATTTAAGTTGAAACTATAAAGATCAAGAGGATGATGGTTTTGCTCTGAACTTTATTTGAATATGATATAATTAACAATGTTGGGGGAAAAAAATTTAGGCAAGTGGTTGAGGTTAGGAAGCTTTATTGAATGAGTTAGAATTAATGCCCAGTAGGTATTTGTTGAAAGGTCTAAGAGATGATCTATCTCCATTAAATAATTTATGCTTTGGCTTAAGTAATACTTTGTGATGTAATTGAGGATGCTTTGGAAAACTTTTAATCATTTGGATCAATCATGCTGCGGCAAGGATAGATGGAAGTTTAATAAAATTATATTGCTTATTATGAGGGGATTGGAAGAGAATTGGGAAAGAAAAGAAGAAAAAAAAAGTAGTACGTGCAAGATGTTTGCTCATATGTATATTAGAAAGAGTTGTGGTCGGATATGATTTTTTTTTTAGATTTCATTAACTCTTATGGGTACATATTTAGTTTGGATATTAATTGTTCATGAATTTAATTTGAATCGTATGAAGAATTTTGAGTATGAAATTGTGCGGAGACAATTTGCATTCTATGAAATTGTATCGATAATAATTATAAATGATAATGTTTAAAAATTTGATTGGGAATGCCTTTGAGTTGCTTATAGAAAGGGTGATAGGAGAACTTGAAATTTAAAGTGATTAATTATGCTATATGTGTGTGTATATATATATATATATATATAAGATTAATATTAATTAAGTTTTGTTGCTTTGCACTTGACAAGAGCTGGAAAGAATTTATCAACTTGATTATGCCATTGAATTTCTTTTTATATTAGATAGGCATTTAGCGGAAGGAAGGTTAATTGAGTTCTAAGAAGTTAATTTAGTACTCAAGCACACTTCAAGTAAGTGATATGCATCCCAACTGATATTTCACTAAAATCTCCTTTATTCAAAGATTACATTTTTATACAAATCCTTTTTATAGCAACAATGTGATTATTGGATATTTTGTTGATTAAAGTATTTTATTTTTGTGAAATTATCTTTACCAGATTTGATAATTTTTTTATAAGTAAATACAAGTTTGGATTTTAATTATAGGATTTTCATTCTGGAAATTATTGAATTGCTATGAAAAACAATTCATACGAGTTCGATGTTGAAATTTTTTTATTTAATAAATGCAAGCATGAGGCATCAGATATTGAAATTTGATTCTGGCAAGTTTTAATAGTTAAAAGTATTCATGCGAGTTTGATTTTGAGAATAA
>NW_026555333.1:42567102-42681844 GCF_029017545.1 Prosopis cineraria
AGAAATGAGATCCAGAACCTTCAGCTTCTTCTCTCTTTCGGTTCCAGCGTGCTCTGTATTTTAGAGAGAGCTGAAAAAAATTTGATCCAGAAGCTTCGAACCTTCAGGCCTGCAATTTTTGTCCATCATCTCCATCCATACTCTCCATCTTCCTTACGTTGCCGTTCAACTCATTAGTGTGATTGAGAGTGTCTGACATGGTTCAATGCGTCTTCCCTGTTCTAGCTGCTGTGGTGGATCAAAGTCCCTTCCTCCTTTTATCGTCGGTGTTGTCTGCGTGGGAAGTAAGTCGCTGGAAAGGTGGTGCACGGAGGAGGGTCCAGTAATTGCTGAATGAAGTTGCTGCTGGTCTTTTTGTTCTTTTCTCTGTTGCTGCAGTAACTGGACGCCCACGTTTTGCTATTCAGCTTCATAACATCATCGGTATGGGTTTGTTAGAGAATGTCGTCCGTCGCTACTGTTATGAGTTTCTCCTTTTCCTTTCTCTGCCATCATTCATTTCAAGCCTCACATATGCATTTGATTTCGGTGTGGTCAGACCTTCTTCCTTCTTCTCCATTCTTTCTGTTCATAGGCGGTAAGCACACAAAAAAAGCTAGTCTGGTATTTTTGGAGGCCCGATTTATGAGTTTGGAAGCTGGTCTATTACTATCTTCTCCCCTGTTCCGTTGGTCTCTTTCTTCTCCTTCCCTTTTCTGCTGTTATTCATTTAGGTGAGTAGCTTAAACATTTCTTCTTCTTGTTTTGTGCGTGCGTGCGCTGAGATAATTAAGGTTGTGAATTTTTTTCTTCCTCCCTTGTACTGTCGTACATATTGAGTTTGAAGGGGAACTTGATTTAAGTTGAAACTATAGAGATCAAGAGGATGATGGTTTGGCTCTGAACTTTATTTGAATATGATATAATTAACAATGCTGGGGAAAAAAATTTAGGCAAGTGGTTGAGGTTAGGAAGCTTTATTGAATGAGTTAGAATTAATGCCCAGTAGGTATTTATTGAAATGTCTAAGAGATGATCTTATCTCCATTAAATAATTTAGCTTTGGCTTAAGCAATACTTTGTGATGTAATTAAGGATGCTTTGGAAAACTTTTAATCATTTGGATCAATCATGCTGCAGCAAGGATAGATGGAAGTTTAATAAAATTATATTGCTTATTATGAGGGGATTGGAAGAGAATTGGAAAAAAAAAAAAGAAGAAAAAAAAAGTAGTACGTGCAAGATGTTTGCTCATATGCATATTAGAAAGAGTTGTGGTCGGATATGATTTTTTTTTTAGATTTCATTAACTCTTATAGGTACATATTTAGTTTGGATATTAATTGTTCATGAATTTAATTTGAACTGTATGAAGAATTTTGAGTATGAAATTGTGCAGAGACAAGTTGCATTCTATGAAATTGTATGGATAATAATTATAAATGATAATCTTTAAAAAATTTGATTTGGGAATGCCTTTGAGTTGCTTGATAGAAAGGGCGATAGGAGAACTTGGAATTTAAAGTGATTAATTATGCTATATATATATATATATATATAATTTAATATTAATTAAGTTTTGTTGCTTGCACTTGACAAGAGCTGGAAAGAGTTTATCAAACTTGATTATGCCATTAAATTTTCTTTTTATATTAGATAGGGCATTTAGCGGAAGGAAGGTTTGATTGAGTTCTAAGAAGTTAATTTTAGTACTCAAGCACACTTCAAGTAAGTGAATAGCGTCCTAACTGATATTTCACTAAAATCTCCTTTATTCAAATATTACATTTTTATACAAATCCTTTTTATAGCAACAATATGATTATTGGATATTTTGTTGATTAAATTATTTTATTTTTGTGAAGTTATCTTTACCAGATTTGATAATTTTATTTTATAAGTAAATACAAGTTTGGATTTTAATTATGGGATTTTCATTCTGGAAATTATTGAATTGCTACGAAAAACAATTCATACGAGTTCGATGTTGAAAATTTTTTATTTAATAAATGCAAGCATGAGCATCAGATATGAAATTTGATTCTGGCAAGTTTTAATGCTTAAAAGTATTCATGCAAGTTTGATTTTGAGAATGAGAACTGTATCTTGAAAGTGATGATTTTCTTACATGTTTGAAATGATTTTAAAAAGGGACTTTATATAGAACACTAGTTGCTAACGGCAGTTCCGTTAGCCCTTGGCGCGCCATGGTACACCTAGCTAGCAGGGTGTTTATAGGAGGTGCTAGCCCCATGCAATGGTCAACGCACGTGGAATGGAGGGATGGTTATTCGTGAGCATCGTACTCACGTTTGTTTCGTGGCTTTAAGCCGCGTTTGGTTAGCATTACCCTCGTGGACTGTGTGTCCACGTTTGTTTCGTGGCTTTGGTTGTATTTGGTTACTTACCCTCGTAGACTGTGTGTGTTCACGTTTGTCTTCGTGGCACAAGCTACGTTTGGTTATTTACCTTCGTGGACTGTGTGTCCACGTTTGTTAATTGTTCTGATAAGTCCCTATAATTATGAAACCAATCATTTGATGATTTCATATTTTATTGATTTTTATTTAGTAATTTTTTTATAAATATTTATTTCATTTAAGTGACTTCTTAAAAATCAAGTGATATTACCATTTGCTATGATAGTTCAATGGTTCAAGATTTTATTCAAAATTTTATAGAATCATTTTATTTTGAAGTTTATACATTTTTTTATGGAAATTGTTGTCTCTTTAATTTACATGTTTATTTCCAACTTTTCTTTTTATTCATGTTAAATTATTTATTATTGAGACGTTATTCACTGAAAAATTATTTTTAGTCTCAAATAGCATAATTGACGCTGTACGTCTTGCTTACTAATGATGGATGCTTGCAGAACAGAATGGAGGCTTGTTCTGTAAATATGTCTTATTGATATAAATATGAAATTTATGTATTATGTCATGTGACATATAATTAGGTGCTCCACATAACTTATAATTAGAGTTCTTAGTTTATTATACATTTTGTCTACTGGCTGGAAGGAGCCGAGCTCTTGATTGATATAATGTTTAAGGAAAATTTTTGTGATACAAAATTTTTGGGAGATTCCATTTATAGAGGAGGTTCTGTCAAAATTTTTACAAAATGTTGAAACAATTAGTATAATGATTAGTATCAATAGTATTAAAATGTTAGTGTAAAACTGAGTACATTTTAATTAAAGGAAATAAACCTTGAATTTGTGGCTTACGGGATGTATGATGTGGTTCACATCTTGTGCCGGTCACCCCTATTTTTGGGGCGTGACACAAGGTAAGTTTATGGTGCCTTATTCTTCCTTTCTCTTCCTCATTTATAATGATTTATGGTAGGGTTTGAGTTGAAAGATGAATTTAAGATCCATAAGAGTATGGGTCTGATTTCATTGGTTAAAATGAGTATAATAGAAGTTGTTTATGGTATTAAAATACCACATTAATGATTTTGAAAGTGGTTAGTCCATGGAAGCATTTAATGTCCAAAAATTAATATAATATAGTAATTGGGAGATGTTTATGTACATTAATGATGGTTTGAGGTGTTATTAGTGATAATGTGCATTAATGGAACCTAAAGAGCCTATTGGGTATGAATAGGTAGAAATTTATGAGATTGGAAGAATAGAGCAAGGGTGTAATCTATGTTGATATTTCCCTTAGAGTAAGATTGTAATGATATTCTTGCTTATGATTGTAGTGTGAACCATTTGGCACCATTCAAGCTTGTTGAAGTTTTGAGAAGTTAGTATAGTGAGGGGTAAACTTTTAAACTTTCAAAGGTTTGAGGTAAGTAAGGGAAACTTAATCTTTATAGTTGAATGTTAATTATGTTTGAGAAATGTGATTTATGATTTAAATCACTGATGCATATTGACAATGTGTTTGACTTGCAAAATGGTTTTGGAAAGATAAGCTTGATTATGCTACCCTTTGTATTTTATGAAATTGATTGTGATTTATTATTATGGGTAGAGAATTGTGATGTATTATGTGTTGAGTTTGTAGAGTATTTGAGTTTATGTGAGTTTATGTACTATGAATTGATTGTTAAAATGCATATTATGTGAGAAATGTGTATAGTATGATCATTGGTAGGAGTTCACTTAAGGAGGAGTAGATTGATTTAAATCCACGTAGTATTAGCAGTGACTGTTGGAATCGAGAATTAGCTTTGGCACTGACCATTAGAATCAGGAGGTAGCCCTTGTCCCATAATTGATTTAGGATTGTCTCACTTATTTTGTGAGAGACTTGAACCTAACTAGTCTCTACCAGTTCATGAGGAGGCTAGATTAGGGGTACAATACACCATGGTTGTTAGTATTAGGGAAAACTAGATTACATAAGTGAGTGAGTTAACCTTGGCCTGGTAGCTCCTCACAAGTAAAAGGTTGAGTTAGTCCATGAAAGATATAGCCATGTGATAGTCACCGGTTTCATGTCGGAGGTAATAGAAGGATATAAGGTTGGCATATGATTATGCATATAAGTCCGACCACATGGTTGTTAGTTTTGTGGTCCAACATGTATTGCGGGTGCATGGTTGTTATTTTTACTACCCCGTGCTATGCTTGGTGAAATTTCATGATAAAGTATGTTGTGGTAAGTCCGGTCACATGATTGTTAGTTTTGTGAACCATAGCCGAGTGTTTATTTATGATATCTGTGCTTATTTGCTTATTTGCATCTAATTACAATTGATATGTAACTATATAAGTTAAGTGAAACTTAATTACTGAGTGGTTGTATTCACCCCTTAATTCTCAATATTTTCAAGATCTAGCTCATTGGATCCAAATTAGGAAAAGCACACAAAGGCCTAGGATTGTGGAGTAATCCTCTTTATGCCTCTTTTTGTTACTTTCATGTGTATTTGTTGATGTAATTACCAACTAGGATCATTTGACATGTTTTACACACTATTTGCATGATTTTGTGTATAACTAGTGTATTTTATGTCCTAGGTTGTGAGTTTTGATTGTAAACCTATGGATAGGGTTAAAATACTTATGCAAGTAGAACATATATATTTTGAAAGATTTAGGATGAAAGTGATAATTTTGTGCAACATTTCCTCCTCCTTTATGTTTTGTGAAAATCGAGGTTAAGTAGTGATTTTATGATATAAGTGTTTTTTATTATGTGTAGTGTATTGCACCGGTCCGTTAGAATCTATTGGCTGTGGTCAGATGGTTGGTATGAGCTATTGACACGAGTGGTCGAGTTGGGACACTCATTTGTGAAATTTTGTAAAAAAGTGGTCAAAATGGGTTTTGGTATCCAACTTTTTATAAAAAAATGAGTTTAATGTGAAACCAATGCCATTAGCTAGAGCTAGGAGAAAGCTTCATGTAGACACCGAAATCACCTCAATCAAATGTTGGACGAAAATTTAGGACACATCGAAAGTTCGCTCTTTGTGCTGTCAAATGATAGTATTGATACTATCAAATTCGTGCAATGCACCATAGCACATGGTGCCTCACATTGTAGCATATGGCATAGAGAAGACAAGTCGCAATGCACATGCCGTAAGCCACAGCACACGTGTTATTTTCTACATAAAATTTGTTTTTGAATTTTAAAACTCATTATTTTAGGTCTCAATTGATTTTCAAGCTTTCGCTTTACTTTCAAAACTCTGATTGGAGATTATTAAACAATGTTTAAGATTCAACATGTTGAATTTGAGATTCTTTTCAAAAAGGATTGGAGAAATTTCATTTTTATGAAATTTTATAATTTGGTAATCCTTTAAGAGTTAAACCCTAAATTGTTATGATTTAGAGTTAAACGTGATTTAGTAAGGGAGACTTTACAGTTTGGTCTCTTGGTTCTTACAGTAGTCAAGGACAAGAATGGCTAGACTATGTATGATCTTCTACCGGCAAGGACACCATTATTTCGTGTTGAAAAAATTACAACATCTCAATTTTGAATACCTTTTATATTCAATTTATATACACATTAATATATGTTGTATTTTGAATCAAGACATATGTGTAAAATAAAAATGCTAGTAAATTTCAACCTTTACCATATTCTTCACCCTTTTGATATTCAACCTCAATCACCCTTAAGCATGCATGGTTTTGCACTTCCAAAACTCAAGTCAAAATGATAATAATTTTTATAAAGCGATAATTTGATTTTATTTTTAGTACACTCAAAGACAGATGTTTTGAGTGCAATAAAAATAGTGCATTGGTACTGTTAAAAAATTAACTTTAATTGTTTGTCTAATAATTAATATTAACCAAGGGTCATTTACAATAACGTTTAATAGAAAGCAGTATCCTTTTAATATGCATAGAGTTTTCTTGAAATAACATTTTATTTTATTAAGTGATACCTTTTAGTTTTATAATAATTCAAAGGTACTTTTAAAAATTAGAAAGATATAACCTTTGAAGGATAACTAAATTTGTGTGATTATAATTATATTAAAAAATAATTTGATATCCTATGGTAGATTTACATGTGTATGTGGGAAGAAGGAGAGAGATTAATTAATCAAGTATTTATGTGTATAATTATAATTATCATGAAAGATATTAATACTATAATTATAAATACGGTTAATGAGATTATTGGACTTTAAACTATTACTTGAATAGCATTCAAAACTTTAAAATCTTAAAATGAGCAAAAAACTCACTGAACTTGTAAATTTTGATCAAATTACCCCTGCTGTTAATTTACATATAACCGCCATTACTTTTGACTTTGTGGGACATAATAAAGGTTGATATGATACTAATCTCCTCTTGACACGTGACATGCTGGCTAGGCTATATAACAATCAACATTGTATGGATAAATAGCGATGGGTAATTTGCTTGGAATTTACAAATTGATGAAAGTTTTTGCTCATTTTAAGAATTTAGGGTCTAAGATGTTATTCAAATAATGGTTTAGGGTCCATAATACTTATTAACCCTTATAAATAAACTAAATTTAAAATAAATAATAGGATAATTACAATCTTAACCAAAGCTATTTATAAATAATATGAATCTAATTATAATCATTCAATAAGCCTGCAATTTGCATGGATCACTTGTGTAAATCATCCTTGTTTTCTTGGTTTCAATAATAATTTTTATTAAATTTTTCTTACCGTGTTATTGCTGTTTGTATGTTTCTTTCCTATGAATAGAAGATAATAAACATGAACAACCAATTGGTTTTGGTAGTATTTGTGTGAATAGTAAACTTGATTTGAAATAATGTCTGAATCTTGAAGTACTTTTAAAGATACTCGAAATAATCCCTTTTCATTTCTCTTACAACATTGGACATGTTAATATCTACAAGTTAGCTTTCTACATGTTTTGGCAATAAGCTGGGAAATAGTCTCCTATATATTTTTGTTGTCCAGCTACCATTTTTTCTTAGAAGAAGCTGTTTAGTGTTTCTTAGGAGGTTGAATGTGTCCTGAGTTCAGAGAAGTTCTAATCAATTAGTCTTTTAGCACCAATTCTACATTTTTTATGACAATGATCATTCATCGATAAACACATATACTATGACAACCATAAAATTTTAAGTTAAAATAATAATAAATGAATAAATAAAATAATAATGATAAATTATATATATATATATAGTAATTTGTTTTGAGTGTATTTTATTAATATTTGGAATAACTGTAATAAGGAGGAGTGTTGGTGTGGTGAAAGTGGATAAATAATGTAATAGTTAAAGAGTTTAAATTAAGATTAAAATTTATGATTGAGTACTTGATTATATTTTAATAATTCTTGAAACAACTATATCAAGACAAATGTTGATCTTGTGAAAATTATGATAAAAAAATAAAAAAATAAAAAAAAATGATTCATTAGCTCTTTGATTTTTTTTTTTAAAAAAAATGTATACACATGAGAAGAGTTTTGTCTTGCATTAGTTTTAGGAAACTGCCATTTTTGCTAAAAAAAATTTAAATTAAAATTAAAACAAGTTATATATATATATATATATATATATGAACATACACGTGGAGAGGGGAGATCAGATTTTTCTTTCCTTCCTATATGAACATACACGTGGAGAGGAGAGATCATTTTTTTCTTTCCTTCCTCTTCTCATACTGAGACACGGGAGATTCGAGAGAGCTCATCCACCGCCTTTCTTCTTCCTCATTTCTGCTCACCTGTCATCGGCCATCGGGAGAGTCACCGTCCATTCACTGTTGTAGCTATTCAGGGAGCTTGCGATCTTCCTTCTTCATTTCCATGGCCGTCGACTTCCTCCCCTGTGCAGCTCGTCCAGTAACTACTCTTTCTTCCATCCGGCGTCGGCTTCTGTAGGTGTGTGTTGGAGGCTTCATCTTCCTTCTCCATTCAAGCAGCTGCGAGTGTGAGCTGTGATATCTTTCCCCTACGTTGTGTTGCTGTGATTCACTGTTGTAGGAGCTTCGCCGAATACCAGCTCCTTCCTCCCCTGTTGACGCATTGATTTCCCATTTCTCTGCGTCTCTCGCCTCTTTTCTTCTCAGTGTTCGCTGTCACCTCTGTCACTCATCTAATCGCCGGCCACCATGGAGTGTTTGTTGTAGAGGCATGTGTGTCGTCTCTTTGTTCGCTGTTCTATCTTCTCTGTTCGCTGAACCATTTTTTTCTTCGCCCTTGTCTGTGCTGATGGTGGCTGCGGCAAGCTACACTGCTGGTGAGGTAGAGCATGAAGGAGTTTTGAGTTGCTGCTGTTGGAGGTTTTTATCAGCCTTTTCTCTTTCTTTCTTCATTGCGACAATAACCAGAATTCTTCCCTCCTCTGTTGAGCGTAAGTTTGGATTCTCCTTCCTTTTTCTGTCTTTAGTTGGCATTATGAGGTATAGAAGCTTCAAATCATTTTCTTTCTTCTTGTTCCGTGTATGTATTTGTATGTGTTATGATTGAGATGGTGATTCTTATTCTTGTCTGCTGCTGTAAATGTGGAGTAGGGGTGATAATTTAAGTTGAAATTCTTAGTGTTAAGGAGATGATAATAATTGATAGGTATGAGTTTATGGGAGAAGATTTGTCGAGGTCTATATGTGGCTTGTGGCTTGTGGTTTGGAATGAGAACTAAGGAAAGCATTATATTAATTTTTCTCTCTTACATATAAAGTGTTTGATAAAGTGTTTGAGTGAAAATATTTTTCATAAATGAGTACTTAAACTTGACTAAGTTAATTCTAGTTAAATTTTAATGTTTAGGTCACTTGATTTTTCATTAATATATGAACTTGTTAATATGTTTTTTTTGTGAGGATATTTATATGGTTGGGATTGTAAATTTTTCTTTGTTATTTGTTCTGATCTTGTGTATACTTGAGTTACAAGAGGATTTGAATACAATGAAAGTGGTTTGGCTTGAGTTTTCCTCCCTTGAAATTAAGTTGATCCTTATTGCAAAATTTGATTGACAAAATGAGTTAATTATTTTTATAAAGCTCGAGAAAAACAAGAAGTTGGCTTAATGGTATATAGGTTAGAATTTAAACATGTTACGTGAAATTTTAAAAATTTAAAATTAGTTTGGTCTCGAGACACAAGGAAACCTGGAAAAAAACTTTGTTATACTTGATGACATTTATGATATTGAATTAAAGGGACCATAAGATTAGTTGTGGTTGTGTAAGGTAAGAAATTGTACTGTTTTGAATAAAGCATATTTTGTGAAGAGTTATTGAAGAGCCTTAAGGATAAATCATTTATTAGTTATTAAAGGAAGGAGGCATGGTAAAGATAAATATATTATTATAGGTGGGAGAAATGAACAAAAGAATATAAATTTTAAATACAGATGGTGGGTTAAAGACAAATAAGGATTGAGAACTTTAAAAATGTTCTAGATTACATATTGGGCTCACAAATGTTTGTTAGAAATATATGAATTGAATTTTTATTAAAGAAAGATGTTTATTCTTTTGGTCTAGGTGATAGCATAGCTAAAGGGAAATGGAGAGGTATTTAAAAAGCACATATTATTAATTTGAGAGTTATCAAGTAAGTGGATAGCGTCCCAATTGAATTTTTTCAATCAAAATTTCCTTTACTAAAATATTATATTTTTTTGAAAATCATTTTAATAGCATTACTGCGATTATTGGATATTTGTTGATTAAATTTACTTTATTTTGAGAAATTAGCTTTATCAAATTTGAAATGTTATTTGATCAATTAAATTAAGTCTGGACTTTGATTATGAGATGTTTATTTTATCAAATATTGGATTGATACAGAGAATGATTTATGCAAGTTCAACTTTAAAATTTTTTATTATTCAATAAATGCAAGCATAAATATTGGATATGAAATTTTATTCTGGCGATTTTTTAATACTTAAAAGTATTCATGTGAGTTTGATTTTGAGAATGAGAACTGTATCTTGAAAGTAAGGATTTTCTCGCATGTTTGAAAATGGTTTTAAAAAAGGGACTTTACACAGAATACTGGTTGCTAATGGTAGTTCCTTTAGCCCTTGGCGCGCCATGGTATACCTAGTTAGTAGGATGTTTGTAGGAGGTGCTAGCCCTGTGCGATAGCCAACGCACGTGGAATGGAGAGATGGTTATTCGTGAGCATCGTACTCACGTTTGTTTTGTGGGTTTTGTGCCTGCGTTCGATTCCGTGGCTTGAGCCGCGTTTGGTTAGTATTACTCTCGTGGATTGTGTGTCCACGTTTGCTTCGTGGCTTCGGCTGCATTTGGTTATTTACCCTCGTGGATTGTGTGTCCACATTTGTCTTCGTGGCAAGAGCCTCATTTGGTTATTTACCTTCATGGATTTTGTGTCCACATTTGTTAATTGTTTTGATAAGTCCCTGTAATATGAATTTGATTTTTTGATGATTTTACATTTCATTGATTTTTAATTAATGAATTATTCATAATTATTCATTTTATTTATTTGCTTTCTTGCAATCACGTGATAATAATACTTGATATGATGTTTTAATAGTTTAAGATTTTATTTAAACTTCATAAAATTCTTTTATTTTCAAAGTCTATTAAATTTTTATGAGAATCGTTGCCTCTTAGAATTGCATAATTATTTCAAGCTTTTCTTTTATTCATGTTCAATTATTTATTGTTGGGACGTTATTCACTGGAAAAGATATTTTGGTCTTAGATGATATAGTTGAACTCGTGACTCGAGATATCTACTGAGGAGTTTTATTGCTGAAATTGAAGCAGAAGAATTATTTTAGTCAAATTCTAATTTGATGAAAAATTTAAACTTTATACCTACGTTGGCATCTGGCCTTAGGTGCTCCATATAGACTATAGGTAGGATTCTCACATTTCTTTTAAAATTGAATATCTGATTTAATATTGTAACAATTTCTAATTACTTTATTAGTGTGTTTGATGTATTAATTTCAGAGTTTCTTTGATCATGGCTTAAGGGATATGAGTTTTGTGCCCATATCCCGTGCCGGTCACACCTAATTTTTGAGGTGTGACATATACAAGTTCAGAAGCATTCACACATCATCTCTTTTATTCTTTTTGGTACATAAATATGAGAACTCTAAGAATTTCACTTCTCTTGAAGAAACAATTTACCACACTTGATTGGGTGAAGATTAATCTGTTATGTATGTCTTTGTTTCAAATATGAAATCTAAGTGTTTAGTTGTTAAAAGAACTTGACAAAGTGTTTCTGTGCTTTGCATAACATAAGGAGCCTAGAGAAGTTCATATGTTTGTGGGTTGATTTCTTCATGAGGTTGGTATATCTGTATTCTTTTCCAATCATTTATTCCGTTATTGATGTCTTTTTAGTCATTATATTTTTGAGAATTGTACTTGAATACTAACGAAGAGAGATCACTTGTTTCAAATATTTTTTTAGTCACTTATTTCGATATTAGACAAATGGAGAGAGATCACTTGGTAGGATAAGCTGATGAGGATTGGACTAAGGGAAGTGCATTTAAAATGAGAATCTAGGACTGGATAATTATTCATCTCACATAAAAATTATTTTAATTCAATTAAAGTGAAATTTTCTTGTGTTGTCCAGTCGAAAGTATTTTTCTAGAAGCAAACTTGATGGGCCATATAAAGTCTTCTCTTATTGTTAAGATGATAAGGGTGATGGAGGATGAAGAAAGAAGAAGTTTTTTGTTCATATAGAGAGACTTTCTATAGCTATTCTTTCTAGATTACTTTAAAGAGTTCTCTACACTATCTGGAAATAGGTGAAAGCCATTCAAGGAGTTTTCATAGGGTTAAACCTTCATCAGCTAACTCATACATATAATGATACATTTATAGAGGAGGAACTATATCATGTCAATTTTTAATTCCCTAATTTACCAAGATTAATTAGGATAATTAAGTAAGTTGACATAATATGTGGTCAGAGCATAATAATAACTGTTTTTAGTTGGAATTTTATATATAATTTGTGTCTAAAGGGAAATTGGGTCACTTGGGGAGTAAAAAGTAGAGAAAAACTAGTTAAAAAGCCTCTGTGCCATATGTTATGGTACGTGCGTGATGTTTCATGGCCCACAAGGCCATAAAATGAGAGCTGCCTTCTCCATACCACATACACTGCGATGCATGGTGTGAATTCTGCAAGAATAAGTCACGAACTGATGTGAAAATTAGAAAGGAAAGGAAAGGGAAATGGAGGAGCTCATATTTTTTCTACTAGGGCACGATCTAGGGGAGGATTTAAAAAGGTTTAAAGCTTCAAATCATCCAAGGTAAGATTCCTAAACCCTTTTTCTCCTTTTCTCTTTCATTTTCTTAAGGATTTAAGTTAGGTATTGAATGAGGATGATGATTTTGGTCCATATAGGGCATGGGTCCAAACCTATTGACTCAAATGGAGTTAATGGAAGTTGTTTAAAGTATTTAAACCTAGTATTAATCATTTTAGTGGTTGTTAGATGGTGAGTTCCATTAATATCTGAAAATAGATATTAAATCTGTCATTATTATAGTTGTTGAGGTATTAATGATAATGTGGGTATTTAATGAAGCTATGTGATGTTATAGATAGATAAGAAACCCAATTAGTAGGCCTAAGTGTGAGCAATGTGAGCATTGGGTAATCTAAAAGGGGAAGATTAGAGTTGAAATGTGTGAGATTGGCAATGTTAATGAAAGTTAACTTGGTAAATTATAGATTAAGCTCTTGAACACCTATTTGGCTTAAGAATTCAAGCTTGAAAGATATAACATTGAGGGGTAAGTCTTTGACCTCTCAAAGGTTTGAGGTAACAAAGGGAACTCTACTTTGAATAGTTATGTGTTAATTGTAATGTGGATGTTAATTATGTGTTTAATATGTAAATTTTGACTTGTGAATGAGTGCATCATGCAATGAAACCTTACATTTATCAAATCACTTTAATATGTATTAAACATACTAAAGAGATGTTAAAATGAGTTTTAAATTGCAAAAGTGATATTTGAGATGAGTTGTAAGTTTGTAATGTGTTTTAAATGAGTAGTTGATAATGGATTTGATAAAGATGAGAAATTGTGATTGAAAATGGTGTGTGTATGTGATATAAGTGAAAATGAGAAATTGATGCTCACTTGGGTAGCGCTTAGTCATGAGCCCAACGTGTTGACCCTGATATTGAGTAAATGAAAATATGAAAATGAGTGAGTGTTATATATGGCATGATCAGTGGGTAGGAGTTTACTTAGGGATTAGGAGTAGACAATATGGTATTTAGGCTGCCCTCTGGTGCACGGGGGTATAGCCTTATCCTATAGTTTATTGAGGGACTGTTCCATAGTTTATCGATGGACTAGAACATAGCTTTCTTTACCTGTTCAATGAGGAGAATAGCCTAGGGTATAAGACACCTTAGAGATTCGAGAATGGGGAAAACTATGGTTTGAGAGTGAGTCATGTGATCTTTGGTTAGGTCATACCTCACGATTGGTAAGCATGAGTAATCTACTTACATAGACAGAGCCCTATTTAATGTTATAGCCCATAATTTTAGTTTGAGAAAATAAGGAGGGTTAGTTAATCATTACCTATGTAAAATATATGACGTGTCACACATGTTGAGTTGTAGCAATTCATGTGGATAATGGGTCATGGTTATATGTTTAAAGGTATTGTGGTAATGCACTTAGTGTGTGTGAGATGGAAATGGATTAAAGACGGAATGATAAATTTTGATATGTGGTTAAATGTGTTTTAAGTACTTGGTTCATATGCGTATGCTGGATTTACAATTGATATATAATTGCATAAGGTAGGTTTTACCTTGGTTATTAAGTGGCTAGACTCACCCCTTTCATTTAACACTTTTCAGGCTCTAGCTCCGGTGTAGAAAGGGAGAAGGCTCAAGAGGGTAGGAATTAGTACATTCCTATTATATGCCTCTAGCTTAGATTTATTTTGTGCAATAGAATTTGAAGAATGTTCATTCAAATTCTAGGTTGCATACCATCGCATTTGCATTATTTTGTTGTTACAAATGTTTGGGTTGTATTTTGGGCTTTGAGTATTTGTATGTAATGATATATATTTGTTGATAGGGCTAAAATACTACTACAAGTGTAGAAATGATATTTTGAACATGTTTTATTTAGTTGGGGTGCAATGCAATGGTAAATGCCTCCCTTTTGTATTTTTGATGAAATGGAGTTGAAGAGTGATTTTGTGCTATAATTGTGTTTTAGTGCACATGACATGTTATATTGATAGTCCTAGGTCCAATGGACATGGTTCAGGTGTTAAGAAAGGCTTTTGGCTCTTGTTATAGGTTTTGGACACCTTTTTTGTGTGAAAGTTGTGAAAAGTGGTTAAAATATATTTAGGTGTTCAAATTCTTGGTGTGGCTTATTTTCGAAGTGAAACTCGTGCCATTAGTTAATTCATGAGAAGAGCTTTTCATAGACACTTAAATCATATCATTCAAACGTCAAATGGAGAATTAGGACACGTCAGATGTTCCCTGATTCTGCTATTAAATGATAGAATCTGTTGATATTTTCATGTAACACACCGCAGTGCATGGCGCCTAAGCCACGGCGTATTGCCCTATTTCACAGCATATAAATTATTTTTATTATTTTTCACTCCTTTGAGGAATCCCATGCTTCTATAACTTTTTTTTACTCTGATATAAAGGATTATGATCGATTTAAACTTACTTTGACTATGAAAATTTGGGATCCCTTGATTTTAAATTTAAAACTTGGTAATTACCTTTATGTGTTAATCTTTTGATTACTATGAGCTTTATTGGTTAATTTCTAGTTAGTAGGGTGAGACATTACAAGAACAGCTATAACACAAATAAAAAGAGAGGATAATGATCAAATATACCACATGAGTTCATCGGGAATAGGGCCTTTGATATAGAGGATGGCAAGGTAAGGAGCTTGAATATCAAAGTATTCAAGTTGAGGTTGGATATGTAATTTTTATAAAAGGATGTAAAGCCAATAAGACAGACTTTTTCTGGCTAATTTTTAGTCTTCTAGGATAATAGTTAGACTGTGTCCTGGTAGGAAGATTAAGTTGCTGGGCATTATGTTCAGGATAAAGAGGGGTGGCTTTTTTGGCAAAGTGATAGGGCTAATTTTTTTAGGTCAGTTGTGATAATCAGTAATGGTGTTAGGGTTTCCTTTAATGTGTTTGACTTTGAATTTATAGCGGGCAAACTAGTCTTTCCATTAAAGGAGTCAAGCTTCAAGAAGAACTTTCTTGTTTTGGTTTAAGATTTTTAGGAATGACGTGTTATCCATTTCCACCATAAAATGGTGGGTGTTGAGGTGGAAACTGAATTTTTTAATGCCACATTTTACAGCTAGGACTTCTTTATAGGCTATATGGTAATGCCTTTTAAAAGGTTTGAATTCTCCACTGGCATGAACAGTAATGTCTTTTCCCGTCTACTTCTTTAAGAAGTAAAGCTCCTTAAAAGTCATCACTAGTATCAGTTTGCGGGATACATTATCCTTGATCAGGGATCCTAAGCGATGGAGGATGCTAAAAAATTTGTTTTAAATAGAGAATAGCTTTTATCTGGTCAAGACCCCACAGGGGTGGATTTTTCCTCAAAAGTCTGGATAACTAGCTGGTGTAATGAGACACTTGAGGAATAAAGTCTTTGATATAATTACTTATACCCAAAAATTGTTGAACTTGAATTTTGGATAAGATTTTATCAAGAAAGTTTAATAATTCCTCAGCAATATATGGGATGGGTTAGTATTGTCCATCTTGAATTAGCATACCCAAAAATTCTATTTGGGTTATGCCAATATATCCTTTTCAGGCTAAGAACATGATCCTATACTATTGAATGATCTTTAAAATTGAGCCAAAAGGTTTTTATGCTTCTGTTATGTTTCTGAGAATAAGAAGATATCATCTATATCAACGAAAGCATTATGGATAATGGCTCAAATATTCTAATCATGTCCTTTTGAAATAGTGATAGAGCAGTCTTGAGTCTAAAAGGTATGACTGTCTATTAGTATTGGGCATTTGGAATATAAAAGGCCATCTTGTATCTATCTATGGGATCTATTTCAAGTTGCTAGAATCCTACTTTGAGATCAAATTTTGAAAATATTTTAGCTCGCTTCAAATGTACAATTTGAATATTCACTACTACAAAAAAGGAAATAAATGACGGTTATTTTAGTTCATAAATGATGGTTAATAAGTGTCATTTATTCGGCTAATAGTTAAAGACCCCCAATAAATGATGGTTATTTATATAACCATTTTTTTTATGTGTTTTTTTTTAATTCGTGAGCTATTTTTATACTAGCCCCCCTGCAAAAAGAAATCAAAATAGCAGCAGCCAACCATTCTAGATTTTAATACTAACAAAATTTATTGTATTCAATTTCAAAATTAATCAATAAATAAATATAATTACATAAAGTAACCTTTTTTTCAAAAATAAACTGCCTATTAAAAAAAAATTCTTAGCTATTTCTTCAAGGTAGTTCTATTAATCTTCTTTGTATGAAGTCCACACTTAGAAAATATATTGACCCCATTCTTTAATTACCTCATTTATTTTTGCATCCCCGAATCCTTCAACATAAGAATCATCATAGTACTGCAATATATAAATGATTCAACATATATTAATATAATTTTAATACATTGTATATTTTTGTAATTTAAAAGTTAATATTTTTGACATACCATCTCGGGAATTATGCTCTCGTTATGGATAATGATATCCTTCATGAACCTCATGACGCAATAGCCATAATCCAAGCTATTTTGCTTTTGTCTTGGATAAAAATTAAAGAATATATAAATATGTATTAATGGATTAAATTTTAATTTAATAAATGATTTCATTACCTTAATTATATTCCAAGTATAGGCTGCATCAAAATTTGTAAAGGACCTTGGAATTGATTGTTTTGTGTTAGTGTGGTATAACACAATCGCCCTAATGAAACAATAAAAAATATGTTAGTATGAAATTTAAATAATTAAATAAATATGTAAAATACTTTATATATGCACTTACGTATTAATCAACTTTAATAAAATTTGTCTCCTCCCTGGTTTCCTTTCAAGAGAATCGAGATAATATATTTTTGGAGTGTTGTTGAATGGTTCAGCGGCGATCAACATCCAATGGTCCCTAATAGTATTAACAAGTGTGGTAAAATTATAATTAATTCATTAAATTAAAAATAAAAAAATTATTAAGATAAGTGAGAATTTTGTTACCCTTGACAGTACGGTATTATGAATAATGTTTCCTTTCGAGCCCTTGCTTTGAAATTTTTGCTTAATGCCTTTGCTTGTTCTAAAATTTTGTCGCTTTTAATTAAGGCATGCGCACCCACTTCATGAGGACTAACAAAGACGAACTTCATTTGTAGATTGAAAGGGACAACAAATTTGTCATACAAGCACCTATTATAAATACAAGAAATAGATTAGTTTATATTTAAAATATTAACTATTCATATATGAAAAAAAATTACCGTATGTAGAAGCTGAGAACAGTGAGACTGGTCATATCATGTTGAAGCACTTCATCAACAACATCAAGTGAAAGCATATCATATCGGTCTTCGCCATATATACCAGCCTTAAATGGGATTTACAGGACTGAAGGATTAGACCTATGTACCGTTGCATATGCTTGGAGCAAATTTCTATGTTGGCTTGGCAATTGAGGCTCTTGTTCAGGCATAGCTTTATGGGAGACTTCCTTTTTAGAGGAGAGCTTAGATCGGGGTATCATCTTTTTTTTGACTGTGCATCTTTGCTAGTCTTTTTTGGACTTAACATCCTCACTTGACTAGCTTGCCATCCAACAAAACTACCCATCACCTCTCCAACAATCCCTGCATCCTCGATGGGAATAGGTAGCGGATAGTTCAAATCCTTCAGCACATCAATAGCAACACGTACATAGGACGCAGGGAGTGGCATATTATGTAACATGTCTTCTGGCAAATTGAACACCCAACCAATAGCAACCACATGATGATTCGGGTTATTTGCCAACAACTCATATAGGTTCTTACCCTATATTAATAAGTAATATACTATATTAAAGTTATGAGAAATAGAAATAGTGAAATATAAGTGAAATAAATTAATAATGTTTTACCTCAGGGATATTTTTAATAGGCTGCATGACACTGTAACTACCTTTCCCGTTAGGACTAATATGAAACTCTGCCTCCCGCCTCTCCTTGTCCTTTAGCAAAGCTTTAATCATGGCCCGTTGCCTAGATAGCTCCTCTTTCTGGGTGGCAATCTCAGCCCTTGCACCCACATCCTCTGTTGGCCTTGCTTTCCTCTGTGACCTGAATATTTGTTTTTTTGAGACACCAAAGCCATATCCCCTAACTCGACCAGGGTGTTCAGGATTACTTAACGCCTTGCCCAAGACATCATCATCCGGCGTGCCACTTTTTTCAATCTCAGTCTATGCAATATATAGTAAAAAAAAATTAAATTAGTTGATTGAGTATAAAAAAAGTGTTAAGTTAATGTACTTACACACTTGTCAGCAAGCTCCTGAACACGTTCATCAACAATGTTTCCTTCTTTATTGGTTCGACCTTCTATGAATAGTCTGTGATGTGAAACTGAGCTTGCCCTTGAACCCTCTCGCTCAATCTACGAATTTAAGTAAATTTAAATGTGAGTATAGTACATATGTCCATGAAATAAGATAAAATTATATAGTATAAATATTAACTTACCATTTGTTGCTCAATTCCTGCATATCCTATGCGCCCCTTCTTGTAAGGGTATAAATCTTTCTCATGCAATCTTTCTTTTTGTGGCTCAACTCCTGTGCAAAACACAAAAAATCATATCAATAAAATTAAATATATTGAAAATAATAAAAAATTAATTCATCTCATTATTCTTACTTGAAATTGTCCCTCGAGACGTTGAGCAAGAAATTCATCCCACTGTTCTTGTGAAGCTAATGGCCTTATCAAGTCGGGGACCTTAGCAGTAATGTTTCCCCCTGACTTTTTAATGTATTTTGCTCTCACGAAATATCAAAATGTTCGCATTGCCTTTCTAGCTTGTTGGATGACAAATTTTATCTAACTAGCATCAATTGCAAATGCTGACTGCAAACAAAAACAATTAATTAGATTTTCGGTCAAGTAATTTCAATTAATTACAACGATGTGAGTAAAGTATTTTACCTCTACTTGCTCCCAAATATAATTTTAGTAGCTGGACTAATATCATTCCAGTGCCTAATTGTAATTGGCACATTTGCTTTTGCTACAACCCGTATGTAGCTGATGAATTTATTTCTGTTGGTCTTAATAGGTTGACCTTTGAAATTTCATTCAACTTCATATTTCTGTCCAGCAGCCCTTCTTCTATTCACCTCAGTCATCAATGTCAATCCTCTAGTTATTTGATTGGCTTCTTGCTGAATTTGTTGGTCATTCATCTCAACGCTAGGATCAACACTATTAGGTCCACTGAGACCAGCATTCCTTTGAGAAGCCATTTACCTACAAAAGTAGAAAATATAAAAAAATAAAGCACATAATAAGTAATTTTTAGGTTTAATGTAAATCACATATTACAAAACAATAAGTAATTTTCAGGCATCTTACTCAACAAACTAATTCCAACTATATACAATCACAAAACTAATGAAATTCTCACAAAATAGCATTTTCAAATTAACTCTAATTATTATAAAATTATATATAAAATGCGTTCAAAATTCATAGAAAAAAGAAAAACACTATAAACATCATTTTGAATCAATGTTTTCTGTCTCATTGATCATTCTAAAATTACACATATCCTATATTAGCAATCTCAAGCCAAGAACAAATCATTCTTTACCAAATGTAAAAATTTCAATAAAATAGCAATGATTTTTACAGAAACTACGTGTCAGTTTTCGTCACTAAAATGAACTCCAATTGTAATAAAAACTGATACACTAGTACATTTCAATATGTAGTTTTGAACGATAAAACTATTCTGATCAAACAATGCACAAAATTTAAATTAAAAATTATTGAAATAAATCAGTCAAAATTCGTAAAAAAATACAATCATCACAATATCCCATTTTGATCACTAATTTTCATCTTAATAATCATCCTAAGGCAAAGCAAATCATCTACAATCATTCTGAAGTCAATAAAACACCAAACATTAGCAATTTTCAACAACCCACAATATTAAAATGGGCAAAACATGATGAGATATTTAAAC
This sequence comes from Prosopis cineraria, assembly GCF_029017545.1. Lineage (NCBI taxonomy): Eukaryota > Viridiplantae > Streptophyta > Magnoliopsida > Fabales > Fabaceae > Prosopis > Prosopis cineraria. Next base: position 42,587,792 of record NW_026555333.1, read on the forward strand.
AATAAAAATCAACCAATAAAACAATCCATAATCTCAAATAAATCAATTCCATAATCTAGAAATCTAAGCATATTGGAAGAAAATGAAGAAAAATCATAGAAATCACAAACCCATGTACCTTAGAGAAGAGAGGATGAAACACAAAGAGGAAGCTAATGAGAGGGAACCGAACGGTGTAGGAGGAGTACTTTCACACCGGTGAGGGACTACGGCGGTCGACTGCAAGAACGAAGGCTGATTGTGAGATTTCTATCGATTTCTTGTAGAAGAGGAGAAGAGAGAAACAGGGACGACGAACGGGCGGGAATGAAAAAATGAACCTGAAAACAGAAATAAAAAGGGAATAAATGACGGGTATTTATATACCCGTCATTTATTCTATAATATATGATGGGTGTTTTAACACCCGTCATATATAAAGAAGGCTTTAAATGACGGTTGTTTAAAACAACCATCATTTAAAGCCTAACGTTTTTTTATTTTTTTTAAATGAGAAAAATCAAACGTTGGCCATGAATATATGACGGGCGTTTGAAAACCCCGTCATATATAGTTCAGGACTTTAAATGACGGGTGTTTTAAACACCCGTCATTTAAAGTTTTAAAACTTTTTATTTTTTTATTTTAAGAATCTAAAACGGCGGGCACACATATATGAAGGTTTTTTATATAACCGTCATATATTGTTTAAACTTTATATGACGGGTTTTTAAAATACCCATCATTTAAAGTTTAAATTTATTTTTTATTTTTTTCTTCAGTAAATGAAATGTTTGGCTGAAATAAATGATAGAATTTTTTAATACCCGTTATTTAAAGTGTTGTAATATATGACGGTTTTTTTTTACCATCATTTTTTATGGCGTCTTATATTTACGTTTTTGTAGTAGTGATTGATCTTAGGCAAAGGAAATTTATCATCTTGAAGGAAAGCATTTAGAGGTTTATAGTCAATTACCAACCTCTTTTTTGCTCTTTGTTTTTCAGATTTTTTCTCCACACAAAAGCTTGGCAAGCCCAATCTAACTTTGTGGGTTCAATAAGGCCTTGTTTGAGAAGTGTTATACATTCTTCTCTAGCAAAGGCAAGATCTTCTAGATTCATCTCAGGATGGGATGCCTTTATTAGGTTGGCATCTTCATTTTTCTTAAAAGGAAGTTTTATGAAAAACTCCTTATTTTTCATAGAGGAGATAAATGCTGAAATTGATCATGACTTTCATAGAAAAATTCAAGAAGTTGATCCTTGATGTTTTCATATCCTAAAGGGGCCTATTGGATTTCCATTATACTTAAAATATGTGTGTATTCTCTAAAGAACTATTTAAAGTGTATACCCCTAGGGAGAATTTAAAGATCCTTAGTTTCTCTGTACATATCAAATCTAATAAGTATGTCCTTAGTAGGGAGATTACTTCCAAGAAATTGTCCAATATGTGCATCCAGGGAAGAATCTTATATCAATTTTCTTTTTGGTAATAAGATCTATTTTAAAGAGTTTATCATTAACTATAACAAAGTACCCATTGTAAGGGATTTATTCTTCTTGAGGAAGAATATGGGGTTTCATGATAGTTCTATAGGAACCAATATCCATAAAGGCTATAACAAGAATAGGTTTATCATATTTAAAAGGCAATATCTAGATTTTGACATTAGGTTGTGGTAACCATGGTGGATGAGATGGTTGGTTGAGATTTATAGGGTCTATAGGTGTTGGGCTTAGAGGGGCTAAGTTAAGACTTTGAATTGGGTTAGGTTCAATAGCATAAAGGGGTGGATAATGATGAAGATCATCTTGCTCATCATCTGCATTGCCATAAGAAATTGGTAAAACATAATGAGTATCTTTATATTTTTTTGACTATTCTTCAAGAACTAATTCAATATCTTAATCTTCATTAAGAGAGGTAACAGTCTCAAAGGACTGTAATAGCTTCATGTCCTTTTTAGATTTATTAGGACATCTTTTTGTAAAATGCCCTTTTTGTCCACAGATGAAACATCTGTCTGATCTCTTAGTTTTTGCACTCCTCTGTTTGAAGAATCTAAAGGAATGCTGTCATTTTGGGCTTGAATGGTTTACGCCTGTCTTTATGAAAATGAGCCTTTTTTCTACAAGAGCAAAGATTAATTTCTTTATACTTGATCTTTAAATAAGGCTTTTTGCAGGCTCCCTGAAGTTTTAGCTTTCATTTTAACATGGACTTTAAGAGATTTTATTGCTCACAGAGTTTATCCAGGGTGGATAGAGCTAGTTGATAGATCTCACCAAAAGAAATTTGTGACATATCTCTCCTCAATGCATTGATAGCGTTGTATAGCTCTAGTTGAAGTTCATCTCGTAATGAAGCAATGAATGTATGCCTGAGATTAACATCACCAGCTCTACCAAACATATAATATTTTAAGACATTCGTTGAAAATGTCTCTGAAGATCTTGATGATCAAGTGAGCAGCATTTCATTTTAAAAAACTCCTGTTAGCTTTTTTTAATAATAATATTAAAGTCACTAAGAAATTCTTTATCAATTACTCCATGAAACTAAGAGGCATTGAGCTGTGTGATCCTGATCTTGTCATATTCATTAAGAGTTTGGAACTACTGTCTTAGATTTCTAGTCATTCTGGAGATGAATTCTAAAAGAACTTCTTGCATGATAGCATCAGCTCTTTCATTTGTAAATCAATCCAAGCGCCAAATTCTTGAAACTTATCTCTCCATTTATATCGAGGGGTATCATCAAATGTAAACTAGGGACCAGATGCGAGTTTAAAGTTTGAGTCTTGATGGATAAGTATATATTGAACTCCTTCTATCGGTGATGCTTCTGATTCCTTATCAGGAGGATCTTCTACAATAAGTTCTGTCCTGGATTCTCTCCTAGTTTCTCCTTAAGTTTGTTATTGTTGAGGTTGAGGTTAAACCATAGCAATCTTTGACAACTTAACTAGGTGGTCAGTCTCAGACTCTGTGAATTCTGTGGAAACCTCTATTGAGGTTGTAGAATCTAAATCTTCTTGTTCAGAATAAACTTGGTCAAAAATAACATTTCTCATAGGAGCAATTGTTCTAGAGGGTTTGAGGGTTCTTCATTCCTTTTAGTTTTCAATATGTAGCTGATGGTTTAGTTTTTGGTAGAGAAGAAGGTGGTGTTTTTATAGTTAAAGGTTTTTCTAGAAATTTGGTAAATGATGGTAAAGCTTGGTATTCTTGAGGCTTTTGTTAAAAGGTGATTTATAGGTCATAGGTGATTTGGCTTTTGAAAGGTTTGTTTTGCATCTTTTTGAGAACTAGATAGAACATCTTGAACACTTTACTATAATTAGTTTCAGTTGGATAAGTTGGGGGTATAGTAGTAGAGAATGGGAATTGTCTGGTCATGGTAGGAAAGGTTGGATAGGACTCAGATAGTCATAGACTAATCTTGGGCTAGGTTTGCTTCTATTTGTTGAAACTATCTTTTTTACTTTAGAAATTTCTCTTTACTTTTTGAAGAATTCTGGTCCATCATATCCTTAGTTAATAAATCTAAGGAGTTCTGTATTCAGCTTCTGTTCTTGTTGACAGAGTCTTGATAAAGATTTTGTACTCGATCATCAATTTGATTAACTTGTAACGACAAGTTTTCTGTTGTAAATGATAGGTGATCAAGCTTAGAATCTATCTTGTGAAGAACTCTGTTTTAACTAACAGCATTCTAAGACTGTCAATTGAGAACTTCTTCTGTCGATGTAACAGACTTAAGAGTATCTTGAGGAGAGACTTCTGTTTGTAGAGTGAAAGGTCTACTAGACACTTTGGTCCTTTCATCTGTTTTTCTTTCAAGAGGAGGAAATTTCTCTTTATAAGGCCTCATCATGACAATCCAAGGTAAAACTTGTATTGGTGTAGGTGGAATTATTGAGATTATGGGTTTAGGATATTATGGGACTGTTAGGATCATTGGGTCTAGCATTTTTAAAGGAAGGAGATCTTCATGGCCAAGTTCTTTAAGGAGTTTAAAAAGAGTACTCCTTTCTGTGGGAGGATTTGAAGGTCTTACCCATTTTCTTTTAATAGGTTGTTTTAGGCCATAATCATCATCATCATCTTCTTTTGGGGGTTATTTATCACCACATGGAGATCTTGGATGCTTGGGCTTCCTAGTCTTTCTTCTTTTAGAGTTGTAGTTATCAGAACCATTCCAAAGATAACAGTCATAATTGGGATCACACATTTCAGGGGCACAATCCCAAATAAAGTGACCATTGATGTGTGAGATATAAACAAGCTGAGCATCTACATTAAACTACTAAATCGAAGGATGTTCTTTATCTATAGTAAAAGCTGGAGAGATGGACATGATCCTTCTAAAGATCTGGTTTGGATTGTAAGTTCCAAGCTTTTTAAAGACAGACTTTATAGTACCATCTTGCATCTTATAAAGGAAGGAGGTTCTGTAGTATGAATATCTCTTTGAACACCATGGAATTGTTTCTCATAATTGTTGATCCATTCTAACGGCATCATGTTAGCTAGCTATTCAATAAGTAATTATCTCAACATTTGCAAAATTAAAGGATTTTTAAATTTCTAGCATCCATGGACAAAGTATCACTAGTTACGTTAGGAAAACCAAGATCAAATGAATGATCTTGAAGTCTGAAGATCATCAGGTAGTAAAGGGTGGCCATAATAGCATCAGGCTATTGTTTAACTCCATGAATCTAGATCTAAACTTTCAGTCTCTTAGAGAGAGTTTTATCAGTAAGCTTAATATTAAAATCAGGTGCTATAGTGAGGACTACACTTTCTTAGTTAAAGGGTAGTCAACATGGCTCCTATGTGAGCATTTCCATATGACTTAAAGGTAGTATCCAACTAAGTGACTTTGGTTATGGCTGCCATGCCTTTCCTTCCATAGAAAGTTAGGATTAGGCGAATAGCTCTAACATAGAGATGGGTATAACCCTAATTGATCCAGTCATCAATTAGGGGTTGAGCAATCTTAAGGGCGATGTATTGTTCAGTTATAGTGGCAGGAATACCACACTGATCAGACCAGAAGTCTAGATCACTTCTTTATGCTGAGGTCGGCTTGAGGGTATTAGGGTCCTAATACCTTGAGTGAAAGAGTTTCCTCGATGGTATACTTTGTAAGGATTAAGAAAAGGAAATTGGGTAGCTGGGATACAAGCTTCAGTAGGGACAACAATGTATTCTACAAGGTTTTTTTTATTTTTTGAGCAAGGGTTCTTTTTACAGTAGAAGGAAGACAAACAAAAGAAAAGATTGAAGAAAGATTTATAGGGTTAAGAACAATAGTTGGAGTATGAAACCTTATATAAAATTAGAAGACCAAATGTACTCGAATTAGCCTCAACAACATGGTATTAATGATGATTTTAAAGAAATATTTTCACTATCATTTTTAAACTGTGAGCATGTTGCTTCCTTTTATGCCATTAGATTGAGAAAAGCTTTTTACTAGCGTAACCTAGTTCCACAAGTAATTTGTATCAAAATTAAACAATTACTTTCTTGAGAATGAATTTGAAGGAAAAATGAACCTACATTATATTATAAGAAAGAGGGCAAATTAATTTCTCCTTTGTCTTTTAGTTGAGATATGATTTACTATTTTGTTGGATCTAATGGGTGAATTTCATCTTGATAACTTTTAAGTCCTATATGTTGATGAAGAAATTCAAATGATATAGTTGTTGGCTTTGATGCAAATTTTTAATGCAATAAATTATTTGCTTATAATTTCAACATATTGAATGACAATAAGTGTAACATCCCGAAATTTTAAGACTCGGATTTATAAAGATAAAATAAAATAAAATATCTATAATTAAATTAAAATTTAGAATAATTTGATAGAGGTCTAGAGTTTAAATTTTACTAAGCAAAAGTTTAGTTTTATTTGATTTTTAACTATGGGAAAAATTACCAAAAGTTGACCTGGGCTTTTGTGCAATAATAAAAAAATGTTGGGCCATTTCTTGTAATTTTCCCCAAACTTTTAGATCAGCTTTTATAAGAGGAAAAACAGACCAGAAACGCAGAAAAGAAAACAAGGAAAGAAAGGAAAACGTGAGAGAGAGAGAGAGAGAGGAAGAAGAAAGGAGAAAGAGAGGGAGTTAGGCTCGGATCTAGGAGTCTTTGCGACCATTGCGAGCTTGGCTACACGATAGGTAAACTTCCTACTTCAATCCTCTTCTCTTTCTCTTGATTTTCTTCAATTTTTAGAAGAGGAGATTTTTAGATTTTAATCCCAAAGGCTTTATTCTTGTAAGCTTTTGTTTCTTTGGATCCTAGGGAGCATGTTTTGAGTTTCTATATAGTGATCTAATGTTTTGAGTGGATAATTGGATGAAAAGAGGTGTTTTGGGCATAAATTAAACCCTGAGAAATTGGGTTTTTGCTCTTCAATGGTTTAAGCTTATTAATTTAGTTATAATTTTGCTATTTGAGCCCAATAAGATTTAAATTAAGGTTTGATTTTCATTATAAGGGCTAATGGTGAAAGTTGGTGACACTAAGTGAAGGTTTTTAATTGATAAAAAATTATATAAATTGGAAATTAGCCTAATGATGGCTAATAAATGGTTTTGGTGGTTAAGTAATACTATGTGAATGGTTGGTTTAATATATGGACTATTGGGATGGATTATGGCTCATAGACCTAAGTTGTGTGGTATGAGTTATAGTCTTCATTAATGCTATTTGTCATGATAAGTGATGTGGATCACTTATATATTGTAGAAAATTGTTGGTGGAACTTATTGAGAAGTAAGGAACAAGCCGAGCCCTATTTTGTACAAGGGGAACCCTTTTGGTACCAAAGGGTTGAGGTAACAGGGGAAATTTATATTTTCTATTACTCTGTTTTAGCTATTTTTGAATAAATATTACTAGCTATCATGCATTACATGTTTTAAAAGATTAAATGTGCTTTATAAGGGGTTATGGGATACTACTTTGATTATAGATTGTTTAATAACAATGTTTTTATGGAAACGAGATTTATAAATGTTATACTACTTTAGAGTGTTGAATGGTCAATACTCAGGAAAGATAGACAAGAGTAAAAGGCATGATCTTGGTGGGAGTTCACCAATGAGAAGGTATGGATTTTTGATATTTTATGGCACACTGTCAGTACTCAGTGTTGTCTTACGTATTGTGGGCTCAGTGCACTAAAGTGGTTAGTGTATTGAGTATTCGACACCTCTCAGTGGGGGAGGGAATCCGACATATGAAGTATGAGGTTTAGTGCTTAGGCCAAGGTAGCCCTCACATGGAAAGTAAATTGGGCTGGCTCTAGGAGGGAGTTAGCTTCAACTGCTTAGGATTCACGTCGAAGGGGCATAGGAGGTTCGGTGGATTAGATCATGCCTTAGATTATGTTTTGTGCCTGTGGAGGTACAAGTAGGTATAAGGTTTACCTGCGAGTTAAAGAGTGCCAGGGGGCATTCTGTTGGTCATGAAAGGCCATACCGGCCTAGGTCATGCATTTATGCATTTTAAATGGCTAAATTATATACTATGTTGAATTATTATTTGTTTATTTGATTATGGCTTACTTTGTAATAATCAATGTAGATTTCACTGTTACTGAGACTGTGGTTGTCTTACCCCTTTCTTTTCAATATTCTAGGTCCAGGCGAAGGATCCAGTGGTGGACGGGGAAAGGAGCAAAGCTAGGGGTTTGCTTGTGATTTGTAAAGAACTGCAACCTCTTTCTTGTGAGAAAATATATTGTAATGTATTTAAGATTAGGGTGCCAGTAGGATATGATTATGTGTGTGTGTGTGAATATGTGTGGATTGTGTGCTTGTGTATGAATTTTTGTCTGTTTGCAGACTTGTGGCTAGGAAACTTGGTTATGGTATGTGGTTTTATGGATTTACTTAGTAGACCAAGTTTCTATTACAAGCAGATCTTTATTTTGATATATATGTGATTTTATAAGCAAATGCAAAGTGGTTGCATTGCAAATGGTGTGCTATGGGCAAACATACAGCTTGGATAGAGAGAGTGGGTGCGTGGGCCCCACAAGGAGCTCTGAGCCAAGTGAGAATGTTTAGCATATGTATTTATATAAATACATGGTATTTAGATTGATTTGTGACCACTCTTGTATGATTTGTGCATTTTGGGAGTTTAGGGTCCATTTTGGGAAATGGCACCCGGGTGGTCAAATTTTGATGTATGGGGGTCTTCCATCATTTGAATGTTCTTTCAGGTGTTTTTAGTCTTATTTGACGTGTCCAAAGTGTTCCCACAGGTTTGTGACCATTAGGATGAGATTTGGACAATTTTGAAAATGGTTTTTTACTAAAAAGCTGCACTTTTGCATCCAGGTATCCAAATCTTAATCCGACCGTTGGATTTCTCTAAAATTTGGATCACAAGTAAAACCTTTTACAAGCTTCATGTGGGCTTTGGAATCACATCGATCGAATATCGGACGGAGAAACGACGTGCTTCGAAATTTGGTCTGGAGGTGCTGTCATGACAGCATTAAATTGCTGTCATGACAGCTACAGTATTAATGTTGTAACCTGTATAAAATTCAATCCGTCCGTTGGATCTTTTCAAAATTTCGTATGATAATAGTATTCTTTAAAAGTGACAAGTGGGCTTTGGAATCACTCCGATCGAAGATCAGATGATGAAATGGTGCACTCCGGAAGTTGGTCCAGAAGTGCTGTCATGACAGCTTTTTTTAGCTGTCATGACAGCAAAAATAACCAATTTTTTAACATGTCTAATTTTCAATCCAACCGTTGGATCTTTTTAAATTTGGTATACTTATAATACCCTTTGAATGTGACGTGTGAGCTTTAAATCACTTCGATTGGAAGTCGAATGACGAAACGGTGCCTACCGGAAGTTAGGCCAGGAGGACTGTCATGACAGCAATTTAATGCTGTCATAAATGCTATCATGACAGCATTTTTTTTATTTTACTTTCGTCTAGCTTAGTTCTGCGCGCTATAGGTAGAACCTATAAATTTTTTTAAAGGCTTTAAATGTTTACTTTTTAATTGTGTATTTGCTTAGTGATTTAAATGGTTTGTTTCCTAAGTTGGTTTTAGGATTAATTCCTTAACCACACTTAGTTTATTTGAATTGTATGATTTTTGGATAACACTCGAGGCAAGTGTTACAATAAGGATCTAACGCTAATATATATATATATATATATTCAATGAAGAATTGAATATGAAGATGGCAATGTTAAAAAAATTGGACAATCATTGAACAGGATAAAGGTATTGGCTTGCAGTTCAACGATCAAATTGGGATCTAAATGGTGATTCAATTGGTCATGAATAAATTGATAATTGGTCAACTAATATATATATTTTAACTAATGAAAAGAAATAATTGTATATGATAAAAAATGAGTTTTTAAATTTCAAACAAAATATATAAAATAAAAAAGGTAATATTGATCAATATACCATCATTTAATCCAACGTATATATTATTTCATAATTTATAATTTATAACTTTAAAATATATACATATATACATATTCTATACATATTTCTTGAATTTTTTTTCATTTTTCTCCATTTATCATGCTCATTAGGTGAAAACATTTATACATTGTAGTTTATAGATATGATTATAATTTAAAAAAATTAAAAATTTAAGCATATTATGACCGGTTCAATCACTTTGCCTACTGATTCTCAGAATAAGTAGTTTTTTTGTTATAATTGAACTAAATTTAGGACCGGTTCAACTGATCAAACCGGCCGATACTATTTGGTTCTCATAACATTAGGAGATGGCACAAAAAAAGCCAGATGTAATTGATCAGCTTTCAAAGTTAAATGATAGACGGAATATTATTTGACACTCACTTATATTAATGCTTTATCCATATTTATGGAAGCCCAAACAACATCATTTTGAGACATATTATATTATAAATTACTCCCTCCCATTCAAATGATAAAAACTCAATCATATTTCACATACTAATAAAATAATGATTATTTCCTTGCATTCATTAAAAAAAACATGTCTTTTCTTTTTTTTTTCTCTTAACCCTTTTATTATGAAGAGTGTGAAGAAATACTATGTAATCATATTATATTTTTCATGTCCACATTAATTTATACAAGAATAAATATTAAAAAAGTAATTTTGAAAAGTGGTAAAGTTTCCTATTATTTTGGACTAGCTGAGAAAAAAATTAAACTCTTTCAATTTGGACCGAACATAATATTTGATTAAACCATTAGTGATGAACAGACTCTTTAGATTATAGAAGAAGCGCATGAAGCTTTTTTTTTGAAAAAAAAAAAAAAAAACTCCGAAACGGATTGAAAGTGAGCCGGTCAAAGTTCGTTGACGATTGATTCATTATTTTCCTATTAATGTTATTGCTATTTATTTGTTTAGTTTGTGAGTAGCAGATAGATACATGGTGTCTAACTTTTCTCTTTCATTAGTTATGCTTTACTGACTTTAGAAAGCTTTGCCTTGCCTGTAAGTTAATAATATAGAACCCACTTTCTCAAATTTTGTCCTTTAGTATGTCTTCTTAACTTTGCCAACAAATATTATAATCACTGCTATAAAAAAGCTTCGATATTTTTTTAAGAGTATTTATGTCTCTATAATGAGAAACATAGTTCAAGATAACATAAAAAATTAAGACATCTACATCACTTTTAAAAGAAACGTAGATAATGAAAACCACATTTTTATTTTCTAACACCCTTGTTATTAAAAAGTGATGTGAATTTTGAATGATCCAAATCCCTTTTTTTCATAAAAGGATCCACGTCCTTTTTTATTGAAAAACTGACATTGTTTATTTAATTTTTTTTAAATAGATAATTCATATTTTTTCCTTATAGTCAATTGAACTTGTAAATAACAACAACAGCAACAACACAACATCTAATGTATCCAACAAGTACAATAGCAGCAGCAGCATAAGTATACATAGACTAAAGGAACATTAAAACCATTATATATTTAAGTGTTCAATATTTACAATCAAGTCCAACAAACTACAATAATATATTAGTAGAGTTTCTAACCTTATAACTTGGATAAGTCAAGCTAAAATCCTAATTAAACAAACTATAAAATTTGGACTAAGTAAATAACTCTTGAAGAAGTTGACTTACCAAACTATTTCGAATTTCATTTATCTCTTCATTGGTATTGGGGTACTCATGTGTTAAAAAGCTACAAATTTTTATATGATTTTCATTAGATCTAGTAAAATTTCTAATGCCTCTTACTCCCTCTCTAAATTTTCATTGAGATTAAACTACATGCCAAGTATAAATTCTCATTGTTAACAAGTTGAATAATCTCATACATATAATAGATAATATAATATCTGCACTCTGTACTCTCTATCTGTCGATGGCACTGGTCAAATAAAAAGCAAATAATAAGCATAAAACAATAACATATATGGAATGATTGTGATATCGACACTGGTCAAATAAAAAGCAAATAATAAGCATAAACAATAACATATATGGAATGATTGTGAATGAAGAACATTAAATAAAAAAGTACTCACTTTTGGAAAATATCCAAGTCGGGGGCCATTTGGTAACGGCTTCCCCCCCCGGTTATATGATATATCTTTAGTCAACTATAATGAAAGTTAAATTAAAAAAAAGATATTAAAATAATTTAAATATATAAAAAATCTAACATTTATAAACTATAAAACTTTAACTTACGTGTTAAATATATCTTTAGTTTTACAACTAGGTTGCTTGCCCATGGAGCAAAATCAATAAATCTCATGCAAATACAGGCAGACAACATAAAGAAACCAATGATATCTATAACATATAAGAAATATAATCAATATATGAAAACAAGAAAATATTACCAAACTGAATATATATATATATAATATATATGCATAAATATAAATAACGTACCCTTCAAGAACTAGGGCCAGATAAAATAATAATTTTGTTTCTGAAATAGTATTACCCACGTATCTCGTTCTATCATAGATATCATTGTGAGTCAATGTCACAGGAGCGGGACACACAATTCCAAATTGATTTTCTTTAAGTGTAGTGCAGAGATTTTTGGGAACCATATTAGCAGAAAGAGATAAAAATTGATGCATATCAATTAAAATAAAAGACAATGAAATGAAATATAAATAATAAATTTACAAGATTGATAACATGGCTCAGGATATATCTAGCTCGCTGTTCAACAAGAATTCCAGAATGTCTTTCTTATCAAATGCAAAGGGATATGACCTATCCACACCTGCAATTCCTCTAGGTATTATCAACTCAATTGGCTGTCATTGCCTTAAAAAATCATATAATTGTGACATATAAGGGAAGTCCTCAACATCCTCAGGATCCTAATGACACATCAAATGAATACAAGTTATATAAATTAATTAAAACCAAAATTAAACAATAATAGGTGTCTTTTTTTTTTTTTACAATGAAATTGACATCTCTATGTCAACAAGGCTTTTAGGCTATAGAATGAATTGACTTAAGGCTTGGCTTAATTTTACAACCTCATTAATGAGGGAATGACACTGTCACATAAGACTCAAGAACAACCTCAACCGACACTTTGACTTGGTCATCCATAATAGTGATATGATGGATTGTTTCCCTGAGCATGTATAGTTGAGCTATTGTAACAACCTGCTTCATGGGCTTATCCAAATAAAGAAACAAGAAGTTTTCATCATCTACTAAGGAACTAGAGGCATGTGCTATTGTCTCCAGTAGATTATGACTGTCTGTCTTTCGTGCTTTAAAGCACAGGAGAAGTCTGGAGAAATAAAATGAAAAGGTTAAACATAAAAATAAAAAAATAGACAAAATTGAATATTCCAATTGAAAGCCTAGGATCCTTGCTGCTCAGTTCCCTACATAGTTCTCATGTTGGAGACCATGGATTTAAACTCCTAAAGAAGCTAGTCATGGAACAACACACAATCCTGCTCAAACTTTTGAGTAACCTTATCTAGAATCTCATTAAGCTCAGCTCTAGATAAAACTCCAAATCTTTGTGATGATGGTTCGAAGTATTGACTCAAACCGACTCTTTTTCTACCCCTCTAAGATGTGGATTTTTTAATTTTTAAAATTTATTTTTTGAATTTTATCACTCAAATCCACGTCCCTTTTAAGTAAAAAAAAAAGACGTGGATTAGCTTAAATATTAATATAAATATTAAAATTATTAACTATAAAATCCACATCTTTTTTACAAAAAAGAAATGCAGATTATTTTAATTGAAAATTTATATTTTAAATTTATAACTCATATCCACATCCTTTTTTATTAAAAAGTGATGTGGATTAGCTTAAATATTAATCTAAATATTAAAATTTTAAACTATAAAATCCATGTTCTTTTTTACAAAAAAAAAGATGTGAATTATTTTAATTTTAAAATTTTATATTTTGAAATTATCACTAAAATCCACGTCCCTTTTTGGATAAAAAGCACGTGAATTTTGTATATTATAAATGTTATTTTTCAATATGTTAGTTACGAAATCAATATTTATTTTAATAAAAGTGATGTTGATATTTTAAATATAAATTAAATTTCTTAATTTTTAAATGATTAAATCCATGTCTATTTATCTTAAAAAGAGATGTGGATTATTTTTACGTCTATTTTTATATAAAAGTGATATAGATATTTGTAACTATTCAGCAATTATTTATAAATTACCACTGTCTTTATTTTTGATGTTACTTTAATAAAAAGTGACATAAATTGAAGGACATAAAATATATATTTTACAGTAGTGTATATTCTTATCTTACTAAAAGTGGAAAGTCACCCTCAGAGGTATCAGCAACCAAAGATGACAAAGATGACAAAAAAATCAGTTGAGAGTCCATTAATTCTAGTTTAGGCTTGTTGGCTCCCTTAATTATAACGTTCACATTCTAATCACCTTTAAAACTTTAATTAAATTATTTACTTAATCATTGCCTGCTTGTTCCAAGCTTTCTATTAAAGAATTAATCCCACCCACTTATTTATAAGCCAACTAGCCAAGCTTTAACACATAATTAACATACGTCTCCTTTCTCTATTCGTTACTTTCGAGGAAAAATTTTGTTCCAAATATAGACTTATATTAATCAATGCTATTTTTAGTTACTTTATAACATATTCCTTTCGATTCACAGTGTAAGAAACTTTCAACATCCATCACGGAATCACGCATATTAAAGAAATTCATTTTTTTTCCCGAATCTTATGAAAATTGACTTATATTTACAATTTTATCCTTACCTACAATGTAATTCCACAATTCTTTATGCATAATAATTACTTACCATAACATACGCTCCACATAAACCAGCACCTAACGGTGATAATAAAGATATTTCTAATGATTCAAAATATCTTACATTTTAGACAATAACAACTTGTAGAAAGTGTTCTCCATTGTGACCAGAGCTAGTAATTTTTAGAGGGGGAACATTAAGGATATCATAAGAAGATTAACAGAAAATTATGATTTTTTTAATATTTTAGTACCGAAACAATGGAAAAGGAGCACTGAATTTAGGAATTTTAGCTGTGAAGAGATCCCAACTTAACATTAATTTTCTTGGGAGATCTTTATTTGTCATTCTCTATATTAAAAAAGACAGAGGGAATACTTTTTCCTCCCAGCTGAGTTCAACGTTTTCCTCCAATTGCTTTTGACAGTCTTGTAAGTTCAAAGAGAATCCTTCAATATAGCATTCAGTAGATCCTTCAACTAATTAAAGTGTTTTGTGTCATCTTAAACCTAATTACTTTCGTGGAAATCATGTTAGTGTGCGTGTGCATGTGTAAACTGAGATTCAAAGTACAGATGTGTGCGTTTGTGCATGTGCGTGTGTAAACTGATTCAAAGTTAAATTATTCTTATCTTAGTAACAGAGGAAAGGTGAACAAGTATAGAGAATGAAGGATCAGCAAAGTGACAGAGATGACAAAAATCTGCTTTTTGAGAATCCAATTTATGGCTACCTTAATTATGACTCTAATTAGGTACATGCCAAGGTTTTCCAAATCATAGCTCTTTAATTTAAAGCTTAAAATAAAATGCTTTAACTGATCTTTTGTGCACCACTTTAATTTCTAGCTAGCTTTACATTTTTGCCCCAAATAACCTGTCACTCTTCCATTCAAAAATATAAAACTTTTTTCCTAAGGTAAGATGTCAAAAAAATTAAGGTACTTTGGGTTTTTCAAGGTGTAATTAATGATTTTTTTTTTCCAAAAATACAGTTAATGAGGGAGTTCAATTAATAAGGTCTTCTAATGGAGGCACCTTATTATATAAGGGTAAACGAGTAAATTGCGTAATTTTAAAGATAATTAACTACCTCATTGAAAGTATAATTCGATTAAAAATGTCTCATGACAATGAATGGAGGGAATGTAGCAGTAAAGCCTTATGTATGTTAACAACCATTGGTTGGGTAGGTTAAATTCAATCTTGTGGATAGAGAAAATTACATTGGGGAGAAATATATTAATTATTATGGATATTTGCAAATCCATCACTCAAAAGCTTAATTATTGATCAATCCTAAAAGTGTATAAGATCAATGCAGCAATAATTCTTGAAATATTTCAAGAGTCAAACTAGAAGAATGCAATGATTTTTTATTAGTTAATAAAAAATAGTTGTTATAGAGAATATTAACAACTAATTAAATAATGGAAATAAAAAAAAATTAAAATCAATGAAGTCATCAATCAAACAATTGTCAAGGATTATGCTTCGCCTGTTGGGATGACTTGCTCTAATAATTATTCCCTTTCTATTTATAGTGACAATTGTTTCTAAGAAATTCTAATTATCTTCTAATATATTAGGGTGTATCTAACTAGTGTTGAATTGGCTCCCTCCTAACTCAAAGGAACTAATTAGATCTTAAAAGTATGATTGGGTATCAACTACAGCCAATTAATCAAGGTAACCATCAAGAGCAAATATCCACTCTCAAGAATCGATAGTCTGCTTGATCAACTTGTGGGATCAATAGTGTTTTTGAAGATTGATTTGAGGTCAAGGTACCATCGATTGAGGGTAAGAGCTAAGGACATTCCTAAGAATGCTTTCCGAACTAAATATGGGCGCAATGAATTTATGGTAATGCCATTTGGGCTTACTAATGCCCCTGCAGTATCCATGGTTAACTCTTTATTATCATGATTAACTTTTTTCTATTATGGTGTGTTTAAAATCATTTGAAAGATTGTATAATTTGTGAAAAATTAGTGTGAAATTTTAGGGCATTATAAGTTGACCACGATGAAGCCTCGTGTTATCAAGACCAAACCACCACTGGAGAAAGGAAGATGTGCAAACCACCAGTTGTGGATGAGAGATGAACAGAGTTGTTCACCCACCCATGAAAGAAGACAAGGATGAGAGGCCGTTCGTGTTTCACCTGTGCATTGACATGCCACCACGTGGCTCAACCACGGGCGGATGATATCCTCTGCTGGCACATGGATGCAGTTGATTTAAAATTAGGAGGAAAGGTTTAATTATTATACTCCACAGAGACATATTTCTGAGGAGAAAAGCAAATGCATTGGGATGCAAAAACATGTAAATTGGGCCTTTGCGCACTTCATTTTATCATCCAATTACTATCGAAGAGCTAAAAGGTAGAATATAGAGTTTAGATGAGTTTTTCTAAGCCAGGTGAAGCTTTTTCCTTTTCTCTGTTGTATTTCGTTTATGTATTTTATTGGGATTTTGTGTAGTAACTGCTCTATGAGTTGTTTCTAAATTCCTAGTCCTAATAGGGAATAGTTTGATTGTGATAAATTTACTCTTTTGATTGGCTTATTTATTTTCCCTATTGAACATGAGATGTTGTCAACGAAATTTATGTTTTACATGTATATCTATCTCTTTTACTTTAATTTGATTGCCTTATTGTATCTCTTTCACTTTAAGAGCTTGCGATTCTCTCGTGAAATTAAACCCTGTCTTTCACTCCCCCCCTTTCTCTTTCCCAATAAGGTTTGGTTTCAGAATGCAAATATTTTGATCCTTTCCTTGTCATTCTCCAAAAAGCTTTATTAGGTCTGCAAAGTGAAGATAATCCCAATTGCTTTGACCGCAAGCAATATGAGCAATAACTCAACTAATCCAGCTATTCAGCCTCTCATTCCAATGTTGAAAGTGAAAGGAGCAAATTATGATTTATGGAGTCTAAGGATGAAGACCATGTTCAAGTCTCAAAGGCTATGGAACTTGGTGGAGAATGGATTTGAAGACAACCAACCTGGCAAGTCTGATAAAAAGTTACAGAGGAACCGTGACAATGATGCAAAGGCTCTGTTCTTAATTCAACAAGCCCTAGATGATGAAAGTTTCCGTCTCATTGCACCAGCAACTACCTCCAAAAAAGCATGGGATATTTTAAAGCAAGAATTTGATAAGGAGGTAATGACTAAAGCGAATTTAAAATTTTGGGTTGAAAAACCAATTGGTCTACCAGTTTTGCATCTTGCACACAAACTCACATGCACTTACGTACACAGATTTGGAGTGTCAATTGCTTTCTCCGCGCCCTCCCCCCGCTCCCCAGCCTCTTCTTATACCCGAAATCTCAACCCTTCATTTCAACTAATGGATAGAGAAATTTTATCCACTCTTTCTAAATAAAGGGCTAAGATTTGGATTATCAAAGGCGGTAGAGATTAAAAACATGTGCACGAATTGAATATATATTAATTGTGGGATGGAAGGTAAAACTAGGTGCAAGCAAAGAAGAGAAGAAGAAAGAGATAGAAGACGAAACTTGTATAAACATGGTAGATCACTCTGATGTGGGCAACCATGAAGCACCTAAACAAGCAAGTGCAGAAGCAGAGAAGAACCATGTCAAAACAAATTTTGAGAACGTAGTATTAATTGTGGTGGCTTTAATCATAACATTGTCATACCAAGCTTTGTTGAATCCTCCATCAACACTCATCAAAGAGGGTACTGAAATACGGTGGGCATGCCTTCCAATAGAATAAAACACGACTTGATAAACAACATGAAGAATTGTCCATCTAAATTGGCTTTTGCTTTCTTGTCCTTCAACACTTTAATCTTCTTCCAATCCATCATCCACCTGATCAAGACTTTGCGTGGCCGTCGTGCATTCCTGTTGGGACGGCTTGCATGGTACCTCACAATTTGTTACTTCATCTTACTAGTGGCTTTCTCCAATGATGCTGTTTATGTTGCTATTCTACTCAGTTGTTTAGCTTGTGTTGTAATAACGGTACTAATAATTGCAACGGATAGAGAGATGATAGCTGATATATTAAAAATCAGACGCCACAATAATCCCTTGGTGGCATTTGGGGCATGCTTCATGGGAGGTAGGTTGATATTTAAAAAAAATTAAATATTAAATATATTGATCATTACAATTTTTTATTTAATAATGTATTTAATATTTTCGCTATTTTTTTCTTTTGAAAAGGATGTGTTAGGTACATAAGGGAATGGTGGAGTTTTCAACCCTAATATCAAAATGGTGGCTGCAAGAGACCAATTGTGATTGCACAGAGTATGAATCTTATATGGCAAGCTGGAAAGAGGAAGGCGAATAAAATGTGATTTTGTTCTCTTCTTTATTTTCATGATTTGGGTCCTACAAGAATTTCTGATTATTTTCCAAGAACATCTTAGTTTAATGGCACCTCATACTCTCTTGAAAGAGAAAAGTTGTAGGTTCTATCTATCGTGTTTAAGAGGCGATTATGTTAGAGTGTGGTGTGTGTTACTACTTTCCTTTGGAGTAAGAGAGTCACTCTTCTCTATGGGAGAAGAGGTAGGTACATAGGGGTGTGTGGGATATATTTATATTTAATCCATTTGAAGAAAAGAAAGAATTTCTGACTATTTCATGAATATTAAGCTTCGTCCACAATCTTCATTTTTTTTCCATTTTTTTAATCTTCTTTCCTTCCTTTTCGTTTCTCTTTTGTTCTCTCTTGTCCTAAATGGGATAGCTGAGATATCATATTAAATTTTTGAGAATTAGGTATATATTAGTTTTGAATTCTATCAAAATAACTTAGATCAATTTGATAGGACTTATCTTTCAATTTAATCTTTAATTAATTAACCAGTGTCATGTCCTGTGCAATGCACAGGTGATGTATTATCTAATTAGATTAATTTACATGTGTTCTCAAAGTTATTTTCTAGTAGGATAAGTGATACCATAGAGCATCTTTGTTATTACACACCATATAATTGAAATCAACAACATTGATGTATTATTTTAGATTTTTTTTATTTTAACTAAGCATGTCGTCTTGTGAATTCAGCCAGAATAACAAGATGGTATTAGAATGGTGAATTGATCATGCACTGATATAACTTGATTTTATTCCATGCTTGAGCGCTTTGAAATGTTATGATTTTGAATATGCCCATTTCAATGCTCATGAATGATAGCTCTTAGATGTGATTGAATTTAGTTTACCTAAGTTGACTCTTGGATGGGATCAAATGTTTGTGCAAGTGTACTATTCATGTTTAAACTTATTTTGAACTGGTGAGAGTGTTGTTTGCATGTTTAAGTGATTTCCCTATGTTTCCGCTCATGTGATATATTATGGGTTTAAGTGGCACGGATTGCTTCTGTATCATGTGCCATGCCTAATGTACACTTAGCCACTATAGACATTTGTTTGCGCTTCTTTTTTTTTTTAATTTCCTTTTGGTCTTATTTTGATCGTTATCAACTTCAATTGATTCCATTGCTTCTTAAATGTGTTTGCTCTGATTTTAAAGTGTGTATGCTAACTTCTATATTGTTTTTTGAATTTAAATGTTTTTGGGGTCTCATTTTCACAAAGATGTTATACTTACTTTATTATCGTAAAACTTTTTAATTATAGTAGACTTAACTGTGGTTTGATTTTTTTTTTAATTATGGTTCAATAACATTAATTAAAATCAATATATTGGTCCAATTTGGTTGAAAATACAACTAAAAAAAGAATAAATTAATTAAAAATCAAATATTAAAACTGATGTGCATATAATATAAATATACTAGCTTGTTAGACTTGTAAGTTAGGTCTACTTAAAAGTCAAAGTAGGGAACAAAGCTATCTATAAGAGCAAGAGTCTTTGAGAGAGTTTTTGTTTTGGTCAGATACTCTTCCACAGAGGAGGAGCCTTTATGAGTACACTAAAACTCCCAGAGCAACACCAGAACATGAGATTTGTTCTTAGCTCTAGCAAGTTCTTTAGCAGCATGCCGTAGACCAGTTGATGTTGAAACATTGGTCATTTTAGGAGATGTCCACAATCATAGTGTCGAGAAGCCAACCAATTAAAGAGAAGCTAGTCAATGCCAACCCAATCTTCAAACTCAAGATTCTTGGAGACATTATTCTCTACTAGAAACTGAGAGGGGCATATGCTGTGCCATTAATGAATCCCTCAAGGTTATGACCTTTAATGGTGGGAAGAACATTAGTGACCCAAATAATATACTTGGTGTGATCAAGCTTGAAGCACTAATGAGAGGGAATGGATTTAGGTGCTCATCATTGTGATGAAATTTGGACCATCCATATTTTAATCTGGATGGTCCAGATTTAAAGTATTATTATATATTATATTTATTTACATGAAAATATATAAAAATTATAAAATAATTTTAATAAATTTTTTATTTTTAATATGGTTTAGATTTAATTTAAAGTGGTCCAATTTAAAATTAAAATTTTTTATAATTGACATATATTGACTATCCAGATGTATTTTGTATAGGCCAGATTAACACCAAATTAAATTTGAACTATGAAAAGTATATCTGGATAGTTAATATATAATATTATGAAAATTTTAATTGTAATGACCCTTTATTTTGAATTAAATAAGTTCCCTTCCAATTGATAATTAATTAATAAATTAATTTTATTTTATGATAAATAAAGAGTAGTGACCTAGTGGAATTTATACTGGTTATATGTATGGAGGTCTAAAGTTCAAACCTTACTCTAATTCAATGTTAGTTTTATTTTATTTATATGAAAAAGTATTAGAGAGTCTTTATTTTTTTAGAAATATTATAATGACAGAAAAAAATAATAGGGTCTTCTTGTGAAATTTTCTCAATGAGCTTTAGGTCTTTTATGTAAATTTTCCCATAATTTTATTATTTGACTTTCTTGGATCTTCTTAGTCGGTGCGGCAGAAGAGAGAGGAGAGCTCATGATTTTTTTTATTTTCCTCTCCTTATCCTATTCATGTTTTGGATGCAAAGAGAGAGGAAGAGAAATCTAGATATCGAGAAGCTTCATCCTCCATTTTTTTTTCATCATTCTCCTTCCTTCCTTTCCCCACCGTCTTCAACGTTACCAATTTGGTTGTGGGTAAGCCGTCATTCATCGTCGCTAGGAAGTCTAGATCGATGTTTCTCCCCCTCCCCTGCTTTGTCTCGCCTTCTGCTGAGTCTCCATAGCTATTGTTTAATTTGTCTGTCGTCAAAAATTATGGCAACCGAAGTCCTTCTCTTCTTTTTTTCAATTGTCGCCGACTAAGGAGGGTGCTCTTTGCCACCTTGCTACATTTTAGTCCACCTTTGTTCTTCTCGTCTTCATCTGTCTTCGCCACTTGCAATTCGTGTTCGTGCCGTGGGTGGGTGTAAAAGTTAAATCCTGCCACTGGGGTGCTACTCATAAGTCCTTTGCTTTTTGATCTGTTTGTGTTGGCTTTGCTCCTCTTTTTGATTCATGCATCATATTAGAATTTCTTCCTTGTTCTGCTGTATGTCTCGTCTCTTTCCTTGTCTTTGTTAATGTTGAGGGTTAACGTGAGAAGCCTTGAGCTATCTTTCTTGATGATTCTATGTGTGAGTGTTTGAGTGGATAATTAAATTTGCTAAGTGTGTGTCTCTCTTTGCTGAATATATGTGTGTGGGTAAGGACAAATTGTTATAACAAAAAAAATTAATGATCATTTTCTCTATTTCTACGGCTATGACCTCGTGGATGAGCTGAATTTAGCAAAGTCTTGGTGTTGTTGAATTGCTGGAAGAACTTTGGGATGGGATTTGAAGAAGAAGTTTGATTAATTTAAACATGCATTGTACATTGAAAAATTTATGGAAAATGATTGGGATAAGATTTGGATAAAAGAACCTAAATTTATGAGTTAAAGAGTTCATGTTTGCAAAATGTTGATACAACGTTTGAGAAAGTAGAGATTGAGGCTTATTTGTGATACCACTTTGGAATTTTGAATTGAAGTCTTGAATAATAAAGTTTATAAATGAATAACAATAGTGTTACTTGGGTACTAGGAATTTAAAGGTCAAATATTGTACTAGAGGACCAGTTGAAAGTGAGTTATACACTTGGAGACTCTATAGGTAAGTGAATAACATCCCAACTGATTTTTTTTATTATTAAAATTTCCTTTACTAAAATTTATATTTTTCTAGAAATCATTTTAATAGCATTAATGTGATTATTGGATATTTGTTGATTAACATTGCTTTATTTTGAAAATTTAGCTTTACCAAATTTGAAATGTTATTTGATTAATTAAATCAAGTTTGGACTTTGATTATGAGATTTTTATTTTATCAAATATTGGATTGATACAGAGAATGATTCTTGTGAGTTCGACTTTGAATTTTTTTTTGATTATTCGATAAATGAAAGCATGAGCATTGGATATGAAATTTTATTATGGCAAGTTTTAATGTTTAAAAGTATTCATGCGAGTTTGATTTTGAGAATGAGAACTATATCTTGAAAGTAATGATTTTCTCATATGTTTGAAAATGGTTTTAAAAAAGGAAATTTATATGAAATACCAGTTGCTAACGGCAGTTCTGTTAGCCTTTGGCGTGCTATGGTATATCTAGCTAGCAGGGTGTTCATAGGAGGTGCTAGCCTCATGCAATGGCCAACGCATTTGGAACGGAGAGATGGTTATTCGTGAGCATCGTACTCACGTTTGTTTAGTGGCTTCAAGCCGCGTTTGGTTAGCATTACCTTCGTGGACTATGTGTCCATGTTTGTTTCGTGACTTCAGCTGCATTTGGTTACTTATCCTTGTAGACTATGTGTCCACATTTATTTTTGTGGCATAAGCCGCATTTGGTTATTTACCTTCGTGGACTATGTGTCCACATTTGTTAATTGTTTATAATAAGTCCCTATAATTATGAATCTAATTATTTGATGATTTTATATTCTATTGATGTTATTTAGTAATTTATTTATAATATTTATTTCATTTATGTGCTTTCTTGGAATCAAGTCCTATTAACATTTGCCTTGATAGTTCAATGATTTAAGACTAAATTTTAAAATTTTATAGAACTATTTTATTTTAAAGTTTATTAAATTTTTATGAAAGCTATTGTCTCTTTGACTCACACAATTATTTTTAAACTTTTTCTTTTTATTCATGTTCTATTATTTATTGTTAGGATGTTATTCATTAGAAATTATTATTTTGGTCTCAGATATATTAGCTGATGTCGTGCTTTCCACTAATCCTTGAGGGCTGTAATATTCAGTTGAGATGAAAAGCCGAAATTAAACTTCTTTAAAGTAAATTAATTATGTCAGGTGCTCCACATAAGCTATAGTTAGGGTCCTCATCCTTATGATTTATACTTTGTTATTTACTAATCGGAAGAGAATTCCTTGCTGTTACTATTATTTTGTAAAATATTAAATCTTTGTTCGTATGGTTTGTATTGAGAATGGCTTAATTTATTATCAAATGTCTTCATGGCTTATAAATTAGAGTTTTTTTTTAGTAAAGACTTTTAGGATATGGGTATTATCCCTATATTCTGTGCCAAACATGTTCTGTTTTCAGGGTGTGACATTAATATTAAATTGGACCCTTTAAATTAAATATAGATTATATTAAAAATAAAAACTTTATTAAAATTACTTTATAATTTTTATAATTTTTTATTTTAATAAAAATAAAAATAAAAATATATAATAATTTTTTAAATTTGAATCATTTAAATTTAAATCTGAATAGTTTAAATTTTAGGGTAAAGGGGCAAAAATACCCATAAAATTGTCAGCCAAGAGCAAAAATACGCATAACGTTACCAGAGTTAATGCAAAAGTGACCAATACATTCAGTCCCTTAAATGTTGACCATTTAATTGACACCTAAGTAGTAATTGACTATTTTTTCACTGATGTAGATAAAAAATATTCCAAGATAAATTTTTGCGTATATTGATCGATCATTGTATGAGCACCTATAATGTTTACTTTAGTAAGTACAATAGTAACTAATCTATCAAAATCAATGCCATATGATTTCTTTTCATCACCACGTATCTTGCCCCTTCCTTTCTCCCTCTCGACTCATTTTTCTTGTCTGCAAAACCTGAGATTTAACATAGTGAGATAAGTTGTTCAAAATAAAAGATTAAGATTAAGCACATCTAGCTTAAGAACATTGTCACAACCTCAAGCAATTGCATTCATAATATATTCAAAATTTTTAAATGATTTTTACTATTGTTGTAAAGAAACAAGTAATTTAATTTGATATTTAATCAAAATGATATTTTCTCACATGATATTCATACAATAGCCGATTAACTTTTAAAGAATTTCATTTAGAAATATTTTTTATCTACATCAGTGAAAAAAATAGTCAATTTTTGCTTAGGTGTTAGCTAAACGGTCAACATTTAAAGATTGGATGGATTGGTTACTTTTGCACCAACTTTGATAACGTTATGAGTATTTTGCTCCTGGCTTACGACTTTGTGGATATTTTTGCCCCTTTTTTAGTTCATATTAGCAAAGACTAACACGTGGCATGTACAACCAACATTTAACTATCAAAATTAACGATGTTAGGTCAAAGTTAATAGTTTGTTACTTTTTTTGCATTCATTTATGTAACATTATGGGTATTTTTACCTTTTTCATCACTTTGGTATATTGGGTGTTCGTGACTGACTACTTTGTAAGTATTTTTATCTTTTTACTCTAAATTTTATTATAATGATGATCACTCAAACCTAAATCGACAAACTCGTAGAGGACTTTGGTAGGTTGGGAGAAGTGAAGAGTAAGCTGCGAGCAGCAATGCTCTGATGCTAAGACGAGAAAGTAGTAATTCTACGTTTCTATGAATGAGGCTCACTGAGCTCAATGATTTTACTGCTATATATAGAGCTAGGGTGGAAAACCCTAAGGCAAATGATTGAGTCACGTGACTGTACAGAAACTAATTAGAGTTTGGACTTTCTGAGCATTAGGCTTCTTTAACATTTAGTAGGCTGAAACGTGGAGTGAAGTGACCGTGTCTTCCCTATGTGTCTCCATGACTAGATTCAAAGCAAGGTTGATTTCACCTTCCTCTTTTCTAAAGTTCGCACTCTATGCAATTGGAATTATATTATCAATATATCAAATATTTAACTTTTTTTCTTAAAGAAATATCAATTACATTATTTCAGTTTCTAGCTTGAATGCCACAAAAGCTGAAGAACACTGTGGAAAATAACAACACATAATACGGTATAAATATTAACAATCTAGAATTAATTTAATTTTAATAGAAAATACCTAACAATCCGAAAAGGTTTAATAGCATAATTAGGTCTTCTAGGATATGATTAAACACCACAAGCAAGTTCATTGACAAGTACCGAGCATAGCAAGATGTTCAACTTTGTTATTAAATCTTTCGAGGGACTTGGGTGTTACTTTCCTTTCCCTTCTTTCCTTTTTTTTTTCTTTTTTGCCACGGATATGTAATAGTTGAAAACCTATAAAAATAAAAGGTTACTATGCATTGGTTCAATTCTCATTCATCACTTTGAAATATTATATAGAACAAAACAAGTACTCAGACGTGGATAATTAATCAATAAGAAACATGTACGTAATTAGAAAAAAGCCTAAGTGACCCAAATATAAGTGAGATGGAAAGAGATATCAAAAAAGGAAAAGAAAAGAAAATGACATTGTATTCGCCTTCCTCATTCCTTGCTTCAATTCATACCCTCTGTGCAATCGGAACTGATCTCTTGCAGCCACCATTTTGATAGCAAGGCTGAACCATTCAATTCCACCATACCCTTATGTAATTCTACATGCTTTTAAAATGAAAAGAAGGGCGTAAAGATTAAATATATTAATAAATAAAAGAATTATAATTATCAATGTATCTAATATTTGATCTGTTTTTAAAAAAAAGTTAAATTGCACCTTTTAGTCTTCTAATTTTATAAGATTTCATTTTAGTTCTTTAATTTTATAAAGTATCATTTCAATATTTTAACTTTAACATCATTAGTTTCACTAACAAGAAATTCTTACATTGAACTTTTAAATATTAACAAAAAAAAACATTCTCAAATGTTGGCATATTGATTTTAACTTTTTAAAATAATAATGATGGGTGTAAAAAATAATCATTTGTAACTAATGGTATTAGGATTAAAAGACTGAAATATATTTTATAAAATTAAATTTCTAAATTGAAATTTTATATAAAAGTAAAGGACTAGAGATACACTTTTTTAAATATATATATATATATATATATAATATCAACTTATTACCTATCATGAAGCCTTTCCCAAACGCAGATTTGTGTGGAATGGGATTATTGTGTACATCGCGTCTGTTTTTACTATACCAGCTATCATCTCTCTGTCGGTTGCAAATATGAGTGCCGTTATTACAAAATAAGCTATCAAACAGAGTGGAATAGCAACGTAAGCGGTATAATAGGAGAAAGCCATGAGGAAGATGCTGTAACCAGCAATAAGGTGTATAAAGAGCCCTCCCAATAAGACTGCACGACGGCCCCGAAAAGTGAAAAGCAGGTAGAGGGTGGATTCGAAGAAGATCAAGGTGTTGAAGAACAAGAGCTCAAAAGCCAATTTGGACGGACAGTTCTTCATGTCCTTTATTAAGCCGTGTTTTCTGGCGGAAAGGCATGCCCGGTGTATTTCAGTTCCCTCTTTGATGAGCGACGATGGTGGATCTGACACGCCTTCGTATGTTAATGTCATGATTGTGGTGACCACAACTAGTATGGCATTCTTAAATTCTCTCTTTCTGTGTTCTTCCTTCTCTTCTTTTTTAGGGGTTTTAGGGTTTTGCCCGTCCTCGGCGGAGTCCACTACAGCTATACTAGTTTCCTCCCTTATCTCATCATTCTTCATCTCCTCTTCTTTCCCTATGCCTAGTACTACCTGCGTGCCAAGCCATCGCACAAATATATTCATCAAAAGACAGTACAAGTGTGTGTTAGCCCTTGAATTGGTAGATTTGAATTTAAATTTAAATTTTAGATTTAAAGTCTCATATTTAAAATTCATATATTTATAAAAATCATTTGTTTGATTAGTGTAAAAAAAATTTAAAGAAAGATGAGCTAAAGATTGTAGTGAAAACGGAAGAATATAATAAGAATAATCAGTTTATATTTATTTTTCAATACACAAGAGACAAGAACGAGGGATGCGAGAATTATCAAAGAATTATATACACTAATATATAAATTTGGATTTGGATTTCATGATTCAAATTGAGAATTTAACTCAAATTCAAATCCAAAAGGAAAATAACAATAAAATCCTAAAACTTGAAAAATTCATGATAGTTAAGTCCTCGTCAAAATTTTTTAAAAAATAAGTTGCAAATATTTATTCAAATAATTATAAATAAAAATCTCAACTACAAACTAAAAGTTATATTTGAAGTTTAAATGTCTCATTTTCATATAAAACTCTTGAATTTATAATTATTTGAATTGATATTTATTACTGATTTTTTTTTTTTTAGAAAATTTTACCAGGAACCAAACTATCATAAATTCCAATTTTGAGACTCTAGTATCATTCTCTCAAATCCAAATTTTCATTGATCTAAACATAAGATTAGGTTTAATTTCAATTACCTGGAATTGTTTCTTTGCCTTTGCAAGATCATAAATGGTCTTGCCGTTGATGTCCTTAGCTCCAAGCAGCGTCTGAAAATTTGGAATAAGGATTCTGATCCTCTCCATTATCACCTTCATTGCTTCAAGTTGATTAGCCTTTATTGCCAGATGAAGAACCGTCTCTCCTTTTACTGTCACTTCTTCCATACGCTCAGCACAATACCTCATTAACTCTTCCATCACATCAACCCTACCTCTGAAAACTGCATAATGTAAAGCAGTCCAGCCATCTTCATCCTTCACAAGGCACTGCTTCACTTCATTACTGTTAAGCTTCCCACTTAAGAGCTCCTTCACTATATCAACTTGCTCTGCTGCTGAAGCCATGTGCAATGGGATCAAACCTTTCTGGTTGGGCAAAGTGGCTAATGAAGGCATTCGAGTAATAATCTCCCTCACAAATTGTCCTCGATTGGCCAGTGTCGCCGCATGAAGAGGTGATTCTGCAAAATTGGTTAAGCACGCTTTCTTCAGTACCTGAGGATCCTCCTCCAATAGTTTGTGCAACGTGATAACATCTCCAACTCTAGCAGCTTCCTTCAACATCTGATCCATGATTATGTGAATGTGATGATGCTATTTTGTTTGATGATAGTAGTTATACATGTATGCATACATATATACTCGTGATCGATAATTTAGGGGCTATTCTGTCCATATATACCTTGCTTCAAGACCAATTTATGTGTCCGTCGTACAAGCGCATACCTTGCCCCAGGATTAATTCATCTCTTATATTCGAATATGCCATCCAACGTGTTGTCTGTGTTTGTTATTCTGTTACCGTTAATTAACCCTGTATATGTGATAGCTTCCTCTCTACTTGGAATCCACAAATACATGGGTCACATTTTAGTTCAAATATAAAATATAAAACTACTACTGTTATGGTGGGTTTGGTATATACATGGCTTTGAATAAAGAAAAAAAGAAAAGATTGGAAAAGTCTTAAATAGCCTGGTAATTATATCACAAAACTAATGCAAGGGATTGAATTGTTGTATGGTGTTTGTGACCTAAAAGAAGAGAAGATGAAGATGCAGAGCATATCATCGCACAACACCGAACAATCACAACCAAGTACGACCCATTTCCATTGATTGTATTCAGCACAGCTCCGTCCACTTTCTCCCACTCCCTTTAATTTGATGTTGCCGTCTCTTCCTTCTTCCTCTACTGATGTGGAGTATCTTTTTGGTAAACGAGGATAATAGACAGACGAAAGAAATGAAGAAATACTGAAAAATTACTTTTAGTTTTCTGACATGTGAAACAAGGGGACTCTTAAATTAATAAAATACTAAAAAATGAATGCTACAATTAGGACCACAAGAAACAGAACAAAAACATCTGACCTACTAACATACTGACTTGACCTACTAAAAGTCTAAAACAAACTGGATAAACTTGAGACCCACGTATTGGGAACATAACGTGACTAACTAATATCGCACCAATATTTTGAATCAGTCAAACCAGCATAGCCTCCATCATCCCTTAAAAACACGCTATACCTCTTCGTTTGTGTTGCCTTCATCAACAGCTTTGTGGGTTCTTATTCGTTGGCTTCCTTGCCTTGTCCATGGTGGTAATGCCGGTAATGGAAATAGTTAAAATCGTGCTTCAGAATTTTCCCTGTTCTTTGTAAATCACTCTATGATGTCTCTTATTTTCTTTCTGAACTATTTATCTGCATGCCAAAAATGCTTGTGGTTTGGGGGTTGAATTTTGATGCTGAATGTTAATTATTGGGGGTAAAATTTGCCTGCTAAATGTATCTTGGTAATTATTATAAAGTTATCACTGCAATTCTCAAAAAGGAAAACAATTTTACCAAGTGGGTGTGGTACAGATGATAGCAGTCTCACTTCTTAAGCATCATTCCAAAGTTCAATTTTTGGATGTGTATATGGAGAGAATGGCTTGGGAGAAGACAATTATATTCCTTAAATGGCATTCTGATCTCTCAAAGGATTAGTCTCATGGCTATTAGTTGTGGGGATGTCTTTGGGGAGGAAAAAAAAAAACAAAGAAAAAAAGAAAACAATTCTGATGGGCTACTATACCCAACATAATTGATGGTCTTAAAATGGAGTTTCTTGCGAGCTTGATGATGAGTTTGATGTTGTTAATATTAGAATTGTAGGTGTGATTTGTTGATGTGTGTGCAAATTTCCTGGTGACTTAACATGGAATGTCTTTTAAGATATTATTTGTTCGATTCTAAGAATTTACAATTGATATTACTATTATAGAAATGAGATTTAGTACATAACACCCATTTTGTAGTAAAAAAAAACAAAATGTCACTAATATTAAAATCAAAGTAAAAAAGTAGTGTTTATTATATCAAATGTCACAGCTTATAAATTATTTTTTTTGTTTATAATTTTAATAAATAGCAAAAGGTGGTGTTTTTTCAATGAAATGCCACAACTTTTTGTTAATCAAAAATTAAACGGTATTTTAATAATAAGGTGCCACCTCTCTAATTTTTCATTAATTATTTTGTTTAACTAGACCATATAATTATTTTATCATAATTAATTAATTTTACTAAAAAATTAATATTCTTACTTAATAACTAAAGGTAGAGAGGTGGCATTTCAAGAGTGATGAAACATCACCTCTCTTCTTTTTAACTAAATAATATATTGTTAATAATCAAAAGCATAGAAGTGTTTATTAATGATTTAATAATTTTATTATAATTTTTATATGTTAATAACATAAAATAATTATTTTATTATAATTTATTTAATTAGTATTAATTATTATATGTTTTATTTAACAACTAAAAATGAGAAAAGTGATGTTTTTTGAGCTTGGAGACGCCACCCCTCTACTTTGCTAATGATTTAACATTTTTTATTAGATTAAATAATAATTTTTTATAATTTATTTATTTAGTAATTTTAATTAATATATTATATTATTTAATAAATAAAAAGCAAAAAGGTGGCATTGCTAAACTTGAGAACGCCACCTTTATACTCTATTATTAATTTAATATTTTGTTCCATCAATTAAATAATTATTTTATTATAATTTATTTAATTATTATTTATAACTATATAAAAAATATTTAATAAATAATGAAAAGAGATGGTGTTTTCAAAGCTTGGAAACACAACCGTTATGCATTTTTGTTATTTAAGTATTTTTTTTGCAAGATCAAATAATTATTTATTATGATTTATTTAATTAATATTAATTATTAATATATATTATTATTTAATAATTAAAAAGTAGAGAGGTGGTGTTTTTGAAACTTATAAATGTCAACTCTCTACTTTGTTATTAGCTTTGCATTTTGTTTTATTAGCTTAAATAATTACTTTATTTTAATTTATTTAATTAATATTTATAATTAATATTTAATAAATAAAAAAGAGATGTGGCATTTTTGAAGCTTGGAATTACCACCTCTCTTTTGATTTATTTATCATATTTTTTCTAATTAGTTTATAATATGGTTTAATAAATAGAAGCAGCATAGTGGCGTTTCCACTCTCGTGTGATATATGGGTTTGAGTGGCACGTGTGTTGTGTGGCACGGGTTGCTTCTATATCACGTGTCATGCCTAATATGCACTTAACCACTATAGACGTGTCTGTTTTGGGCATTTTCCGCCCTATCCTTTGGGTCTTATTTTGACTTATTATCAACTTCAATTGATTCCATTGCTTCTTAAATGTGTTCACTCTGATTTTAAAGTGTGTAAGCTATCTTCTACATTGTTTTTAAGCATAGTAGACTTTATACTATGGTTTGATTCTGTCTATTATGGTTGGTTATTTTAATAACATTAAAATTAATATATAAATCCAACTGAGTAAAAACACAACAACAAAAAAAAATAGATTGAATGAAAATTAAATAGTGAAACTGATATGTATGTAATATAAATACGTTAGCTTGTTAGGTTTTGTAGAAATAGGCCTAGCTTTTTCAACTAAATATGTCTAATTAAATGCTTGAACTCAACTTGGACCTATTTAGTAAATAAGTCAGGCTAGGCCTAAAGTAGATCAAATTGTTGGTCCCTAATAGAATCTTGGCCTATTTCCACCTTTACTTGTGAGGTTGTTGTTATAATAATAGTCATATACAGTGAGGGTTTGGATCAGTTTGAGTCGGAGGTGGTAATGCCTCAGATTTTCCAGAATGCCAAGCGATGGAATAAAAAAAAAAGATAACATAAATATTTTCCCATGTCAATATACTCATGTACTTAATTGTGAATTAATGAACCCTAAATTATACTTCATTTATACCTATTTGTAAGATAGAGCAAGAAAAAAAAATCTGTCCTTTTTTTAAGTTATATCATTAATTTTTGGATTTAGGAGCAAAAATATCTTGAAAGTATTTTGAAATAAGCATGGAGTACTTTTACTTTTTAATTGGAGCAATGTGACCCTATAATTTTTAAAAAGGTAAAGGGGTAAAAATACCTACAAAGTAATCAGCCAAGGGCACTAATAATCTTAAAGTGAGAAAAATAGCAAAAATACTCATGACGTTACATGAGTGGGTGCAAAAATGACTAGACCGTTAACTTTAATTGTTACATGCTGATTGTGCATGCCACGTGTCAGCCTTTGTTGGCATGGACTAATAAAGGAGCAAAATACCCACGAAGTCATCGGCCAAGAGCAAAAATATCATAACATTACCAAAGTTAGTGTAAAAGTAACTAATATATCAAATTCCTTAAATGTTGATCGTTTAACTGATATGTAAACAAAAGTTGACCATTTTTAGTTGATATAAATAAAAAATATTCCTAGATGAAATTCTCTAGAGATTAATCGATCATTATATGAATATCATGTGAGAAAATGTCATTTTGATTGAATATCGAATTAAATTACTTGTTTTTTTTATAGTAGTGGCAAAAACCATTTGAAAATTTTGAACCTATTATGAATGATTACTTAAGATTGTGACAATGTTCTTAAGGTAGGGAGGGCATAGGAGGTGTGCTCAGTCTCAATCTTTAATTATGTACAACCTATCTACTATGTTAAATATCAGATTTTGCAGATAAGAAAAATGAGTGAAGAGGGAGGAAGGAAGGAAGTGAGATACGTGGCGATAAAAAGAAACTATATGGCATGGATTTTGACAAATTGGTTACTAATTATAGGTACTCATATGATGATCGATCAACATCCGTAAAAATTCATCAGGGAATAATTTTGGTCTACATCAATGAAAAAATAGTCAACTTCTACTTAGATGTCAGCTAAATAGTCAATATTTAAGGGATTTGATGGATTTATTACTTTTGCACTAACTTTAGTAACGTTATGTGTATTTTTACACCTAGCCAACAACTTCATGGATATTTTTGCTCTTTCATTAGTCCATATCAGCAAAGGTTGACACGTAACATGTACAGTCAGCATTTAACGATTAAAGTTAACAGTCTAATTACTTGTGCACCCACTTATATAATGTTATAGTATTTTTGCCCTTTTTCTTCACTTTAGGATAATGAGTATCCCTGACTGACCATTTTTTAGGTATATTTGCCCCTTTATCCTTTTTAAAAAAGATGCAATTTTGTCTTGCGGTCAAGATTGATCGTTTATATCCTTTTATTTGCCACGCGATAGACACCTATTATTTTAAAAAAAAAAAATAGAAGTAGGGTTCTTGGAAACACATACAACACAACCCATCAATATCCATGGCGTCGTCCCTTGTCTCCACGTCTTCCCATCCTTGTCTTCGTCTTCCCAAACTGAGCTTCCTCTCAATGATGACAACTCTCTAGACATGGTAATCTAGCAAGTCCTCACCGAAGATGCAGCCATTGAATGCTGCAGGAAGTTCAATACCATATAGGGACCTAAGTATGTCTATGCCTGAAGTGTTGCCATCAATCCACAGAGTAACTTGGTCAGAATCTGTTGTTAAGAAGGACATCCAACAATGAATACAGCAAACCTAACAACCAATTTCTTTATTTGTGACTTGTGATAATAGTTATGGAGTTCGATAGGGTATGGTGAAATAATATTTTGTGCAATACAGTAAATGCTGCTCGAAAATAGTAAGCTCCAGTTGAGTCTAAACTATACATCATCACTTGATTAAGGTCAAAGTTCTTCACTCCTATCCATTTTTCTTGTTCGTTTCTGACTACTACATAGTTGTTCACCTTTCTTTGGGGAATTATCCGTTTCCCCTTTATGTACTTAACATATTTTGGTTAAAAGAAGTAGTAAATATTTTGTTTCATACTTGCTTTGTAATTCTCTAGTTTTCATTTAGTTTCCCATGCTCAAATCTACAAGTATTTTAACATCTAGTGCTTTTTCTGTCTTCACGATCAGTATAGCTTTTGAATCAGGAATCAACCACGACTATCAATAGAGCTCACGCATGAGCTAACTAGCTTTTGAACTAGAATCAAAACTCTTGTTCTACAATCTTTCTGAGCGGAAAATAGAAGATAATGATTGTTAAGAAAATGATGAAGAGAAAACTGAATATTCATTAATGAAATTGATACAATACAACAATGAAATTGATCCTTCACTTGAAGGATTTACCACACTAATTGACCCACTCGGGTGATTCTCAAATTTTATTTTTGGGAACTAACTTGAGGTGAAGCCTTATGTTAACTTCCCTCTTAAAGGTGGGATGAAACCCCTTTTTTCTCAACACAATGATATGATCCCTTTATATAGATTTAGGGATATCAACTAACTAGGTGATTAATACTAATCACTCCTAATATTCCAACACCCCCTCAAGTTGACATCCCCTTAACTCTAGGTGCTTAGCTTGCCAACAACAATTACAAGGAGGGTACAACAATTCAATTGGAATATTAACCACAACTTATTGATCAACTAGACCAATACAAACTATCCCACACTTGTAGGATGAAATAATGCATTTCTTTCTTTCTTTCTTCTTCTTTACTGGACACAACTTTGAAAAACCACAACTTACAACTTGATATCACTCTATACACAACCTCAATGAGCAATTCAATTGTTCCATACCACGTCCTTTCCCAGCCCCTTCAGTTTGAAATAATTGGGGTCCTTTGTCATCAAACCCAACTACTAGCACTAGCAGGGATACTCCAAAAGGCCAAACACCAACAATAGCTTCAAGAGGAAAATAGAAGAGAAGACCATCTAATGGGCTTATGTCCTCAACAATAGCTTCTCCATCTTTGTACCATGACCATCCTACAGAAGTATTCTTCCTTCATATGTGCTTCACAGTAGCTGAACGAGGAGGCACAGAATTCTGCTTCAATGAAGATCTAGCACCATCCACCATCAGTTTCATAGTTCTTATAAAACTCTTTTTCTTTTTTTCTTTTTTCCTTTTGTGTGGATTGCAGGCAAATACCAAGAGGATAACCCCTCATGGTTATGTTTCACACTAATTTTTTTTTTTTGTTTAAGCCTGCCCCATGAATCTTTAAGCGTCTTGACCAACTTCAGAATTCATACTCAACACATGCGATTACTTAGCACAGTAACAAAGGGCATTAATAGGTTGCTAAATTCATATGCTACAGCACGTTCTTCTTTGTCCCTCTGCAAAATTCGCAACCTTTTCTGAAAATAAAACTACCTTACTAATGAAATAAGATCTCTAATAATATAAATTTCCAAGAATGAATTCCCAGAGATTTATGAGCTTTCTTTTAAACTGAAAAATTGGTGTTGAGAAGTTGAAGATCTTGCCAAAGTTTTATAGCCAAAAGAGTGAAAATATCAAAGCACTGGACCTTACTATACAGAAAACAGTGCCGAAGTCAAGGGGAACCAGAATCATTCTCACTCTAAATGTTGCTATATACCAAAACCTGATAATGGCTGCGGAAGAACCTTGAATTTTTTTTTTTTTAAGAGAAAACTTGTTATGAACATAGGTCCTCTCCTCACGTTTTCTTCAACAAGCAACTGTGTTGAATTCTTGAAATATCCCATGTTCCAAGGTCAAGCTTCAGAATCTTGTAAACGGTCATCATTTCATGAAAGTAAGATTGTCTAAAAGCTTGGGCTGTGAGCCACCCCTAGTGCATAACAAGTCAATAACCATGACTTCTTGGAAGAAACTCGGACTAGATCAATGGTTAACAAAGTTGCGTGACACTTAAACTGGTGCACAGAAATTGATACTGCTACATTCTTTGTCACACCCCAAAATTAGGTGTGACCATCACAGAACATGGGCATAAAGCTCACATCCTTTTAGCCTTGATCAAACAAACTACAAAGCTAATACTTTGAACACATTAATAGGATGATTAAATTTTTTTTTAAATATGAAATCAGATATTCAATTTAAAAAAAAATATGAGGTCCTACCTGTTGGTCTATGTGGAACACTTAAAGCCAAACTCTAACATAAGTACAAAGTTCAAATTTTTATCAAATTAGAATTTATCTAAAATAATTCTTCCACTCCAGTTCAACAATAAAACTCCTCAATAAAAACCTCGAGATACAAGTTTAGTAACACCATCTAAGATCAAAAATAAATTTCTGATGAATAACATCCCAAAAAATAAATAATTAAATGTGTATAAAAGAATGTTTAACATAATTATGTGTGCTAGGAATATCAATTTTCTCAAACAAATATTTAATAAATTTTGCCACAAAAAGACTTGATGTAATGTTAAATAAATTCTTGATTCATTAAAGTACCATATCAAATGTCATTATCATGTAATTTCAATAAAGCAAATAATTGCATAAAATAATTATAGAAATATGTCATTAATCAAAACCAATGAAAAATAGATCCATCAAATAATTAAAAACTCATAATTATAGGGACTTATCAGAACAAGTAACAAACGTGGACACACAATCCACAAAAGTAAATAACCAAACGTAGCTCTCGCCACGAAGACAAATGTGGACACATAGTCCACGAAAGTAAGTAAGCAAATGCAGTTGAAGCCATGAAACAAACGTAGACACACAGTCCATGAGAATATGTAACCAAACGCATTCAAAGCCACAAAACAAACGTGAATACGATGCTCACGAATAACCATCCCTCCGTTTCCGTGCGTTGGTCATTGCACGGGGCTAACACTCCTATATACACCCTGCTAGCTAAGTATACCATGACGCGCCAAGGGCTAACGGAACTGCAGTTAGCAGCTAATGCTCTTTAATAAGTCCCTTTTATATCCAATTTCAAACATGCGAGAAAACCATTGATAATAAATAAAATTTTCATTTTTCAGAGTCAAACTTGCATGAATCATTCTCTGTATTAATCTAATTATTAAAAAAATGAAATCTCATAATTAAAATTCAAACTTTTAGTTATTAATCAATTAAAATTTCAAAACTGATAAAAATAGTTTCACAAAAAAAAGGAAGTTTGGCAAACAAACTATTCAATAAACATATCATTGTTATTAAAACAATTTGCATAAAAAAAGTACTATTTTAGTAAAGGAAATTTTTATTGAAAAAAATCAGTTGGAATGCTATCCAATCACTTGAGACATTTTTAAATATATTACTTGCTCCTAATTAACCCCTTTTGTGATATGGTCTGCACCTTATTTCCCTAGCGCCCAAACGATCATTTTTGTTATCTCCTTTATTCATTTCATAAATTCAAAATCTTCAATCCAAACAAATTTAAAGAATGGAAAAAGATAACATCGACATCGACATTTCACAAATAAGAACCTATATTAAGTTTAATTAATAAATCTTCAATAAACACATATATAGATAGTATTTAAAATTTCCAAGTCTTCATATAGAAAATAAACCACTTCGGTGATTTAATCAGCATTACCTATCACTCATGTATGTCCAATTTTCATAAACTTCCCTCATCACACATTCCATCGAACATTTCACAAGCACACAAAAGTTACCATAAGAACAAACTTGATCTTTGAAGTATCAACCAAGTACTTTTTAAATCTCTTAACCAAAAATCCAAACATATGAACAAATTCACTATGCTTCCTAAACACGTTTCTTTATCAAGAATAAATTAAAATTCATAACACAGAACCTAAATCCATAGTATTAGCTTTTAAACCTTGAACATACTAAATTACTCCATTTCAACCCTTCTACACATTTTCATGAACACCTTAATAACATTAACATTCAAACCACATCGTCAAACTTCTTATGTATTCCTCAAAACTAACAAAAAGGAAACCCCAAATTTCCCTTTTATTCAATGTCCAACAGCAATTAAAGCAAAGCAATTCCTGTTCATTGCATACAAACAAGTAAAAGGTAGAAAAGATTTCATCAAAGACCGAACTTCCTACCTACTCACAATACACACATAGATTTGATGATAGGGGGAGAAAGGATAGAACTTGGCTCACCAATGAAGCAAAGAGAAACGATCAGGAGGAGTCAAAGCCCCCGTCACCAGAACAACCCCGAAACAAGGGAGAAGAACTTGCGAACTAAACAACAACTGATAGCAGTGAACGAACTGCGACATGACGCATGAAGAACAGAAGCTTTGCACTCACGCTCAAACACCCACTTGAAGACATTGTCGGAAGTCAAGGAGAAGAGGGACTCAACTCAAAACAGGGCAGAGAAAAAAAATATATCCGAAGCATTGAGTAGCAACAGCCAAATTTCCAAAAATGATTCCAAATTTCTGAGAGCATCCAAAACAATTTCCCACTCACTACTCACACCGACAATGGAGAACAGTGGAGAAGGGAATGAATGGTGGAGAGACTTTTAATTTCACTAACAGTGGAGAAGAGAATGAATGGTGGAGAGCTTTTTAAGTTCACTCCCCTCCCCCTCTCTCTCTCATGATAGATGTTGGTAAAGGGAATGAATGGGAAAATATAGAAGAGGATGGTTTTATATTTTTTTTTCCAAAGAAGGTTTAATAATTTCTCAAAACTGATGCAAAAATAATTATAATAATAATAAAAATAAAAACCTCTCCTATTATATTACAAGGATTTAAAATACAGTCCAATGATAAACGTTGAGGAAAGTTTTCATTGAGCCACTAATACATCTTTACAAGTCAATCTCAATTTATAAAAAATATTTAAAATACTTTACAATAAATATTTTCTTAAAATTTGAGTTATTAAATTACATTAATTTTTTTGTCATTTTTTCATCACAATTATTGAATTACTTGATCAATTAAATATTTATTGTATATTCAGAATTCCAATTTTTTTTTAGATCATTACATTCTCGAGCTTGGTTATGATTATAATACCTCTGACTAGGCAAGATTTCGTTGAATAGAGACTGATAACAAGTTAGAAACACCTCCTTTGCCATGTAGGAAGAAACATTCTGGTCAACCCACAAATCAGCAGCAAAAGGGGTCAAGCTCGAGAGAGACAACATCTCGTTGGGTATCCCAACCATCACTTGAATCCCATAATCTTTCAGAGCCATAAGAACATTTACCTCCGCCTCCAACAATTTCACTGATATCTATGATCTTTTCTGCATCTCTTTCGTGACCAAACTGATCGGTCAAACTAAGACAACAAATAATCTAATATTTGAGTGGGCGAATTGGAAATGGAATTCATAGTCATAGGCAACCACGACCAACAGGAACAAGTTGCAAGAAACTCGAATAGAATCTGAGATGCAAAATCTTTTAAAATCTTTAGAATAAAAGATCTCAGGTAGGTACCACAGGAGAAGGCTTATATTCTTCCTTTAAAGAGAGGAGCGACATGAATCTTTTAGGGCAAACCAGCAAACCCACTAATGACCCTAAGCTTCAAAAGAAGCCCACAATGCCGCTGATCAATACGTTGAGGACACCAACCAAGTAATTACTTTTGTGGACCATCGCAGTTCCCAATAACACCAACCGTAGTACCCAAGATATACAGCAGAAGAGTGGACCCAGAATAAGGAAACTCAGATCACTCAGATCTTGGTCTTCTTTGTTTTAGGTCACCATCGTCTAGAGTCACCGCGTGATTTGCTGATGACTGTGATTTTTGCTTGTCCATGCATCCGCCGTCCTACCCAATTGGAATGAATCCAATTGGTCACAGCATAAAGGCCGTAGAACACGAATGATCGTTGAGCCACGTCGTCTGGAGTCACGGCTCGATTCGCTGAATTCCTGAGGCTTCTCCATTTTCCCTGTTCTCTTATGGCTTCTTCTCCACCGCTGGAAGATGATAACAACAATTACCACCAGTGACGATGAAGGTTTGGAGTTTTCGAGTTTTTCAATGCCATCTTCTTTCATCGCTTCCCATTTTTTAAGGTTTTGTTCGCGTCAAGGGAGAACCGCTTTGAAGGGGATGAACCGCTTGAAAGTTTTTGAGAAATTTTCTCTTCGGGAAGAAAAAATCTTGAATGAAACACATCGTTTTGGATGAGACCTTTCACTAAGCTCTTGAACTAGGAATCTGAATCTTGAAAATCCAGCCCATTTCTTGATTACAGATGAACAGAAGCTATTATTCAACTAAGGCTCATAAAACTTAACTTGCTCATAATACCGTGTTGAGAAAATGATGAAGAGAAAACTAAATATTCATTAATGAAAATGATACAATACAACAATGAGATTGATCCTTCACTTGAAGGATTTACCACACTATTCTCAAATTTCATTTGTAGGAACTAACTTAAGGTGAAAGCTTATGTTAACTTCCCTAGGTGGGATGAAACCTCCTTTTTCTCAACACAATGATATGATCCTTTTATATAGATTTAGCGATATCAACTAAGTAGGTGATTAATACTAGTAACTTCTAATATTCCAACAATGATAATGAAGGAGCTACAACGACTCGTGGCGAGTCAAATAGAGGATCCTGGCCGCGTAGTTCCCTCAAGCCCAGCACCTCATGCTGAGGTAGTGCTTCTGGCCGACAATGGCAACGTTCCTGAGAGGCTGATGGAGGCCAATAACCAGTGCAGAAAGGTGATGATGTGTCGGCTTCGGTGAGGACTTGGCAGATCACCCTACTTTGTTTTTTTGTTTTCTTTTTTTCAAACTGATAGGTGTCTGGCATGACAAATAAAATAGAACAAGTGGTCAGCCCTGATAGTAAAGCAAAATTGCACCCTTATTAAAAAATTTAAAGTAATATTGCTTTAACTAAAAAGTAAAGTTACTCGATATTCCTTTTAAAAAAAACTTCTAGAGCATTTTGTCCTTAACCCTTAATTTTTTATCAGAAGTTTTTCATCTCACCTTCCATTAACTATTGGTAAAAAATACATTATTAAAATATATATATTTAATATGAGTAAATTTGGAAATTGAAAACTTATTATATTTTTAAATAGAGTTAATAAATTTTAATATTGTTCTTGACTTTAATAAAACATGTTAAAAATAATTTATAAATAAAAATAAAATAAATATTCTAAGTTATGAGAATAAGAATCACAAGTATGATAGAATCATGACAATCAAGTTTATAATCTCCGAGAAACACAAGAGAACGTGGGAGATCAATGTTCACCAAGATTTTTTTTTTCACTCGAACATTCATAACAAAAATTTAAATATTTTATTCTAATTTAAAATTTTTAACTTTTTAAAATTTGTATTTTTAATTTTATTTTAGAAAAACATAAACAAATAATAAATAATAAATAAACACGAACCGGGACGGGACGGAAGAACGGAGATTTCTGCGCCATTGTTCCATTTTTCTAAGAGATCAGAACTCAGTTAATGTGTAAAAGTCATCATTTTTCCCTTTCACTTGCAGGTCTAGACTTTTTCTCTCCATTGTCCTTCGTACCAATGCAATTTGTGGTTTATCGCTTTATTGTTGCTCTGTCATAACTCAACTCAGTTACTCACTAACCTCATTCCCTCAACTTCAAATTTCGCATTTTGAAGTTCAAAGTGTTTTTGGAAATCGGTCAAATAATGAGAGGTTGAGGTGATGTAGTGATGTAATGTTCAGTTATAAGCATTTTGTTTCGGACTCAAGTCTGATGGTTTTTAAAAACATGCAAGAATAAACCATAAAACTTCTAAAATGGTATGCATGCGGGAAAACTTGTAACATACACCATACGGATGAAAAAGTAAGAGGAAAAGAGTAATAGTTTGTTTGCTTGTTCTCTTTCTTTTTATTTAATGCCACTTGAAGGTGTGCTTTGGTGCTGAAATTTCTGCACTGAAAGTCGAGAATCAGCGGTGACTTTCTAATGTCGCCATTAATTGTCAGCATTTTTATAATTTTTTTAAAAAATTATGTTGCATGTTTCAGCAGTGACATACATGTCGCCGCTGAAAGTCGAGAATTAACGGCGACTTTTTAGTGTCGCCGCTGATTGTCAGTATTTTTTATTTTTTTAAAAAAAATTATGTTGCAAGTTTCAGTAGTGACATACATGTCACCGCTGAAAGTCGAGAATCAGTGGCGACTTTTTAGTATCGCCGCTAATTGTCAGCTTTATTAGACTTTAAAAATTAAATTTGATGACAAGTTTAATTTTTGTGTTTTCAAAATTAGGTTAAAGTATTTTCCATAGGAAAAAATATATTTTTATTTTACCAATTTCATGATGTTCTTTTTATTTAAGTTTCAATTTATTTTCATTTCCATTTATTTAACCAAGTTGTATGTATGTATGTATGTATGTATAGATACAGATACATATCTTGTAATATTATAAGTGGAGAGAGGTTTATATTAAGAGATAGAGAAAGGGCCATTTAACTCAATGCCTACAAAATCAAAAGTCTTCTAATTTTATAGCAATTTAGAAAAATCATGGTTAAATTAGCTCTTTTAATTTTCTTCACTTAATTACCCTTTTTTTTGCTTAAATTATTTTTTTAACAAGATTCAACTATTGTTTTTCTTTTTCTTCTTTTGTCATATTTGTTTTTCACCGTGATTTCTTGTGTCTTTTTCTATTTCAAAAAGAATTTGGATATTTTGCACAAATATCTCTTTCAAATTTTTCTCTTATTTAATTTATTCTATTTTCTATTTTTGAGATTTCTATTTGTTCTTCAATTCTTTCATAATGTATCTCTTTATTTCTACCTCTTCTACTTTTCCTTCAGGTTCACTATTCCTATTTGGCTATAGAGTAAGACTCTT
Source organism: Prosopis cineraria (assembly GCF_029017545.1). NCBI lineage: Eukaryota > Viridiplantae > Streptophyta > Magnoliopsida > Fabales > Fabaceae > Prosopis > Prosopis cineraria. The sequence continues at coordinate 42,630,884 of NW_026555333.1, forward strand.
AAGACTTATCTTATTCTTCTTCTTTGACTTAGATCCTAATATCTTATTAAACCATCTCATATTTCTATTTCTACAAGTTTTATTTTCTATTGATATTGTTCTTCCTAGGCTTAATAGGAACACCACTACCTAACTTTCCTATTCTTTCAAAGGATTTTTGAATATTATAGTTCTTGAATATTCTCTATTTGTTACTAAACTTACTTGGCATTATCATTTTTTTATAAGTTATATGTGATATTATGTTCATGTATCTTTGTTGATTTTCTTCTGCTTTTATTTTACTAGTTATAACGAAGAACAATAAATTCTACTGTTTTAACATATGGACAAATAATTAATATTATAAAACTAGAGTTAGAAAAATACAAGCCCCTTCTAGGAAAAATAAAAAAGAAATTATATATAATATTATTATAAAAGATATATGAGACATAAAAAATATTTCCTGAAAAAACATAGAAAAACCTTTAGAAAAGATAATTTTCAAAAAGATAAAATAAAAATAGTTTGTTATAAATGTGAAAGATTTGGCCATTTTTATAATTTTTTTAAAAAATTATGTTGTAAGTTTCAGCGGCGACATACAAGTCGCCGTTGAAAGTCAAGAATCGGCAGCGACTTTTTAGTGTCACTGCTAATTGTCAGCATTTTTATAATTTTTTTAAAAAATTATGTTGTAAGTTTCAGCAGCAACATACATGCTGCGCTGAAAGTCAAGAATCAGCGGTGACTTTTTAGTGCCATCGCTGATTGTTAGCATTTTTTAATTTTTTTTAAAAAAATTATGTTGCAAGTTTCAGCGGCGACATTAAAAAGTCATCGCTGAAAGTCGAGAATCAGCAGCGACTTTTTAGTGTCACCGTTGATTGTCTGCATTAGTGTCGCCATTGATTGTTTGCATTTTTATATTTTTTTTTACTAATGTATAATCATCAGTATTTTTACTATTTATTCGTAGATATTTTTTATATTATAATTATAAATATGAATATTAAAATAAATAATATAATAACCTCAAGAAGTAAAAAAAAATAAAATAAATAATGCAAATTATATTGTATCAATTATATTTATAGTTTACTTTAAACAAAATAAATAATATAATTTGTAATTTTATAAATTAAAAGAATTAAATTGAAGTATTTAAGGATAGTAATGATATTTTATAATATTTAATATTTAATATATATGTGTGTTTGTATAGTTTAATAATGTGTGTGTGTGTGTGTGTGTGTGTGTGTGTGTGTGTGTATTTAATTATGCAATAATAGACTATAAGTTCATTTTAGCTCAGTGGCAAAATGGTTGGACACAAAAGGAAGAGGTCACGGGTTCAAACCTTGGAGGAGACAACTTTCAAAATGGAAATATAAATTGGTGACTTGATGACACGTGGCGTGTGGTGAGAGCGACATATGGAGAGTGACATGGTGCCACGTGGCGTGAGGTGAGGGCAACATATGGAGGATGATATGGCGCCATATGGTGCGAGGTGGGGCACCACGTGGAGGGTGACATGGCGCCACGTGGCGTGAGGTGGAGCGCTATGTGGCATGTGGTAAGAACGACACATGAAGAGTGACAGTGCCACATGGCGTAAGGTGAGGGCGACACATGGAGGATGACATGGCACCATGTGGTGCGAGGTGGGGCCCCATGTGGAGGGTGACATGGCGCCATATGCCGTGAGATGGGGTGCCATATGGCATGTAGTGAGAGCGACACATGGAAAGTGACATAGTGCCATATGGTGTGATGTGAGGGCGACATGTGGAGGATGACATGGCGTCACGTGGTGTGAGGTGGGGCCTTACGTAGAGGGTGACATGGCGCCACGTGGCGTGAGGTGGGCCACCACTTGGACTGTCACACCCCAAAAACTGGGAGTGACCGGCACAGGATGTGGACCATATCACACATCCCTTAAGCCCTAAATTGAGAAATCTTCTCCTTCTTCTTTTTTTTTTTAAACATAGTTGAATCTGTACTAAAATTTCAATAGAATCTTCCTAGTAATTAGGATCTTCCAAATTTTTTTCTGTCAATATTTTACACAAAATATATATTAATCAGGAACTCAACTCCTTCCAACCAACAAACGACATATACCACAATAGAAATTTAGCTATAGGCTATATGGAGCTAACTAACCTTACTTTCAAAATAAAATACATCAGTTCAAATGTTTATGTCAAAAGGAGATAATGCTAAGTGAAATGCCACCACCAAGATCAATTTTTCACCCTTTTAAATGTTAACAGTAGGATCAGCGCCAGTTAACAAATCTGAGACCAAATAAGTTTCCAGTGAATAGCATCCCAACAATAAATAACTAAATATGTATAAAAAAGAAGTTTAATATAATTATGTGTGTTAGAAATAAAAATTTTGCGCAAACAAATATATAATAAACTTCGTCAAAAAGGACTTTATGTAACTTTAAATAAATTGCTGATTCATTAAAATATCATATCAAACGTCATTATCATGTACTTTCAATAAAGCAAATAATTGCATAAAATAATTATAAACTCATAATTATAGGGACTTATCAGAACAAATAACAAACGTGGACACACAGTCCACGAGGGTAAATAACCAAACGCGGCTTATGCCACGAAGACAAACGTGGACACACCAGTCCACGAGGGTAAGTAACCAAATGCAGCCGAAGCCACGAAACAAACGTGGACACATAGTCCATGAGGGTAATGCTAATCAAACGCGGCTTGAAGCCACGAAACAAACGTGAGTACGATGCTCACGAATAACCATCCCTCCGTTCCACGTGCGTTGGTCATCGCACGGGGCTAGCACCTCCTATAAACACCCTGCTAGCTGGGTATACCATGGCGCGCCAAGGGCTAACGGAACTGCCGTTAGCAACCAGTGTTCTATATAAAGTCCCTTTTTAAAACCATTTTCAAACATGCGAGAAAATCATCACTTCCAAGATACAGTTCTCATTCTCAAAATCAAACTCGCATGAATACTCTTAAGCATTAAAACTTGCCAGAATAACATTTCACATCAAATGCTTATGCTTGCATTTATCAAATAATCAAAATTTTTCGAAGTTGAACTCGCAAGAATCATTCTCTGTATCAATTCAATAAATTCCAGAATGAAAATTCCATAATTAAAATCCAAACTTGTATTTAGTGATAAAATAAAATTATCAAATCTGGTAAGGATAACTTCACAAAAATAAAATACTTTAATCAACAAAATATCCAATAATCACATTGTTGCTGTAAAAAGGATTTGTATAAAAATGTAGTATTTCAGTAAAAATTTTATTGGAATATCAGTTGGGACGCTATCCACTTACCTGAAAAGCTCGCAGGATGAAAATTCATTCCTTTTAAACATCTCTCAGTTGCCTTTTGGCTACTCTAATTACCTAAATAAGAAGAATGAATAACTTTACTTAATGACAACTCCACTTCATATACTACCAATAAAAGTCATCAACCTATTATCTAGTCTAGAAATTATCAATTTCTTCTAAATCAGTATTTGTCCCTAACCCAGCAACCATATTTGAAATATTTTATTTCTTTCTCCCGCTTTGGTATTTTAAAATTTTCAATCAATAACTTGATCCAAAATTATAGAGACTTCTCCGAGCTATAACATGAAAGCTTTAATAATCTATAATTTACCAAATTTTTCTTTCACACATTTTTACAAATACCTTGAGAGCATGCATTTATTATTGGCAAATTTATGAGATAAGCACCCATACAATTCAACAACTTTCAAATTGTTAATTCCATCCTAAAATTCGATTTTAGCCTCACTGCATGATAATATTCAGCACTAACCAACACATACACCTCAACTCTTACTAGAAGTGCATGATAGTGGCAACATGGAATAGGAACATCACCCATCAGCAAAGGAGAGAAAAGAAAAATACCGTGCTGTTATAGGAACCGAAAAGGAAGAAGAAAAACAGCAACTTTCATCAACGAAATACAGTGACAGCAACTTTCATCAACGAAATACAGTGACAGCAACTTAAATCAAACGTGCTTAACACTGAAGAAGGAACAAAGAAGAGCTTCAAGTTTCCACACGCACGAGAAGGAAGAAGACCAAAACTCAGCCAGCAAACAAAATAGCCGAGCTACCGTGCGCGCGCACACACATACAGAACTTTTAGCAATTGAGGAGGAAGAAAAAAGAAGGACCGAACATGCGTGCATACACCACCTTTGTAAGCCACGAAACAGAGCAGAACCGAGGAAGGAAGCAGACAGAAAATTTCAGCCAGCAAACACACGAATCAGATTACTACACACACACAGACTTCCAACTGTTGGGGAGAAAGAAAAGAAAGTCCAAACATACACGCATGAGCGCAGCTTTTTCCACCACAGAACAACAAAGAAAAGAGCAGATATTCAACTCAGCATAGGACAGAAAACAGACGAACAGCAGATATAAACCAGTAAAACAAGAGGCATACCGACAGTGAGGAGAAGAACAAGCCGGAGGTGAGGAGGGAGAGCTCAGCAAAGGAAGTCTAAGGTCGGTGAAGAGAAGAGTCGAGAATGCTCTGTTTTTCCATGACGAAAGATATAAAAATCTGATCAAAGAAGTACTCGGGAAAATTACCAGAAAAAGCACGGAAAAACCACAAAGAAAGGCACAATAAAATTACGAGAAAGGACACTATATTTTCTTAAAATTTTTAAAACTAAACTTTTGCTCAGAAAATTTTGGACCCTGGAGTCTTGAGAAAATTTCTAGAATAAATTCTTATAAACTATCACTTTCTACTTGCCATAAACTTATTTAAATAAAATATCTATTGGGAGAGAATTTTGTTCAATTTAAAATTTAGGGTCATTACATGGACGGTGACATGGTGCCGTGTGTGTAAGTGAACCAACATTACTTTTCAACGGCGACAGAAATAGTCGCCGTTGATGTGTGGCTTCAGCGGCAACATTTGTTGTCGCCAATTCTCAACATTCAGCGACCACTTTTATTGTTGTCGTAGATTGAATCAGCGACAAGAACTCTCGCGGTGACTTTTTGTCGCCGTTGAAAACTTTCAGTGGCGAGGTCGCCGTTGAAAACTTTCAGTGGCAACTTTTTGACTTTCGACAGCGACAAATGTCATCCTAGATTCTCAACTTTTAGCTGTGACTTTTATTGTCATTGCAGATTAAATCAACGACAAGAGCTCTCGCGATGACATTGTGGTGATTTTTTGTCGCCACTGAAAACTTTCAGCAATGACTTTTTGACTTTCAGCGGCGACATTTGTCGTTATTGAAAGTCAATTTTTTTGTAGTGTTAGGTTACACTTTACTACAAAATCTAATATTTATTAATTTTAATGGTATTCAATAGTAGTATCAAAATTTTGGCACCATTGTCGGTGAATCAAAAGTGTTATTTTTTTGAATTTAGTTGTTAGTTTTTCCCCTTGTTTTTCTCATTATTTTTTTTTGAATTTTTTAGGATTTTTTTCATATTTAGTGTTTTATTTTTCTTTACTTATTTTTGGTATTTTCATTGATTTTGTTGGTTTATTGGTGTATGACAAGGTCTTTGCAAGACAAATTAATTGATTTAAACTCTGAAATTGTGAGAACTTATCGTAATAATCATAAGAATCAAAAGCACCATAAAATTAAGGATAATATGATTTCTAAAATTTTGTCTAAATTAATTGATAGTGTTTTTAGTTATTCTGAATCTAATTTTGATTCTATAATTAAGTTGGAAAACATGGCTGAAAATAATAATGATAATAGGACAATTAAAAAATTGGCTACTATAACATCCTTGAATTCAAACTTTTAATTTATAAGTGTTAAAAAGGGTAAATTAGTAAAATTGATTGATTAATAAGTTGACAATGTTTTTAGATTGATAATGAGGTTTTTAGACTTTTGGATAGCCTTAAAAGAGGGCTAAGTTGAAGTTTGATCAAACCAGGCATCAGGTGAGGCCTAAAATCAATCTAGGCTCCATATGCCATCCACTGTGATAGACGCACCATGCACTGCATAGATGTGTAAAAATATGATTTAATCATAACATTATGCACATTCAAGACAAAAGAGAAGGAAGGGGGAAAACGTTAGGGGTAAAGGAGGAAGCATTTAGCTTTATTAAGGCTTGATCATTTGAGCTTTTTAAAGGCAATACAAGCTTGAAACACTATTAGGTAAGCTTATTTCTCTCTCTCCTTCCCTTACATTTGAATTTATAAGGTTGTCAGTTATATTTTGATGTTGATTTCAATTTTTCTTGGGATATAATCAAACCCATTGGCTTAGTTAGTGCATTGGGCAGTTAAATCAAGTTTCTAAACCTAGATTTAAGGGTTTTATAATGATTTGAGATTTTTGATTAGGGTTTGGATGAACCCTAGGTGAAATTTGAGATATTGGGAGTCATGTGGGTAAAGAATTTATATTATCTAATGGTATGGATGCTAAATAAAATTTATGGAGTGCATTGGAAGGATTAATAATGTTAAAGTAGGATTTTGAATATAGTGAGTACCCAAAATTAGGTGAAAAGGGATTTAATTAGAACTATAATTGATGATTAATGTTTAACCTTATAGATTAAATATTGATCGTGTGTTGTCTTGCGAGTGAACATTTGTGAAGTTGAAAAATTAGCCACAATAACCCTTTTTGTGACAAAAAGATTGAGGTAATCAGATAACATAGTCCTTTTACTTGTATATTTGAGTGGTTTTAAGTTTGTGAAATTATGGGCCCTGTTTGTTTTAGCTTATTTCATGAATAAAATCACTTATTTTTTAAAAGAATCTATTTTGTAAGTTTTTATAATGTTTGTTTAAACTTTTACAAATAATCAGAATTTGAAAAAAAGTATATTTCTAATTATTTTAAAAAGCTACATTAAGTAGCTTCTGAAAATAATTTAATGTGATAGATGAGAGAGAGTATTTTAAAAAGGTGAGATACGTGAAGATATCATAAAAATTTAAAATAATATAATCATAAATCATTTTTTAAAAATAAAAAATTAAGAAAGATATCATAAAATTTAAAAATAACTAACTAATAATTACTTTTCATTATTGTAACCAAACATAAAATAATGTCTGCTTTTCATAAAATCTCTACAAAATAAATCTCTTTTTATAAAATCTCTAAACTACCTAAAAATTACTTATTTTTTAATCTAAAACAAACGGGCCCTATATTTATGTATTCTATTATGAAAAGTTGGATTATACATGATTTGTTGGTTTTGGAAAACTGGTGAGAAGTGATATTAAACTAAAGTTTTACTCTATGCATATAACCCCTTTTTATGTGTTTTGTACAAATTGTGAATCAAATACAATGTGAAATATGAGCAATTGATATATTAATATGTCTGATGACTTATGCATATGATTGAAATGTTTTGAGCATGATCATTGTGAGAGGGTAGGAGTTTACCCTAAAGTTGTCAAGAGATATTTGTATGAAATTCATATAGTACACTAGCATCGTGAAGGGCTTGGAGCACAATCTTTATATTGTTTGGAAATTCTAGTATTATTTGAGATAAATTGAGCATACGACACCCTAGATATTCGAGGAAAAGGGGAATTTATGGTTCATAATAGCCAAAGACGTCTTTGGCCGAGGTTGCTTCCCGTAATTGGTGAGCTTGGGTCAATTCAGTCACATAGACTTGGTCCTACTATATTGTTAGCCCAGATATTCAATCAAAGAAAATAATGAGGATATAAGGTGAGAAATGTTGATCATGCATTTATGGAATGTTATATGATATTGTGTGTTTGAATAGTATTCAATTACTTGTTTTGAATTACCACTTCATACACTCATTTACTATTCTTGTATGCTTGTGGATAGATCAGATTATTTAGTTACTGAGTCCTCAACTCACCCCTGTGGTTATAATTTATAGGTGAGGGCTCCGATAAGAGTAAAAAGAAAAACGGTGCCACTAAAATTTAAGAAGCTTGTATTTGTATAGTCCTCTCTTTCTTTCTCTTTTATTAGTTGTAATGAATGATTTGTATTAATATGCCAACTTAGGATCATATATTGTTTTGAGGTCACTTGCATGAGAATATGTGATTTGGGTGTATTTTGGCTTAGGCAAGTGTTATTGCAATGAAAGTTTTTGTTAGATGTCGAGACACTAGTGCAAGTGGCATTATTGTGGTGTTTGTATGTGTTTGATTAGCTAAGAGATTGTAAAATGTGAATTATTGTTACCCTTTGGTTTATTGATAAATCGAGGTGTTGATAGCCAATTTATGTTCAGATTGTAGTGTTAATATATGATGTTTAATTAGGTGAATTGTGGTCCAATTGAGTTGGCTCAAGGGGTACTAGTGTTATTAGTACTTGGTTAGTGGGTTTAGACATTCTTTTGGTTGTTTTAAAGGGAAAATGGAAATTTTGTACCTAAGTGTCCAACTTTTAAATGATAAAATGTATAATTGTGAAACCAATGCTAACAGCTAGGTGGCTTAAAAAGATATGTGTAAACACTTAAATCACTTAAATCAAATGTTGAATGGTGAAACAACGCACTCTAAAAGTTAGTCGGAGGTGTTGTCATAACAATAGAGCTATCATGAAAGCAGCAATGCACCATGGCACATTGCATAGCGAGAGGATTCTCCTTTCTATGCCACCCACCATGGTGGATTACACATGTGCCACGACAAAATGGTGCAATTTAGGAAGAGTCTAAATTACTCTCTGTTAATCCTTGTATGTGTTAATTTGTATTTCCATGCTTTCATTATTTCTTTTTACTTATTTTAAACTTTAGCTTGAGCTAAAACATCTTTTCAAAAAGGATTTTTGGGATCCCAAATCTTTTAAACTTGATTTTAAACTCTTATATTATGATAACTTTATAAAAGGAATTAATTAATCATGATTACCATAATGGTGTTACGTATCTATGTTCTATATTTTAATAATGTCAAGGTAGACATTATAGCTATCCTTAATATGTACTAACAAAATTTATGGATTCAATATCCTAATTTAGATGTTGATGCTAATTTTGAATTGAAATATAATTTAGTACATTTGCTACTCAAATTTTATGGTCTTGCAGGAAAGGACCTGAATATGCACTCGAAGGAATTTCACATTGTTTGATCCATCAAGAAGTAAGAAGTTTTAGAAAAGCAGATCAAATTGAGGGCTTTTATTTTTTCATTAGATGGAGTCTAAAAGATTGGCCATATTACTTGCAAACAAGTACTATTACCTCTTGGGATTAAATGACGTAGCTATTCTTGAAAAAAAAAATTCCTTGCCTCTCACACGGCAACAATAAAGAAAGATTGTTGTGGAATTTTTCAAATGACTGGAGAGACATTTCATAAGTACTAGGAGAGATTTAAGAAGTTATGTACAAGCTGCCCTCACCATCAAATGCTTGATCAGTAGCTGGCTCAGCACTTTTATGAAGGTCTCTTACTAATGGATAAGTGGTTTCTTGTTTCCACAGCTGGCATTTGTAACACTTGCCCCGAGTGTTATCCAAAAATCACACAATTCAAATAAACTAAGTGTGGTTAAGAAATTTATCCTAAAACCAACTTAGGAAATAAACCATTTAAATCACTAAGCAAATACACAATTGCAAATTAAACATTTAAAGCCTTTAAAAAATTTTATAGGTTCTACTTATAGCGCACGGAAGCAAGTTAGACGAAAGAAGGGTAAAAATATGCTGTCATAACAGCATTAAATTGCTGTCATGATAGCCATCCTGAGTCAACTTCAGGGAGGCAATGTTCTATCTTCCGATCTCCGATCGAAGAAATTTTAAAGCTCACACGTCACATTCAAAGGGTACTATAAGTGTACCAAATATCAAAAGATCCAACAGTTAGATTAAAAATTGAACATGTTATAAATTTGGTCACTTTTACTGTCATGACAGCTTTTTAGCTGTCATGACAGCACTTCCGGACCAACTTCCGAAGTGCACCATTTCATCATCCGACCTCCGATCGGAGTGATTCTAAAGCCCAAATGTTACTTTTTAAGAATACTATTATCATACCAAATTTTTAAAAGATCCAATGGATGAATTGAATTTTGTGCAAGTTACAATATCACTACTATAGCTGTCATGATAGCAATGAAATGCTGTCATGACAGCACCTCTAGACCAAATTCTGAAGTGCACCGTTTCTCCATCCGATATTTGATCGACATGATTCAAAATCCCACACGAAGCTTATAAATTTTTTACTTGTAACCTAAATTTTAGAGAAATCTAACGGTCGGATTAAGATTTGGACACCTGGATATAAAAGTACAGCTTTTGATAAAAACCATTTTCAAAATTGTTCAAATCTCATCCTAATGGTCACAAACCTGTGGAAACACTTTGGACACATTAAATAAGACTAAAAACACCTGATAGAATATTCAAATGATGGAAAACCCCTATACATTAAAATTTGACCACTCGGGTGCCATTTCCTAAAATGGACCCTAAACCCCCAAAATGCACAAATCATACAAGAGTGGTCACAAATCAATCTAAAATACCATGTATTTATATAAATACATATGCTAAACATTTTTACTTGGCTCAGAGCTCCTTGTGGGGCCTACGCACCCACTCTCTCTATCCAAGGTGTATGTTTGCCCATAGCACACCATTTGCAATGCAACCACTTTGCATTTGTTTATAGAATCACACACACACATATATATATATATATATATATCAAAATAAATATCTACTTGTAATAGAAAATTGGTCTACTAAGTAAATCCATCAAAACCACACACCATAACTAGGTTTCCTAGCCACAAGTCTACAAACAGACAAAAATTCATACACAAGCACACAATCCACATATATTCACACACACATACATAATCATATCCTACTGACACCCTAATCCTAAATACATTACAATATATTTGCTCAAAAGAAAGGGGTTGCAGTTCTTTACAAATCACAAGCAAACCCCTAGCTTTACTCTTTTCCCCGTCCACCACTGCATCCTTTGCCTAGGCCTAGAATATTGAAAAGAAAGGGGTGAGACAACTACAGTCTCAGTAATAGAGAAATCTACATTGATTATTACAAAGTAAGTCATAATCAAATAAACGAATAATAAATTCAACATAGTATATAATTTAGCCATTTAAAATGTATGAATGCATGACATAGGCCGGTATGGTTTTTCATGACCAACAGAATGCCCCTGGCACTCTTTAACTCGCAGGTAAATATTATACCTACTTGTACCTCCACAGGTACAAAACAAAATCTAAGACATGATCTAATCCACCAAACCGCCTATGCCCCTTCGACGTGAATCTTGAGCAGTCAAAGTTAACTCCCTCCCAGAGCCAGCCCGACTTACTCTCCATATAAGGGCTACCTTGGCCTAGGCACTCAACCTCACACTTCATATGTCGGATTCCCTCCCCTACTGAGAGGTGTCGAACACTTAATACACTAACAACTTTAGTGCACTGAGCCCATAATACGTAAGGCAACACTGAGTACTGGCAGTGTGCCATAGAATATCAAAAGTACACACCTTCTCATTGGTGAACTCCCACCGAGATCATGCCTTTTATTCATGTCTATCTTTCTCGAGTATTAACCACTTTAACACTCTAAGGTAGTATAACATTTATAAATCTCCTTTAAACGGTTCCTTAGCCTATCTAAGGTACCTTAGTTATACTTCCTTAAGTGTAACTTCTATTCATTATGATTAAAATACATGTAAACAAATCTCGTTTTTGTAAAAACATTGTTGTTAAACAATTAGAAAATATATTTGCACTATAATCAAATTAGTACCCCATAATCCCTTATAAAGCACATTTAATCTTTTAAAACATGTAATGCATGATAGCTAGTAATATTTATTCAAAAATAGCTAAAACAGAGTAATAAGAAACATAAATTTTCCCTATTACCTCAACCCTTTGGTACCAAAAGGGTTCTCCTTGTACAAAATAGGGCTCAGCTTGTTCCTTAACTTATGAACAAATTCCACCAACAATTCCTACAATATATAAGTGATCCACATCACTTATCATGTCAAATAGCATTAATGAAGACTATAACTCATACCACACAACTTGGGTCTATGAGCCATAGTCCATCCCAATGGTCCATATATTAAACCAACCATTCACATAGTATCGCTTAACCACCAAAACCATTTATTAGCCATCACTAGGCTAATTTTCATTTTATATAATTTTTAATTAATTAAAAACCTTTACTTAGTATCACCAACTTTCACCATTAGCCCTTATAATGAAAACCAAACCTTAATTTGAAAAACCTTAATTAGGAGCAAAACTTTAATTTAAATTTTATTGGGCTCAAATAGCAAAATTATAACTAAATCAATAGGCTTAAACCATTTAGGAGCAAAACCCAATCTCTCAGGGTTTAATTTGTGCCCAAAACACCTCTTTTCATCCAATTATTCACTCAAAACATTAGATCACTATATAGAAACTCAAAACATCCTCCTTAAGATCTAAAGAAACAAAAGCTTACAAGAATAAAGCCTTTGGGATCAAAATTCAAAAAATTTCCTCTTACATAAATTGAAGAAAATCAAGAGAAAGGGAAGAGGATTGAAGTAGGGAGTTTACCTATCTTGTAGTCGAGCTTGCAACGGTCGCAAAGACTCCTAGATCCAAGCCTAACTCTCTCCCTTTCTCTTCTCTTCTTCCTTTCTCCCTCTCGTGCATTTCCTTTCCTTTCCTTTCTCTACGTTTCTGCGTCTGTTTTCCCCTTATAAAAGCTGATCTAAAAGTTTGGGAAAAATTACAAGAAATGGCCCAACATTTTTTATTATTGCACAAAAGCCTGGGTCAACTTTGGTAATTTTTTCCATAGTTAAAAATCAAATCAAACTAAACTTTTTCTTAGTAAAATTCAAAATCTGGGCCTCTATCAAATTATTTTAAATTTTAATTTAATTATAGATATTTTATTTTATTTTTAAAATAAATCCGAGTCTTAAAATTTTTAGGATGTTACAGCAGTGCTTTGGTAGAACTTGCTTCAACTAATGCTATGAATCTTATATATAAGATGACACAAAATTCTCAATAATTAGGTAGGCCGACTAACCAACCAGTTAAAGGGGTGAATGAGATTCATATACCACAATATGATCATAGACTTGAGAACAAGATAGAGGAGCTCTCTAGGATGGTTAGGTAGATTGCCTTAACACAATAAAAATTAATAAATTCACCACTAAAGCCTACTTTCCTAAAGTCATATCCTCCACAGATGTATGTTCAACCTTAGTTCTATGTTGTTCAATAGACTATTACATCTTTAGCTTTAGTTAGGCCTCTATGTGGCATCTATTGTTTGGCCACACACACTATTGAACAATGCCCACAGTTGAATGATAGAGTTGAAACTTGTACTGAAATTTTTCCTACTAGACCTATGCAATAGGGCCAAAAATATGATCCTTTCTCTAATAATTATAATCCAAGGTGGAGAGATCACCCTAACTTCTTATATGAAGGAAGTCAACAACAACAACAGTATAATTCTACAAGTCAAAGTTCACATCCTATATAAGCAATGAGATAATCTACTCCTATTTAAGAGTCTAAAAATGATAGACCAAGTTTATAAGAGTTAATAAAGCAAATGGCAACTAATAATATTTAATTTTAACAATCTACTAAGACAATCATTCAATAATTAGAGAATCAAATTAGGCAATTATCCACCTCCATTGATGAATTGAAGAGTCAAGGTTCTGAAAAGTTTCCTTCTCAAATTGTTGTGAATCCTAATTGCAGCAATATTAGTGCTATCACTCTTAGAAGTGAAAAAGAGCTCCCAAAACTCTCTATAACATCTATCAAGGATAAGTCAGCTATAGCAAGAACATTAGTCATACCTGAAGAGTCTAACGAAGAAGAGGAACCAAGGATGATCCTTCCATTTCTAAATAGAGGGTCTTAAAACAAGAAGTTAAAGAAAGTAGAATTGGAGAAAGAAATGGTCAATGTTTTCAAAAAGGTTAAGTCCATATTCCCCTTTTAAGGGCATAAAGCATATTCCTAAATATATAAAAGAAGATTTAAAGCTAATAAGAAGGTGAATCTAGGAACAAATGTATCAGCTTTATTCCATGAAGTAATACACCAACCCTCCTTGCCCTTAAAATGCAAAGATCCGATGAGTTTTTACTATATCATGTACTATAAGAAATTTAAAATTTTCTAATGCTTTGATTGATCTTAATACAGTGATAAATGTTATGTCTAACTCCTTATTTTCTTTTTTGTAGGGTTATGAGATGAAGCTAGCTAGGATTATTATGCAATTAGCAAACTAGAGACTTTTATATCCTAATGATATGTTTGAAGACATTCTAGTCAAGGTAAAGGATTTAGTCTTCCTTATTGATTTTTATATTCTAGATATAGATAAGGATGATAGCCATGGGCTACCCCCATTGATTTTGGGTAAGTTATTTCTTAAGACAACTAACACTATCATTAATGTTAAAGATAATATTCTCTCTATAGAATTTATAGGACGTGTTGTTCAATTTAATCTCCTATAAGTTATGAAACATCCTATATAGGAACATTATGTTATTAATGTGAGCATGCTTGATATGTTAGGTGATAATACATGCGATGAGCTCTATAGTGAGATAAATTCTAATTTTCTTGAGATTGTTGATTTAGAGAGTAATAGACATTGTTTGGATATATGTTATGATTTGTATAGATATGTAGAGTGCACAGAGGTGGATGATTTTCTTATGCATAATGATGTTGTTGATCACATTAAAGATTTAATACCATTCCTGCTATGAGTATGATTGATGTATTCGTTTATTCTAACTCTATTGTTTTTTTAAGATTCTTCTAACTGTATTGGTTATGATGCTATTATTGAATTATTCAAATCCATGCATAATATTGATATAGGCACTTCCAGTGACTCTGATATGATTGTTTTTTATTCTGAAAAAACTATGGACTTTGCTAGCCACTCTGTGTCATGTGATTCTATTAATAATCTTAATTCTTGTGTTCTAAAGTAAGATACTATTATTTCTCTTGATGTAATGTAGGTTTATAGAGTTTCAAATATCACTCCCAATAAGCTAGTGCCTTTTATTCAGTGGCCACCCATACTTAAGTTGAAGGATCTACTAGAACACTTGAAATATGCATTCTTAAATGATGATAAGAAATTGCCAATTATTATAGCAAGAAATTCTAAGCCTAATCAAGAGGCAAGAATGTTAGAGTTACTAAGGAAGCACAAGAAAGTTATAAAATAGACATTAACTAACATTCTAAGCATCAGTCTAGATATATGTATGCATAAAATCTTGATGGAAGATAGTGTAAAGCCATGTAGGCAACCTTAGAGGAGGCTTTACCCACTTTTCCTTGATATGGAAAAAAGGAGGTAATACAACTTTTTTTTTTGCAGGTATCATTTACCCCATTTTTGATAGCCAATAAGTGAGTCTAATATAAGTAGTGCTAAAAAAGAATAGATCACAGTTGTAAAGAATGAAAAGAGTGAATTGATTCTTATGTGAATACAAAATAGTTGGATGATGTACATTGACTATAGGAAGCTAAATGATGCAACCAGGAAGGATTACTTCCCTTTTCCTTTTATTGATCAAATGTTAGAGAGATTAGTAGGAAAATCTCACTACTATTTTCTAGATGATTTTTTCATCTTAATTTCATATTTTCATAGCTCCAAAGGACTAAGAGAAGATAACATTCACATGTTCATTTAGTACATTTGCTTATAGGAGGATGCCATTTGGATTATGCAATGCCCTAGCCATATTCTAAAGATACATGATTAGTATTTTTGCATATTTGCTAGACTATTGCATAAAAGCTTTTATAGATGATTTCATTGCATGTGAGAATTCATTTGATGAGTGTTTAGTGAATTTAGATAGAGTACTTAAGCAATATATTGAAAGAAAAATCTTGTATTGAACTTTGAAAAGTGCCATTTCATAGTTAACGGGATATTGTATTTGGTCATGTTATATCTGAGGGGGGGATAGAAGTTGACAAGTAAAAAGCCCTAAGTCGTATCAAACTTTTTAAAGAAACTAGAATCTAGTTGAATACGCCCTAGGTTATTAAATCCCATGAGAGCAAACTTAATCAACCAAAGACAATTCATAAACTATTTTCACAAGTTAAAAACGATATTGGTTTGATAAAAGTCAATAAGAGAATTTTTTTTGTTTTTTAAATTTTAAGTGAAAATAAATACAAGTAAAATTGACTCAAACAAACAAATTGGTGAATTCTCCAAGTTTTGAATTCCTTCTACAATCATAGACTCCCTAATTCCATGAGCTTGGTCCCTATGTGACTCGATTGACAAAATAAAAGCCTAATGACTACTAGGACTAGGTAATGTGGCTTAGACCAAGACACATAACCTCTGAACAATTGCTAAACTTTGATAACACCAATCACATTGAATTTGTGCCTTACTAAAACCTTGTTCTAACACTTAGAACAATTAAATTTAAATAATCAACTCCTCATTAAGATCTAATGGAAGCTGAATGAATTAAATAAATCAAGTAAGAAATAAGAAGAATTTGAATTCAGCAAGTAATAACCATTTAAGCATAAACTAAACACTTGAGGTGCAAAATTTCAATGGAAAATGTAACCAAGACAATCTGATCCTCAACAAAATAAATGACGTGGAATTAATTCATTCAATTTAACTAGAATCAATGAACTAAATTCAAAATCATAACAAAAACTAGAATTAGATTTGAGCAATCAATAGAACCAAAACTAAGAGAATATGAAGCTCAAATGAAATTTCATCATCTTGGAAAATCCTTAAAGATCTAGCCTCTCATGTCACTCTCCATAGCTACTGACTGCAGGAGAGGTCCATGAGAAACTGCCATGAACGAGCTGAACCGTAAGCTGGGTGAGTAACCGAACTGGAAACTGAGAGAATGAGCATTTGATGTGTGATGGTGTGCGTTGATCTCTGATGGCCGAACTGTGCGATAACTTTGTGAGCATCAAACGAGCCAAAGGTGAACTGAGAAAGATAAACGAACCTGTGCCACGAACTCGTGCAGCAGAGAGAAGTTGAGATGACGATGGCACGACAAACTTGAACTGAGAGGCTATAATGGAGATAAGGTGTGTCCGGCAGTGCGACTCTGGGAAGATGATTAATGGCCGAACTCATACTGAGAGGAGATGAGAGATGGCGGGTGTGCGATGAGCTAGACTCTGAACCTCAGAGGAAGATCAGAGATGAGTAGGATGGACTTAGACCAAGAGGAAGTGATGGAGATGAGGTATGTGATCGAAGATGAAATGGTGATCGTCTCCCTAACCGAAGTCGAACTCCGTGAGAGATCAGTCTTGTGCGTCGTCCGAAAACCAACTCCGGCGTTCCCCCATTCACGTCTGTTCTTTTTTTATTTTCCGTTCCAGCTCCTCTCTACTTTTTGGAAGGTCAAAGCTGATTTGAAAACAATGAAAAAGAAAAAATTATCATATTTGGCCCACAACTTTCTTAAAATACAAAACAAACAAAACAAAAATCAATCTTATTTAATTGAACTAACTAAAGTCCTAAAAATGAGAATAAAAAATGCCCAAATAATAAAATGTGTCAAGCAATTGAAATTATAAATTAAAAAGAATTAATTCCAATAAATTATGCAAAATGCCCTTAATGCCAGAACTTAATGCAAATGAGATGAAGATCAAATCTAATACTAAAACCATGCATATAAGGGTATAAACCAATAAAATATGATCACAAATGTAAAATAAAAGTGTGTAAAATATGTGATTTATCAACAAGGCTAAGGTAGATGTGATTACTTCCTTGCCTTATGCTACTTTTGTTAGAGAGGTTCGTTCTTTCCTTTAACATGTATAATTTTATAGGAGGTTTATATAGGATTTTAGCAAGATGGCCTTGCCACTCTCAAGATTGCTATAGAAGGATGTGGAGTTCAAATTTGATAAAGCATGTGAGCAAGCATTTGATGAATTAAAAAAGAGATTGACTACTCCATCAATCATTCAACTACCAAATTGGGATTTATCTTTTGAATTATTATTTGATGCTTTTAATTATGCTCTTGGTGCAGTGCTTTCACAAAGAGTTGATGAGAAATTGCATGTCATAACTTATGATTTCAAAACTTTAAATACAGCCTAGACCAACTATACTACTATTGAGAAAGAGCTGTTAGCTATTATTTTTGCATTAGATAAGTTTAGATCATATATTTTGAATGCAAAAAGTTGTTGTGTTTTTCTAATCATATAGCATTAAAGTATTTCTTAAAGAAACCAAATGCAAAGCCATGATTATTCAAATTTGCTAACTTAGAGATAAAGGATAAAAGTAGAGCTAAGAATTCTATTGTAAACCATTTGAGTTGCCTTGAATCTCCTATGATTCCTTCTATTCCTATTGATGATAATTTTCTTGATGAATACTTGTATGCTATGCATGATATTACTCCTTTATATACTGACTTAGTTAATTACTTAGTTGCCTTTGCATTACCTATGCATTTAAAGAAACATCAATTAGATAAGTTTAAGAGGGAAGCTAGATATTATATTCAAGATGATCTATACCTTTGGCAAATATGTAGTGACTAGATTATTAGGAGATGTATTCTTGACATTGAATTTGAGTCTGTATTACATTTTGTCACACATTTGCTTATGAAGGACACTTTGGTCCACAACGCATTGCTAGAAAAGTTCTTAATTCTAGATTGTATTGGCCTAAGCATTATGTCAAATATTAGCATACAAGAAATATCTCTCATAGAAATGAGATGCCTCAACAACTTTTACTTTTCTATGAGATATTTGATGTCATGCCTAAAAAAATTAGACATGATCAGCATGGGATATATGCACAACCACACATCCTTAAGCCTTGTTCAAGGAAAGCTCTATATCAATATATTAATATATGTGAAAAAAAGGATTAGAAGTCATTGCAACATATTCATATAAACAAAATATTTCTAAACTTTCCATTGAAATTTCGATAGACCCTCTCCTATAACTAAGACTTTCCAAAATCTCTACAACAACCATATTCAATCCAAATCAATAATGCAAAGCTTTGCTTCTCTATAATAGATAGACAATACAGATTGCAAATCAGAATCTCAGTTATAGGTAACATGGAGCACCTAAAACATAATGTCAAAATAATGTATAATTAAATATTTACATTAAAAAGAAGATATTCTCAAAAGATCTTCAAGTCAATTTAACACTAAGCCCTTTAACGATCCTCAAGAGGTGCAAGCTATCACCTTATTAGAGACCAAAAATATTTTTCAATGAATAAAATTTCAATTATAAAAAAATTAGAGAAACAAAAGATATAATAGAGGAAATATGTAACTATTTTTAAGGAGTAATTTAGATATAATATAAACACCTTACTTCAAAGTCTAAAATATTCAGGAAATTTTGACCATATGAATGAAAACAATATATCCATCATTATACATTCTCGTATTTGCACAATTACAATTATAAACATAAAATGGACCATGAATAATTAAACTAATAAAATAAGTAGTCCAGTAACCTTGTCAATATAAATAAAATAAAAATACATATGATAAATGAATTAAATAAATTATGTTTTATTAGGACTTTACCAGAACAGATAATAAATGTAGACACATAGTCCATGAGAGTAAATAATTAAACACGACTTACGCCACGAAAACAAAATGGATATATAGTGTATAAGAATAAATAATTAAACATAGCCGAAGCTATCAAATAAATGTGGAGACACAATCTACTAAGGTAATAGTAACCAAATGTAGCTTGAGGCCATGGAAACAAATACGAGTACAAAACCCATAAATAACAAATGTGAGAACAGAGCTCGCGAAAATTAATCTAGCTAGTCATTAACCATGGCATACCAAGGGCTAATAGAGTTATCATTAGCAATCAATATTCTATATATAGTCCCTCAAAAACAATTTTCAAATATGCGAGCAAATAATCACTTCCAAAATATAAATTGCTCTTCTCAGTATCAAACTCACATGAATCATTTTAAATCATCAATATTCTAAATATGAAAATTCATGACTAATATCTCTTAAACCTTTCCACCAAATTCCAAACTTGCCTTTATCAAGTAAAAAAATTCTATAACTTGTAAAAACATTTACATCAAGCTAAAATGTATATTTTATAAGGAATTATACAATAAATACAAAAGTTTATCTATTACTCACCATATATACGTAAGATCAAAAATTTATTTAATAAAATATTTAACACTTGAAATAGTACATGTGATCTATTTAAGAAAGATCATATTTCAATAAAAAAAATTTTATTGGTAAGTTAATTGAGACGTTATCCACTAACCTGATAAACTCCCTAGATAATAATATATTTCTTCTAAATGTCTCTACTTTTCCCTTAAGCAACTCTATTACCTAAACAAGAACAAACAACTTCCTTTAAAAATAGCTCTATTTTATGTATTTCCAACTAACACTCATCAACCCAATATTTTTTATAACATATTAAAGTTCTCTCAATCTTTGTTTGTCCTTAACCCACTTGCCATATTTAAAAATCATATTCTTCTTATTTCTTTCTCTAACCCACAATAATATCCTCATTACACACATTCCTTACTTCCTTAGTAGCCAATAAGTGATTCATCACAAGGGCTCTTCAATACTTCATAATTACACTTTATCCAAAGCATTGACAATTTCTTACCTTACATTAACAAGTATTCAAACATCAACCCAAACATCTTAAATTATTTGAGGTCACTATTCAACAACTTAATTGACACATTCCCAATCCCAATCCCTAACAATTTAAAGGAAACAGCTTAATATCAATTTCAACATGAAAAATGAAAAATTGAATTTGTTTTCATTTCTAATATATATATATATATATATATATCACTAATATATATTCAAGCAATACTTGTACCTTCCCAAATTTCAACATAGAGATTGAACAACCTAAATCCAAATTTTATTCCACAATACAATATTAATCATACTTAATTACCCCATTCCAAAACAAGTTCCTCTTTTAGCCATTATGTAATAACCCTGAAATCTAAATTAAAAATTAAAAATTTATTTTAAATATTTTGATTTTATTATTAAATATTTTGATTTCATTGTTATTAATTTTTGGAGAAAATATATTAAAAGGAATTTCAGTCTAGTTATGTTACTTGCTCACCTATAGATCCTAAATTTCAGTGGGACATTATTTTATACCTCTAGCCTTCTAAATTACTATTTTGCCCACCACAGTTTTTTTTGCCCTTTTTCTTGTTCACATTCGTGACATATACCAGAGGAGAGAGGAAGAAAAATTGAGAACTCTCGGCTGCTGCTCTTCTTCGATTCCAGTGCTCTTCTCCAGTTCTAGCGTGTTCATCGGCGTCCTCTGTTATTCCTCCTCCCTAGTCAGCTCTCCGTCGATAGGTGCATGAGCTTCGTCTGTGTTGCTATGTGGTTGCTCCAAAATCTTCCTCCTCTTTCGTTCTCTACTCTGCCTCCCTTATTGTAGACGGTACGTTGTCGGTGGATGCATAAATCCACTGGAGTTGGAGGGTTGTTTTGCGAGTTGTTCTTCTTTCCTCTTTAGTGTCGCCGACTTCATTTACCTTCATTTTTGTGTGGCTGAATCTTCTTCTCTTGTTCTGTTCAGACTGATCTAGAGCTAGGGGGCTTTGAATTCTTTTCTTCGTTCCTCTGCTGCCATTATGGTGAGTAAAAAAAAGAAAAGAAGAAAAAAGAAGTTTCTATCTCCCTTCCTCGGTTCTGTATGTGTGTGAGTTTATGATGGATGATGCTTTCTTCTCCTCTATTATTACTAGCCCTGACCGTATATGTTTGGATATAAGGGAAAAGCTTGATTTAAGTTGAAACTCGGTGTAACAAAAGAAGATGTTGATGGTATTGTTTGAGTTTTAGTTGAATTTGATTTGATTATTGAAGCTAATAAATTTTTGAAAAGTAAAACTGATGAAGGAGATATGGGTATTAGTTTAAAGGTTCATGCCCACAAGGTATTGATGAAATGCATGTTAGAAGAGTTTACTTAATTTTGGTACTTTTCTGAAATGTCATTGATTATTGCAACAAGCAAGGTTTGTATGGGTGATGTTGATCTATAAACTTATCTTGAAGGTTGCAAAGGAAATTTAATTGTGAAATTAACTTGTAGTTATGTGAATTCTTGAAAATGAACGGTTATTGATAAATAATGTAATAAACGGTTTAAATGTTACAAGGTTCTTTCGAGTAGATTGAGAAATTAGTTATGTCTATAAAGAAACTTTTGTGCAAATCTTGGTTCCAAAGTTTTAAATTTATAGTCATTATATAAATATATATAGAGAGAGAGAGGGAGAGAGTATGTGTTATTGTTGGAAGAGTTTTTTTTTTAGCATTGTTAGAAGTTTATTAAGGCCCTAATATATTTTATAAGAAGCTGGAAGGAAGGAGAGGAAATTGATTAATGTGGTAAGAGGAGGACCTTATACTTTGAAAAAATTTTAGGTAAGTGAATAGCACCCCGTTATTTTCTTCAATCAAAGTAGTAGGGTTTTGAAAATATTACATTTTTATATAAATCATTTTAACAACTATGATGATTATCATACACTTTGTTAATTAAATCATTTTGGTTTTGAAAATTATAGAATGATGATGAAAGTTAATTAAATTGTGGTATATGCATGTATTTTCTTTACAAAATATATTTCAAAGATCGATGAAGGCATCTTGGTTTATTTTACTTTGGAAATTCTTGGTTACTCAACCAATACAAGCTTGTATCTTAGCTATGAAATATTATTCTGGCAAGCTTTGAGATTTAAAATGATTCATGCGAGTTTGATTTTGAGAATGAGAACTGTATCTTGAAAATGATGATTTTCTCGCATGTTTAAAAATGATTTTAAAAAGGAGATTTTATACAAAACACTGGTTGCTAACGGCAGTTCCGTTAGCCCTTAGCGCCATGAAACACATAGCTAGTAGGGTGTTTATAAGAGGTGCTAGCCCCGTGTGATAGCCAACGCACATGGAACAGAGGAATGGTTATTCGTGAGCATCGTGCTCACGTTTGTTTTGTGGCTTTAAGCCCGCATTTGGTCAACATTACCCTTGTGGACTGTGTGTCCACCTTTGTTTCATAGCTTCGACTACGTTTGGTTACTTACCTTCATGGACTATGTGTCCACATTTGTTTTCGTGACATAAGCCACGTTTGGTTAATTACCCTCATGGACTGTATGTTCACGTTTGTTTCCTATTCTGTTAAGTCCTCAAAATTTTAAATTTTAATCAGCTTATGTATTTAAAGTTTCAATGGTTTCAATCAGTAAGTGTACTACTTTTATTCAAATATAAATAAATTGTTCTCCTTTAGCATAGTAGAATCAAGTAAATTTATTTCATTCACATTTTATTATTATAATTGATTTCTCTAGATTTAGTAAGTTATTATCTTCAATTATTTTCCTTTCAAATATTTTATATAATGACAAGTTTATTATTTTTCTCTTTTAAATTATATTATTGGGGATGCTATTCACTGAAAAATATTTTGGTCTCAGATTTATTTGTTGATACTGAACGTCTTGCTAATTGTTGAGGAGTTAATCACTGACTGGGAAGTGGAAGAGTTGTAGACTAAGCTACTTTTTGATGTAAATTTGAATTATAAAATTGTATTTTTTTTAATTAACTTCTAAGTACTTCACATAGGTTATAGTTAGGATTTTTATTTTGTTATATATTACTATGTTGTTTGAAATATTGTATTGTAGAATTTCAGGAGGTTCTGTTTTGCTGAAACTTCTGCAAAATATTGAAGCTTTCGTTATATTGTAAATCTAATTATGTTTTAGAAATAGAGAAGTTTCCTGACTTAAGGCTTAAGGGATGTGTGTTTGTGTATATATCCCGTGCTAGTCACGTCTAATTTTTGGGGCGACACATTATAACTAACAGTTTATGTCCGTCAACTTCCAACCATTCCAATCTTCTTATTCTTAAAATCCCTTGTCCAAATGTTCCCAATCATCAACGCTCAAATTTACAGTGCTTCCCAAAAATCAATTCCCCAATAGGAAACAATTTAAGCTCAAGAAAACCAAATCTAAACTCAACTTTTCTTCTTGCATAAAGCTTCTCAATGTAAATGACTCACAACTAAAGTGAAATTATCTATTCAAAATGAATTCGCTAACCTTATATTTCAGCTTGCTTTTGTACAAACCTCTCCTGTACCTTACGCACAACAGCTAGAAGAGAAAATAAATAATAATAATAATAATAATCAACCGCGTTTTTGGCAAACATTGACATGAGAGAAGAGTTATACACACACACACCCACACCCAACACCAGATTTTTCCTGAAGATGAAGGAGGATGAAACTCACCACTCATCCATGCTAATACAGAGCAACTCAAAAAGGAAGAATGAAGATCTAATAGTGTCTCCCTCAATTTAAATAATCATGACAGATTCAAGCAGAGAAGAAGGTGCTGAATGTGCAAAGAAACTAGCACTAAAAAAAAAACAGCAAATTAGCGACGGAAATTTATTCCATCACAAATTCATCGCTAATTTACTGATGGAATTTAGTGTTGCTAAACCATCATAAATACTGTTACCGACAGCATTTAGTGACAGAACTTTCCATCACTAAAAATTCCATCACTACTCCATTGCTAAACCATTAGAAATAATTTGGCAATAGAATTTTTTGACAAAAGTGCCCATTGCTAATTTTCAAAATACATTATTCTCATTTTGTGACTGCATTTGCAATGAAAAATTTCGTCACAAAGCTTTCCATCATAATTCTATCACTAATTGTTTTAAATTTTATTATATAACTTATAATATATATTTATATATAATTTATTATTATGCTATAAATAAATAATTTAATAATTATAATTTATTTTAAAATTATTTAGATATTAATAATTATAATAATTTAAATTATATATTTAATTTTTTTATAACATAGTAACATACCTAATTATTTTTATTTAAAAATAAAAATATTTTAAAAAGTAATTTAAAAATATAAAATGTTAAATATTATAAAAATTATAATAAAATATATAATGATAATAAAGTATTTGTTCATTTAAATATTAATTTTTTATAAAAAATAACTTTTTTAAAATTATAATATAATATAAAATAATTATTATATAAAAATTAATTTATTTTATTGATAAATAAAATAATTTCAAATAAAATAAATATATTTAAATTATATATTTATTGATATATATATATATCTATTTGTGGGAGGTTAAATATTATATATTTAATTTATCAATTAAAGACTAAAGATCTCTTTCAGCTCAACTAGCAATAAGGTTAGATGCAAAGGCTCATGAAGGTGTTAGGTTACGGGTTCAAACTTGGCCAAGGCACATTTGAAGTTATCTGAAGTTACTATATGACGTGGAGGTGACGTGGAAGCAACATGGTAGGGATGGGTAATAAGGTGGCAATGAAATGGCAATGAGGTGGCATTAGCCCATTAGGTGACGTAATAATAATGATTTTTTATAGAAGTTTCATTTACGATGGATTTAGCGACGGAATGCATTCCGTAACATAATTGGAATAGCTTATTCTTGTTTAGCGATGGAATTTGTTGTCATTAATTTTGTCGCTAATTAGCGACAGAATTTTAAATTTCATCGCTAACGAATTAGTGATGGTATTTTTACCAAAGGACTTATTCCATTGCTAACCCATTTAGCGATGGAATTTGTATTAATTAGCGATGAAAAATTCCATCACTAGTTCACTGTTTTTTGTAGTGTAGAGAGAAAGGAGAAGCTAAAAGACCATTAAAAATCACCTTTGTAATGGAAAGACGACAATGCAAGGGCAGAGAAAAAGGAAGAGGTCGATACGCCCACAGTCACTGGTGATGGCAGCGAGGATAAATGATGGAGGAAGGCAAAAGGAGACCAAAGATCGAAGGACGCTAGGAAAGAAAGAGGAAGGAGGGTTTAGTCTAGAGCTTCTTGATTCCCTAGTTGAAATTTCAAAATGGATATGGAAATGGAAACAAATTGAGGAGGGAAATATGATCTGCGTGTTATTTCTTTAAAGGGCATTTTAGTAATTTTACACTATTAAAACAAAATAAAATATCTCCTTGTTGCTCTCAAAAAATTTAAACCCATAACTTGGAGAAAAACACCAATAGAAGTTGCTAGTATCAAAATATTTTAGTAAATTTATCCCAAAATTAAAAGAAATACATTTAAATGTAAGATTTTGATTATAAATTTTAATTTACTTTAAATTTTATGAGTCATTACATTTGATACGTGGGATATTTATTTCATAGGATCTTTTCCTATTTCATTTGGATTTGCTTACATTTTACTAACTATTAATTATGTTTCTAAGTGGGTGGAAGCTAAAGCCATCAGAACTAATGACTCTACCATTGTTGTAAATTTTGTTAGGTCACATATTTTTTGCAAGTTTAATATTCCAAGGGCCATTATCAGTGACCAAGGACCCATTTTTGTAACCAAAGCATGAAGAGTTTGTTGGGTAAGTATAGGGTTGTGTATAAAATGGCTACCCCTTATCACCTCCAAACTAATGAGCAAGCTGAAGTTGCTAACAGAGATCATAAAGTAGATTCTTGAGAAGGCAGTGCAACCCAATAGGAAGGATTGGAGTAAGAGACTTAAGGATGCATTGTGGGCATATAGAACTGGTTAGAAGACTTCAATAGGCTTGTATCCTTATCAGCTTGTTTTTGGAAAAGCTTGTCACTTACTAGGGGAGATTGAGCATAAAGCTTATTCGGCAATGAAGCAATCAACATGGATTTAGCTACAACAGGAGCTTAAAGAAAATATCAATTGCAAGAACTTGAATTCTACTTGGAAGCATATGAAAACTCAAGGATATACAAAGAAAGGATCAAGTTAATGCATGATAAGTTGACAGTTAAGAAAGAGTTCAAAGTAGGACAAAAAGTGCTGCTTTATAATGCCAAATTAAAACTTATGTCAGGAAACTTCGTTCTAGATAGGAAGGTCTTTTATAGTTACTAAAGTGTTTTCTTATGGTGGAGTAGAGAGATTATGGCAGAGTCTACTGGAGTAAAATTTAAAGTTAATGGGCACAAGTTAAAGCATTTTTATGATGGAGTTAAAACACACATTGTGGAAATGTTTGCCCTCCAAGATGGCACTTAATCGATCAGGTTGTCTCCCTTGTCTTCACTTTCAATTTACAATTTCCTGTATATATTTTTGACTATGTTTTACATTGAGGATGATATAGATTTTAAATGTGGGGGAGGTTTTCATTGTTTTGTTATTTTTTATTTTCATTTTTTTATTGTTATTTAAAAAAAAATAGGTTTTCATGTTACTGCAAGAAAGACTTTTCACAATGGTTATTTTAAACTTTTTATATCAATTATTAAGGGGAAGTAAAAAGAAGGGAGGTGAAAAGTTTAATTTCCATATCGATTATTAAACTAATATGAAAAAAAAAAAATCTTTACATCAGTTATTTATATAACCAACATGAAAAGTATTTAAAAAATATTTTTCTAAAAAAAAGAACATTTCACAATAGTTATAGAAAAAATTGTGGTGAAAAGACTTTGCATAATAATTTTTTATATAACTGTTGTTAAAAGTTTAAACTTTTTTAAACAAAATTATTTTTTTTATACATCCAAAACTTAAAACTTATAAATTGTATAGATTATACAACAAGTATAAACAACTTTTAGCAAAATTACAATGATTATACAACAAGTTATAATTACACTAAATATATATTTATGAAATGATCTAATATAATATTTTTCTCCATATAATTAATATGTTAATCCACACACACACACACACAAGTTCAAAATACTAAAAAATATATAACTAATCTAAGTTCAATAACAATGTTAGCTAAATCAATCCAACAATCAAAACACTCAAATATAAAAATATTTAATTAAATCAACTATTATGAAGTATAAATTTAATAATTAAAATAAATATTTAAAGACACAAATTTATCTATTAAAATACCCAACTATACAAATATTCAATTAAATTGTTCAATCATAATACCAATAGATAATAAAAATTCAGGAAAATAAACAAAAATAAAGACTTATAATAGAAGAGCTAGCAAAATCTCTCTAATGGAAGAGGAAAATGAGAGATGAGTAACACCCACACTCATAAATTGAAATAGCAAGGAGGAGATCACAAGTGGAAGATTCACACACTGACAGCCACCAACATACCACCTACAGCAACCCACACACCTCCCATGACCAAGAGAGTAAAAAAGGAATGGAAAAGTACTTTGAATGAAAGGGAAATATAAAGATGAAGGGGAAATGTTTACTCTTTCAATTCTGTAAAAAATGGAAGAGAAATGAAATATGCATACTTATGGAACCTAAATGGCAATGATGATATCAAAGGGCAGTAAGACAGCTATGGAGCAATGACCGTTAGGACTTCATATGGCAAAGGGAGGCGAAAGATGGAAGCTTTGAGTGAAAAATGAAGAAGAAGAGACGACAGAAGAATGGCATCACGGATATGAAAAAGCTGAGCAAAAATAGATTTGAAAAGTTGCATTTGTGACTTTTTAAATTTTAAATTGAGATACTACATCAGTTTTTTTCCAAAACTGACATGGTATCTATATTCCACGTTAGTTATTTTGAAACTAACATGGAAAAAGAAGCAATTTTTTTTTGAAAAAATAGTTTTCCATGCTATTTTTTTTATAATCAATGTGGAAAACTTTTTTTACATTGGTTTTTTAGAGAATCAATGTAAAAGCTTTTTTTTAGAAAAATATGAAATTGCAACTGCCTTTTTTTACTTCTGTTTTCGTAAAACCAATGTAAATTAGTGATGTTAAAAATTATTTTTCTAGTAGTGTCATTGTTTTGTTATTTTTGTTATTTTCATTTTAGTTTGTTTTATTGTTTTCTTAAAAAAAAATTGTGTGAAGTTGCAAATTTAAGGAAATTTTAGTTTGGGTGCATTTGAGTATGATAAGTAATTGATCTTATATTTGGAATTCAAGTTAAGTTGCAATTAGTTTGGTTTCAATGGATTAACGTGAAGTCATTAACTTGTGATGATTTGGGTCTAATATTATTATCTGCTTGTGTGTATTCTCTTATCATTACTCTCACTCTAAAACTTGCCTTCATTTTTGGTTGAGACTATAATTGCATATGCTTTGCATGAAGATGATTTAAGCATTCTTTTTAAAAAAAAAAAACTTACTAAGCCAAATAGTCATCCCATACATTTTATCCTTTGTTATCCATTTTAAGCCTAGACATTTTCTTTGAAATTTTAACCGGTTGAAAATATAATCAATAAAATATTTTTCCTCCTCCATTTTCTCACCCTACCTTAGGTATTGAAAAGCATAGCATTATATTTGTTTGAGTGAAACAATATGTTTAATTTGTAGAGAGATTTGGGTTGTTTTGAGGAAAAAAAAAAGGGAGAGCAAAAGAAGAAGAAGAAGAAGAAGAAGAAAATGAAAAGGTGTAGAGAGCAAAAGAAAAGAAAAGAAAAAAAGAAAAATAAAATTTAAATTAATTTTTTTTCTTTCTTTCATTCTATATGTTTTGTTTAAAAGGTGCTTTTCCTTCTCCTAAGGTTGTTAGCCTTTCTTTATCCTATTTTTATATCATACCTTGACCTAATGAAGCCCATTAAGACTTGAAATAAAGTCTTTTTTAATTCTTATATTGCATATGACAAGATGGTGGGGACTTAGATGATAAATAGCCCTATGGTAGTGAGGTTTTGATAGGAAAACTTAAGTAAGACACTTACCTATAAACACTTGAGAGTTGAAAGTTAAATACTTGACCTTTGTAAGAGGCAATTACTTGATTCATTCTTGCCAAATGAAATTGCCATAATTACTATTATTTTGGACATAAGAGGGATTGATTAGTATTAAAGTGTTGAAGAGTTATGATTTTTCTTATTCTTTGTTGCTTCACTTTTTTTCCCTTCTTTCTTAAATTTTGAGATTTAAGTTTTGCCCAAAAATACAAAAGTCCAAATGTGAGAGAATTGATAAAAAATAATTTTATATATTTTATCTTTTTATTTTAGACTTTTAATATTTATTTGAGGTTAATTGAGTTTAATTGAATATTATTTAATTTTATTAGCCAATATTTAATTTTGATATTTTAACTATCTAAATCTTAAATTTTAAAATATGAATGATATTTTTGATATTTTTTCATAGTTGCCATTTAATTTTATTTTAAAAAAAATATAATTTTCAATTCCTCTACTTTGCTCGCCTTTTACTATTAGCCCCTACACATTTTTTAAATGCTTTAGGTTCTTACATTTTTATTTTTTAATGTTTTAGGTCTAGAGGCCTAAAACACTAAAAAAAAAAAATGTAAGAATCAATAACATAACATGAGCAAAATTATGTTTTTCCTTTATTTTATTTGTGCAGATTTTTTTGATATAATTTGATAGATATTGATGGAGATTATTTTTTATAGAAGAATATGAACAAGATCAAGTCAATAATCAAATTTCAAAACCTTTATTTACATTTATTTTGAGTCTTTTAATATAATTTTTAATTAGGGTTATTAAAGGTAGTTTTATCAATCTTATTAAATTATTATATTTATTTAGCAAAGGGGGCAGCACATGCGACGCACGACTTTTTAATTAAAGTGGAAGGTGCAGCAACAGAGAGTTGGCGGCGCAGGAATTGGGGAAAGGAGCAGGCGGGTGCGATATTTTTCGCCGTCTTCTCTCCTCACTATTCTTGTGTTGGCTTCTCAGTTTTTCACACTATGCTGTTTGATTTTTAATTTGATGGAGAATTATTTTTTTTTACTGTAATCACAAGTCATAACTTTAAATTATAATTAGAGTTTTTAATATTTTAAAAAAATTATTTTAATTTTATTTTAATTTATTTTTTATCTCTTTATCTCTAAATTTTATACTTTAATTGTTATTACTTATTGAAATAGCTTAATTTCATAATTTTTGAGTTATATATTTTACCTGAAGTTTTGCTTGCTATAATCAATTGATATAGCGTCATAAAAGTAATTTGCCTGATGATTATTTATGTTTTTTTTAATGTTGGTAACATATGATAATTATTAGGTTGTGGGTCAAAAAAGATTTCAATTAATCCATAATTTAATTTCTTGCTTTATCCTTGAATAATAATTTGAGGAAATAAATTTGAATATAGTTAAAGAATAAATAAATTTATTTTTTTTTAAAATTTGAAATATGAGTTATAAATTTATCAAAATGAAATTATAAAATTAAAAAGGGAGAATGACAATTAAGGACCTGCTAAGACCATTAATCCCAATTACAGACCATAAAATTTTAAAATCTTAGTTAAGGACCATGGTCCTTAATTGTGATTAAAAAAATATAATTTATAAGGTAGGATTCATTATTGCCACTTGAGAACTCACTAACCCAACTTGAGAAAATTTATAACTTATATTGTAAAAACATGAAACCCCTACTTGAAAATTGAATGTTTAACAAAAAGTGCTACTTGATAATTCACTAACTCTACTTGAAAAAATTTCTAACATATATTGTGAAAATATAAAACTTCACTTGAGAATCGATTGTTTAATAAAAAACACCAATTTGGACAAGTCACTTTTTATTAATGATTCTCAAGTGGGGTTTCATTTTTTTACAATATACGTTACAAATTTTTTCAAGTCTAGTTAGTGAATTCCCAAGTGGCGCCTTTTGTTAAACATTCCATTTTCAAGTGAGGTTTCATGTTTTCACAATATACGTTACTAATTTTCTCAAGTTGGGTTAGTGAATTCTCAAGTCGCGTTAGTAAATTCCACCTCACGCATTACATTTTTTTTATCACAATTAAGGATCATGGTCCTTAACTCTGATTTTAAAATTTTACGGTCTGTAATTGAGATTAATGTTCTTAGCAGATTCTTAATTGTCATTCTTCCAATTAAAAATTAAACTTATAAATTTTTAAAATTTAATATTTAAGATTTAAGTTAAATTAATTAATATGAATTTCTATATCATTCTCCAAAAAAAAAAAATATAACTTATACCAAAATTTATGCAGGCTATGGGACCGAAAGTTATGTTCCAGAGGGTCAACATTGAAGGCTGCTATCGTTGCCAGAAATGTAGAAATATAAGGCTATGGATCATAAATGAATCTTCCACGAGAGCTCGGAGTGATCACCAGTGTGAAAAGGTTCATTGCCTTTTACACAAATAACAAAAAAACACAAAATCCCTTTGATTGCGCGGGACAAAAAGAAAATTTACCCCTATCATCATTACTAAACCCTAAGAGAGCCTGTGCCAATGGAAGCACCGACAAATGATGAATTAAATGATGATACGACTAAACCCTCTCTCGCGGAAATAAAATATAAAATCTTTGGCCCCAAAAAAAAAAGAAATAAAATATAAAAAAAGCACAATAATTTTGAAGCTTTATGAGGTCAATTAATTTGTTACTCCTAAAGTTTCTGGGGCCATTATTTGATGTTACTCTTAAATTTTTTCTGCTTTTGTCTACTTGCCGAAGCGAGTTGTTTTCAACTCCCATAATTTCCCTACTTCTAAAAAAATTAGTTGAGATTAGTCAAAATTATTACTTTAGCCCAAATAATTGCACCGAGGGCAAAATTTATATTTTAGCATGACTAGGAACATTCCTTGCAACTTGTCCAATTAATGTTTGAATTTTTAATAAGAGATGTTCTCACATCTAAAGATCTAACCGTGCCTTAAATAATATTACTCTCTAATAGAAGGATACCTGTATGCATTAAAAGATTAATTGAACAGTATAATTTGATCACGGTTGTAATGTTGCATATGGCCGTCTAGCTCAATTAAATTATTTTCATCAAAATAATAATTCCTTTGCACATCGATAATGCCAGACTAACAAGCAGAGTTTGATCAAATTATGAAAAGAAAACTAAGTAGACTTCATAAATGTCTTATTATATATAAATCTAATCGTATACTACACATTTGTTGATTAATATGCAGACAACTATATGTACATAGTTGGGTTTGAAAAGGAAAATAAAAGAGAGGGAAGATAAGATCATAAACCCCTGGTGGGCGAACCAATTTTTGAGCGCACGAAATCCGCCATGGCAAGAACCGCGAGCAAAGCAACTAATTATTTAGAAGCTGTGGCCCTCGTTCCAATGTTCAAAGGATCAAATTATGAGGTTTGGAGTCTGAGAATGGAGACCATGTTCAAGTCTCAAAGGCTGTGGAACTTGGTGGAGAATGGATTTGAGGACAACCAACTTGCTGACCCCGATGAACGGTTGTGGGAGAAGCGTGAGAAGGATGCAAAGGCTCTGTTCTTAATTCAACAAGCCCTGGATGATGAAACTTTCCATCTCATTGCACCAGCAACTACCTCCAAACAAGCATGGGACATTCTGAAGCAAAGATATTCGCCGGAGGTAATCACAGTAAACTACAATTTCCAGTTATAATGACAATAGTAAGAAAATGTAGCTTTTAGTCCTTGAATTTTGTCAATCATCAATTCAATGTCTTTGAACTATGATTCCAAACACTAACTCAGTTCTTATAATTTACATATATTAAGAAAATGAAACGTATGAAATGATTTAATTTAAGTCAAAAACTATAAAGAATGAACTGTTTCGAATCACAAATCACAAATTATATAATGACTAAGTTGTTGCAAGTCGAAATTTAAAGATTAAATTGATAATTGAAAAAATGTTGGAGATCAAAAGATTATATTTTCCCAAAATAAAAAAAAAAGATGTACTTCTTCCATTAAAAGATGTAAGACCTTTTTTAAAGGGTTGGATGTTAAAAAAATGTAAGACATTTTGAGTCTTTTAAGATATATAGAATCATTATCTTTTTTAAGAGTGCCCCTATTAAATAAATTACTTTATATTTTTTTAGTGCAAAATATTTTATTAAATAAGGATAATTTTGAAAAGATAGGATTAGTTTTAAGATAAGTAATTATTTTATTGGTGGATGAAATTCAATTAAAAATGTTTTATATTTTTGAATTGAGGGAGTATCAGTTTTAGATCTATCAAAGTGCATATATACATCTCTTATGCAGACACACACTCACGCTGTATTTTGGAGGCTAGGTGATTGAGAAATATAATAAGGTGAATTTCATATTGGTGGGATGGCAGGAAATAGTGCACGTAGTTGGGGAAGACGAACAAGAGAGGGAAGTATTGAGGGAAACAGCAGCCGAAGAAGAGATAAACAAGACAAGGGATTTTGAGAATGCAATACTAGTTGTGGTGACCTTGATCATAACGTTGACATACCAAGCGTTGTTAAATCCTCCACCAACACTCATCAAAGAGGGAACTCAAATACAATGGGCATGCGTTTCCACTAGAAAACACGGCTTGATAAACGACATGAAGAACTGTCCATCTAAATTGGCTTTCGCGTTCTTGTTCTTCAACACCTTGATCTTCTTCCAATCCATCCTCGTCCTGATTTTGACTTTGCGTGGCCGTCGTGGGTTTCTGTTGGGATCGCTTGCCATATACCTTGCTGTGTGTTACTTCATATTACTAATGGCTTTCTCCAATTACACCACTTATGTTGCTATTCCACTCTGCTGTTTAGCTTTTTTGGGACTCTCCGGGATACTAGTACTGGATAACGATGAAAAAGAGGACTATTGGAAATCACTGGCGAACCGGCGCATCCCCCGCCATCTGCTCCGGCGGCGTTTAGCACTTATTTCAGGTAAATTTATTTTTCAAAATAAATTATGTATATTAGATAGGCTAAAGTATACTTTTAACCTTTTAACTTTATATAATATTTTAATTTAGTCCCTTAATTTTATAAAGTATTTTTTTCAGTCCTGTAACTCTAACACCACTAGTTTCAAATGGTTGTTTTTATATCAATTATTATTATTTAAAAAAATTAAACTTAATATGTCAACATTGATAATGTCTTGTCAATATTTAAAACTTTAAAGTAAAATTTTTTTTATAATGAAACTAATAGTGTTAAAGTTAAAGGATTGAAAAGATACTTTATAAATTTAAGAGATCAAAATAAAACCTCATATAAAACTAAGGGATTAAAAATATATTTTAACTTATTATATATATTGATGAGTATCATTATTTATTCGTTTATTAACATATTTAATTTCCCCCAGCTCGTTTTGAAAAATTGACAGAGGCCATATCTGCAGTGCGTCGAATGTACTCCTGCAGTTAATATGGTACGTGGCTGCTCAAGATATCAATTCAGACTGCATAGAGTGCGAATATTAGCGAATGAAAGCAGGAGGATGATGAAAGCAGTGGTAATTGGATTCAGTCATAGAGACTCAATGTCTTTAAAATAAGGTCTCAAGTTGAAGACTCGACCCAATTCAAATCTGTCGCATTTCTCAACGTTATCAGAAGTGAAAGGTCAGAGAGAGGGAGAGCCTGAGCAGCGAATGCATGTGAAATGCCATTTTCTTGTTTCTTCTTTATTTTGATGCCATTTCCTTTTATCTCGCTTGCATTTGTGTGCCACATTTTGTTCCGTGTTTCTTTTGATTAATTATATCCGGTTCATTGGATGTAATGGCCATGAAAATTAAAAATAAAATAATTGTTCTTCTTTGTATTTTTAATTAAATGTTATATTCAAATGAAAACATATTATACGGTAAATTAATTACTCTTTCCATCCTTAAATTTTCACTTAATTTGTAATCAAGTTCCTAATCAAGACCCCATAAATTCTGTCATTAAAGACGCCATTTGTATTGTTGATGATGGGGCTGATGGTTAGTATAATTGGCGGCTGCCATGTAGATAAAAGTAGGTGTTTGAAATAATTTTTTATTTTATAATTTCCATCTAAACAGGAACGCACAGCACAAGGCACAAAAGAAATTTATTAAATAACGACTTGTCATAATGCCATTTCACAAAAACGACTTATCGTTTCACTTACACTACAGTTGTCATCCTAAATTTTACTTTTGATCTTCGATATGTTTTTAATTAATTTAGGACACCAGCTGTATATTTTATAGGGTTGAAGGATAAATTTATTCAAAAAAATTTTTTTACAAGATATAATTAATATTCTTAACTTTTGATTGATAAAATATTATTTCAAAAGTTAAAAAATAAATGATGCAATATCACTTTATAATTTTACATGATACAAGCCTCCATGAGATTAGTGGGCCCCTACTCATTCCCATTTATTATATATGCTAGAGTACGTTAGGTAGTAGGTAGGTTGATGTATTATTGATTTTTTTTTTATTACAAAATGACAGGACTAAACCTAGAGTAGAATTACATCATCTTGTCCGACCAGGTCATAACATTTTATCAGAGATTTATATCAAATGTTAAATTTATTCTCTCTATTTTGAGCTTCCCTAGCAGGCCAATCTACTAGTCTAATCATATCCCTTGGTGAATATATAATTTTTACATTACAATCACAAAAAAATAAATTTCTTACTTCCTGAATAATAGATTGCATTGGATGGTTTACCATCCTCCTTTTTAATCAGTTGGAAAGAATCCACGTGACATTGAATTTTGGTTATATTAAATTGTTTACACAAGCATAATCTCCCTTTCAAAGTCAGAATTTCATCACCAGTAGAAGGATAATATCCAAACCTCTTTTGGTATCCAAAGGGCCAATTACCGGTTGTATCTCGAAATATACTTCCTCCTATGGCGTGTCCCCATTGCTTGACTTGTACGTTTTTTT
The DNA here is from genome assembly GCF_029017545.1 of Prosopis cineraria. NCBI lineage: Eukaryota > Viridiplantae > Streptophyta > Magnoliopsida > Fabales > Fabaceae > Prosopis > Prosopis cineraria. Next base: position 42,667,844 of record NW_026555333.1, read on the forward strand.
TTTGGGGCTCGTGCACATGTTTTTGCTTCCCTTGCTTTGAGTAAGACTTGTCCTTGTTTATATTATTAAGCATTGTCATGACTACGTAAGCATAAAATTGAACTAGACAAAAATATCCTTTTCCTTGAGAGGTCTGATCAGTGCATATAATTATCCCTAAAAAAATATTGCATCGAGTCAAAATGATTTGAACTGCATTGTAATATTAATCAAATATAGAGTTCCAAATAAATAATGGAATCCAGCTCTATTAAAATTGGAAAATTCACGATTCTATGTCAGATATAATAATATTTTGCTTATTTTTGATGTATTAATAATTTATTATCTAAATATTCTTGGCTTTCTTTACTCCCATAGAGTCTCTATCTAACTGATTAAACATGTTTATGAAAATCGAATCAAAGTTGGTCGATGTTCAAATGGAAAAATGGACAACTTAGTCATGGAACCAATTCACATTTCAACATCCATGCATAAGCACCAAAGACAAAAGATCGTTTTATATAATATTGACCAAGACTTCAATTTTAATAGCTTGTACATAATAAAATATAAATCTTCACCACTGGACAATATAGCACAATTCCAATAACACAAATTGATTGACCTACTTCATGTCTGGCGACATAGATACATGTATGTATGTATGTATGTATGTATGTATGTATGTGTAACACTCATTTAATTAACCAACTAATTTGACGGGCATATGTTCTCTCCTCTACCTTCCCATCCTCTTCCCTTCTTTTCCTTTTATGACAATTAGATCAAGATTTAAACAGTTAAAATTTGATCTCCTATAAAATTATTATTAAAATATTAAATTATAAAAAATATAAATAATAAAATTCAAACTCCTAAAATTTAATAAAATTCAAACTCCTATATAATTGCTAGTATCATGAGACATGAGAGTGTCATTTGAAATATTTTCTTATTGAATTGGCCAAACAAACATTGTTAATAATGTAATAAATGAAGTCTTTTAAACTTATATAAAAGTTTCAATATACTTTACTTGCTTTTAACTGTTATTACTTTGTGAAGAGGTATATAGTAACTTGCAAAGACATGTGATCAATAAATAAAAGGTTCAATTTTTTTTAGTAGTCTTTTTAAGGAATACTGGACACCCTGTATTGATAAGTAAAATAATTTTCAATCAAAGCCATTTTTTAAGGGCAAAAAACTCCCTTTTTGTTGATGTGGCATGGGATTGGGGCTTTGTGTAGTGATAGGTAGAATTTTGATCTCTTGTTGACCATGTCTTTAATGCTAATTTACTCTTGAACTCTTATTCAATAGCACTGGGCACTTTAAAGTTTTGTTAAAATAAAAGTTAATAAATATTGTTAAATTGTTTAACTATATGATAATTTAAATATTTTTATTCATAAGTATTCACCCAAAATTTATAAATAATTTTTGGATATTGACAATTCAAACTGGTTTCTCATAACTCTATAGATGACTTGTAAATTGTGTATAAAAATTTATAAATAAAAATAAAAATAATATTTATAATTAAATCACCAAAAAGGACTTTATAAAAAATTATTATTGATTAACTCCCTAAAAATTTTTAGGTCATTCTCTATAATTTTTTTATTAACTAATATTCTTCTTTCAAAATATTGCAAAATTGAAATTTAATATTTTGTAACTTTATAATAAAAATGGAGGAAATGAACTTTTACATTAATAAATAAAATTAATATTGTCTTATTGAACTTGCATCTTGTTTTACAATTTTAAAATTGAAAACATATTACATTATATGCATTTTAAGTTCATATTGTTGAAAAATAAATCTAGCTAGATACTCTAAATTAAAGGTGGGTCTTTGAAAGTTCTTAGAATTCAACACATGTACTTTTTGATTACATATGTGTGTGAATGCGCTTGTGTATGTATAAATACATTTTAATTGATTAAGAATAAGGCTTGGCAAGTGGATTTGAGCTGCCAGCACCAACGCCATTAAGGGGCAGAGCAATTGGGACTCCGTTCTATTTTGGTTCTTGCTAAGAAAACCAGATTGAACCGACCGATCAGACCAATTTAATTGAAAACCGGTGCCAAATCCAATTCGAAACACGCTAATAACCAAGGTAAACTAAAACCAGTGAACCGGCTAAAAACCAGTGAAATGGGCCATGTTTGAAACCAAAGCAGCAAAAAAAAAAACAAGAAGAGGAAGAAGAAAACTAACTAAAATTTAGCTAACCAAAAAATTAGCTAAATAATAAAATAAAATTTAAAAAAAAAAAAAAACCTTTGTTTCGGGCCCATAGCTTTTGCAAGACGACACCCGAATGCTTTGCTCAGGAGAGCCATCCCATCCTTTCTATTGCATAGACGTAAGTGTGCGCCTCTCCGCGACGCCCGACCGATGTGGCGCTTCCATCAACAACACGTGCAAGTTTATACAAGTCTGTTTCTTTGGTTTTTCCCCCCTCCCCATGTTTGTGGGTTTTTTGTGTGAGTTTCTAAAACTTATTTTCTCACATATGAACATATTTTTTATCTCTATTATTCCAACTATTTATTTATATTTTTTTCATATAATATTATTTTATTTTAGTTATAATTTAGTTCTAAAAAATGCTTAATGATCAACCTAAAAAACAAGTATGCACTCTCTTTATCTCTTTTTAAATTGATTTTTTGAATTTATTTCTTTACATGTAAATATCTTTTTCATGTATATTTATCTGAGTACTTATTTATATATCTTTTTAAACAAATTTAATTCTTATTTTCTTAAAAAATATGTGATCACCATCTAAAAAATCAACGATGGTTTTAAAACTTGAAAAACTAATAATTTAAACCCATCTATAATGTTTAAATATATTAATTTAATTACAACTGGTCTAACCTCAGTTTGACTCTTAAACTGTAAACTAGTATCTCAATTGATTTAATAGTCAATCCAGTTCTCTTAGCATTGGTTTTGGTATAAGGATCCTAATCTTGTGCACGTCATTTTGATGCCCTCACCGTTTTTAAGCCCTTCTTATGTGTTCGAGTTCGTGGTTCAGCATTTTTTATTTTATGTGATGTAGCCTTTTTTTTCCTTTTTTATTTTGCTGATTAAAATGTTTATATCAGCACCAATTTAACCTCTCAACACGAAAATAGCAGACACATCATCATTTTTTAATGTCATTTATGTCACGATAATGCTTTTTTAAAAATAGAAAAATTAATACTATAGACAAAACTAAGTAAAGAAACCTCGAACACTGGAAAAAATGTACAAAAGCTCGTACCAAAACTTGTATATATTATAGAAATAAAAGTTATTTTTTTTTCAGGAAAAAAATATAAATATATCCCTTTTCTCGACCCATCGTTCTGTGCGAGAGGGTCAACATTGAAGGCTGCTATCGTTTTCAGAAATGTAGAAATAAATGGCCATGAATCTTATCACGTGTGTGAAAAGGTGCATTGCCTTTTTTACAAAATAATAATAATAATAATAATAATAAAATCCATATCATTGTTAGCTAAATATGGTCCAAAATTTCCCCCTCAGAGAACCTGTATAAGCAATGAAAGCGATGACAAATAATGAATTAAAAGATGATACAACAACTAAACCATCTCTCGCAGAAATAAAATATAAAAAATATGTAACGATAGGGTAAAAAATGTAACGAAACTCTCATCCATATATAGAGGAGTAGTTAATTCACTCGATCTCCAGACTAGGGAAAGCCTTTAAATTTAAGGGGAAAAATGTTAATATGTCAAATGTGGATAAAAAACACGTAAAAGTGTCACATTATATTAAACAGAATTGTGCTAAAAAAATTAGTATATAAGTGGAAATACTCTTTAATTTATTCTCTTAATAATTTTGGTCCCATATGTAATGTTTAATTTAAATTTATTCGATCATAATATATTAAGTTTTACTTTTTTTAAATTTTTCATATATATGGTTCTTTAATTTACCTTATTTTTTCTTTTAAAGTAAATAAATTTTTAATTTCTCTACAATTTAATTTATATAATGTTAATAGGCAAATCATGCACTCAAAATTTTTCTATAATAACTAAGAAAAAGTTGACATTAATATTTTTAAATTGAATATAAACAAATTTATTATTAAAAATAAGATTAAAACAAAAAAAAACAATTCAAATTAGTTAAACCATCCTCATTTTTGAGTTAACTTAGGTTTTGTCAAAGCTATCCGCGATGCAAAGCAATCCAACCTGTAGAACAGGTTAATGAGTCAAACCAAACCATTTTTCATATCCGGGTGGCAATCCAACTAGTTTAACCATCTGGGTCTTAAAACAATAATGTCAAGCTCAAATGTTATCATATCTATGATAATTTTTCAATGAATTTTATCCCTCAATAAAACTTCATTTTTACTTCAACAATTTATTTAAACTTATAATTTATTTAAGAAAACATAGGCCACTGCTTCCTATGTACGAGGGATTCATTCAATGTCTTTAAAAACCGGATGGGATCATAAATCCAAAAAGTCAGTAGAGACTAATGACGTATTTTTTTATTAAAAAATATAAAGTATTTTTAAATTAAAATGTTTAAAATTATAAAGTATTTTGAGTCTTTCAAAGTGCAATTAATGATTTTATAAAAATAATCTTAATTAAAGGTATAATTAATAAGATTTGTTTAATTGAAATAACCCATATATTAAATAGTAATAAATATAGAAAGAGTATTTAATTTTAAATACAATCAATTAAGTCATTGGAGGATATAATTCAATTAAAATTACCTTATAATATTGAACAAGGAGAGTAATAATTAAATAAAAAAAATTTATATGCATATATATATATATAGACCAGTATATGTGTGTGTGTGTATATATATATATATAACATTTAAATACTGACAATGTCATTATTAGTTCAAGGTTAATGTTCAGCCTTAACATATTAAATTTTAATTTTCGAACTATTTCACGCACACATATTTACATTATTTGTCAGGCAAATGAGTTTTAAAGTCGTTTAATTCATATAATGCTAATAAACAAATGCATGCTCTCGAAATTTTGTTACACAAGACAAGAGAAAGTGACACTAATTTTGTCTAAATTAAATAAAATTATTATTGCTAAAATAAGAGTAAAAATAAAAGGGAAAAATAGCAACCAGGGACCTTAGTAGTAAATTAATATCAGTTAAGGATCAATTGACTTTAAAATTACACTACAGTCTCTTGGTCCTTGACTAATATTAATTTTTAAATCCAAAAGTCCAAACTACCCCTCTAATTAAAAAACAAAAAAAAAAAGAAATCCCCACTATTGATGGCGCTAGCTGTCGGACCACTATCGAAGGTGAGGTCGCCGAAGCCCTTGCTATTGGCGGGGTTGCTGACATCAAGTCACCGAATCTCTGGCGCTAGTGATATTTTTATTTAAAAAAATAATTGGTTTAGGTGGCCAAGAGAGAACTTGATCCCATGACTCTTGGCTATCTAAAAAGTTTGGTGGCCTAGTGGCCACCAAACCCTTTAATTATGTATAGCAATAATAATAATAATAATAATAATAATAATAATAATAATAATAATAATAATAATAATAATATATAAAAGAAGTAGCCTAAGCTTTTAACCACTTCTATGTCATAACATAATGATGTGTTATTAATTTTTGAACATAACTTGTTATTTTACAAATGTTGCTTGTTAATCTGATATGAATAATTACAAATTGAAAGCTTGAAAACTTCACATATTTTATTTGTTAAAAGGCTGAATGTATTGTTGTTAATCACAAATAGGTTGTTATCAAAATCTAAACAGATACTTGTTAATAAATGATTAACATGTACAATTAAGCCCATCCTATTAATTCTTATAACTTGTTAAAACTAGAATAGATTGTTATTAATTTCACATGAATTATTGTAAAAATCTAAATGTACACTTGTTAATGAATGATTAATACAAACAATTAAGTACATCTTATCCATTTTCCTAGCTTGTTAAAGCTCAAATGGATTATTGTTAATTTAAAATGAATTATTGTTAAAGCCCGACCCGAATAAATACTTGTAATTGATGATTAAAAGCATAAGTCTAATGAACTGTTACTTTTCTAGCTTGTTAAATCTTGAATGAACTGTTGTTAATTTAGAATAAGGTATTATTAAAATTTGAATGGATATTTATTAATGATGATTAAATGTACATGTATAATGGAATAAGTATATAAAAAACAAGCCATTCGACACTTCCAACTATTATAAATTATAAATTACTCCATTGCGTTCAAATTTTAAATTACTCCATTGGACTCAGAACGATGTTTATTGGCAGCCCAAAACAAATTCATTTTGACACAGATCATATCATAAATTACTCCATTCAATTCAAATTATAAAACACTTCCAATTATGTATACTTGACAAACTGAAAAGAGCTATTTTTTGTAATTACATGAAAATATGATACGTCTTTCCCTTTTTTCCCCTTAATTTTTTTATTATGAAGAGTAATAAGAAGTGTTTAGTCATATTATATTTCTTACACCCGCATTAATTAATACAAGGATAAATTTAAAAAATAATTTTAAAATGTACTGAGTATCCTTCATATGTATTGGACTGGCTGAGAAAAAAATTAATGTCTTTTATATAATTTGGACCAGACGTATAATATTTGATTAAACCAGTAGTGATGGACAGGATCTTTAGATTATACAAGAAACACGTGCATGAAGCTTTTTTTTTTTTTTTTAACTCTGAAATGGATTGAAAGTGAGTAAGTCAAAGCTAGTTCACGATTGATTCAATTATTTTCCTATTATGTTATCGCTTTTTATTTGTTTAGTTTGTGAGTAACAGATAGATATATGGTGTCTAAATTTTCTCTTCCTTGGTTATGCTTTACTGACTTTAAAAAGCTTTGCCTCTAAGTTAATAATATAGAACCCCACTTTCTCAAATTTTGTCCTTTGGTATGTCTTCTTAGCTTTGCCAACAAATATTATTATATTCTTATCTTACTAAAAGAGGAAAGTGAGACGGATATAACCCAAAAAAAAAAAAAGGCAGTTTGAGAATCCATTAATTCTATATATGTAGTTATGGCTTGTTGGCTCCCTTGATTATAGCGTTGACATTCTAATCTACTTTCAAACTTCGATTAAATTATTTAATTAATCATCACCTGCTTATTCCAAGCTTTGTATCAAAGAATGACATCAAAGAATCAAGCCTAAACTTATTTATAAGCCATGCTTTACACATAATTAACATACATCTCCTTTCTCTATACGTTACTTTCGAGGAAAAATTTTGTTCCAAATATAGACTTATATTAATCAATGCTATTTTTAGTTACTTTATGACATATTCCTTTCGATTCACAGTATAAGAAACTTTCAACATCCATCAAGGAATCACGCATATTAAAGAAATTTATTTTTTTTCAAAATCTCATGAAAAATTGACTTATATTTAAAATTTTATCCTTATCTACAATATATAATCCCACAATTTCTTATCCACAATTACTTACCATACCATACGCTGCACATAAACCAGCACTTAGGGGTAATAATATTTTAGACCGATAATAACTTGTAGAAAATGTTCTCCATTGGTGACCAGAGGGAGTACTCTAATTACTACAAGTAATTTTTAGAGGGGCCACATTTTGAAAGTAAGTGAACATTTTAACTCATTAATCTCTGCGCAAATGCTTCAACTGGTACTATTAACATGGGGGAATGATGAATAAGAACCTCATAAAAATATTAAACACAAATTAATATTTTTTAAGATTTTAGTGTGAGACATGCATGGGACAAGAAATACTGAATTTCAGTTGTAAAGAGATCATAACTTGACATTAATTGCTTCAACGTTAAATCAATTAGATTATTATCTTAGTAACAAAGGAAAGTGAACAAGTATAGAGAATGAAGGATCAGCAAAGTGAACAAGTATAAAGATGACAAAAATATGCAGTTTGAATATCCAATTTTTGGCTATCTTAATTGTGACAAAGTTTTCCAAATCCTCTTTAATTGTGACTCTAATGAAGGAACTTCTTGTTATCTTTATTTGGAAATTCCAAAAAAGTGTGTTGTTGCCAAAGGTCAAGTATACAAGCTTGGGTCCACATTTCATCATCAGAAGATTAAAGAGGACCAAGTTATGGTGACAATTACACGTGTTTGAAAGGGTACAAATAATGCACTCGTGCCATTTCTTACTTCTGAGATTACAATAGTAGGCCAAGCAAAAAGTTCTTTCATTCTATGGCCAAAAAATCTGGTGTCAGAGATCAATACATCATTGCCAGAAGTAAAGAACAAGTTAATATTATAATTGTTTCTTTAAATTAGTAATAATTACTTAATTATATAACTTTTTGGTTTTATGTTTTAATAGGAACCTAAAAATGCTATTAAATTTGCTTGCCTAGCACAATTGTGTGAAATTATAGTCACATGTGCTGTGATAATTGACGGTTTAATTAAGAGCCATTTGTCAATGTTTTTGTGTGTAATGCTCACAGGTTAGCAAATTTTATGTGCAAGGCTGACATGTTTAGAAAAGAAAGTAGATGCACTAGATTTAGCCAACATCAGTCTTGTCTCTAGTCACATGGTTAGTCCTATTTATATTAATATCTTGTGAATTCAGTCAGAGTTAGCAAGAGGATATAAGGATAATGCATTAATCATGTATTGATATAACTTGATTTTATTGCATGCTTGAGTGATTTGAAATGATGATTTTGAATATGCCATTTTTGCATGCTCATTAATAAATCTTTTGCATGTGATTGAATTTAGTTTACTAGTTATCGGGATTTATTCTCACCTTATGGATTTAACGTTTTGCAGGAGGCAATCAAACTAAGAGTAAAGGGGAAGTCTCCAGTGCTAAAGACACTTAAGCTTATTGAAATGCCTCTAGTTTAGAATTGTGTGTTAAATCCTAATTGCTAACTAGAATTATGATTATCACTTGCATGAAGCCTTAGACAATACATTTGTTTACCTAAGTTCACTTTTGGATGGGGTCAAATGTTTGTGCAAGTGTAATATTTTTGTTTAAACTTATTTTGAACTGGTGAGAATGTTTGCATGTTTAAGTGATTTCCCTTATGTTTCCACTCTTATGCAATGTATGGTTTGAGTGGTATATTTGGTTGCGGCGAATTGCTCCTGTACCATGTGTAGAGGAGTTTGTTTGGGCAATATTTTCCCTTTTGGTTTTATTTTGACTTGTTATCAACTTCAATTGATTCCATTATTCCTCAATGCCTTTTACTCTAATTTAAAGTGTAAGATGATCTTTTACCTTGTTTTTCAATTTTAATGTTTTTGGGATCTCATTTTGACAAAAATATTATCCTTATTCTATTACTTTGAAACTTTTCAATCATATTGTACTTTGAACTCTCATTTAACTCCTTCTTACTGTGGTTGGTTATTTTAATTAAGGTTAAAAATTGTTTACCATGGCAAAGTTTTAGTGATTATTTATCCTTTAATTATCATGATGGTATCTTAATTATGATTAAGTATGGATTAGTAAGAAGAGCAAGCATTACATTGTGCATGTTGTTTGAATGCATGATCTTGCTTGAGCTATTGGGTTCACTAGGGTGGGTAGTACCATGCAGGCCCTTGCCCAACCTAGCTTGAAAATATCTCTTTTTTAAAAAAAAAAAATTTCTCAGAAAATATTTATTTATGGTATTTTTTTTAGTTATCATCTGCTATACTCTTGCTACTTCAAAATGTAATTAGTTTTTAGAAAAAATGTGTGTACTAATAAAGTTCTCATTCTTATAAAAATATATCTGTTTCTCCTTTTACTTGTAGTCCTAATTATCAATGCAGTTCATAATAATTGAGAGACACATTTATAAAAGATTTTAATTAATAAATACATGGGGTAAAATGAGATTTTTTTTTTACATGTATTAGGTTTCTTATATTTTAAATTAATATTAGTTGGATGGAAATGCTTATATTTTGGATTGAATCTAGAGGAAGTATTTTTTAGGGTTAATGTTTACTTTTGCTCTTGAACTATTTTTCAAGGAACCAAAAACACCCTTTCCATTAGTCATCCATGTCCTTTAATATTAGTTTGCTCTTGAACTTTTTTATCAAGAGGGTTGAGTACCTTGAAGTCTTATTATAATAAAATTCAATAAATATTATTAAAATATTAAATATTCTAATTTTTAATAATTTAAATATTATTATTTATAAATATTCATACAAAATTTGTTAATAATTTTTTAAATATTAATTTTTCAAATTAGTTTTATATAACTTTATATATGACTTGTAAATTATGTATGAAGATTTATAAATAATAATAATATTTATAAATAAATTACATAAAATGATCTTATAAGAAGATTAATATTCATTAAGTCCTTTAAATTTTTAAATTCTTCTTTGTAATTTTTATGTTAAATATTGGTTAAATTAACGGATCTTTAGAATTGAAGTGTGACTTGCTTAACTTTTCAACTAGGATAAACACATATAATTATAATATATCTAGAGTAATTCATACTCATCATGATGAATGACACTTAAAACATCATTTTGTTCAAATAAACTTTCAAAAAATTTAAAATGCAAAGCAAGTCCCTTAAGTTCTTAATTAATATTTTCATCTAATATAATATGTTTGTAATTTCAAAATTAAAAAAATGAGTTACAAATTTATCAGGACAATTTTAATTTCATCCGTTAATTTGGAGGGTTATTCCCTCTGTTTTGTAATACAAAGTTGCAAGATATCAAAATTTTAAATTTGAACATGCAATATTTTGGAAGAAGTCCATTAATTGACTAAAAAAATTATATGATGCTCGATGTTTTTTAAAATAGTTTAAGATAAAAATGAACCTTAATCTTTATTTTTATTATTCTTTTGGACATTTCATATCATTTCAGTTTTTCTAATCTCTTTCAAAATTCAAAATTTATTTTTCACTAAATATTATTATGTAAAAATTTATTTTAAATGTAATTTGAAAATAATTACTTTTAATTCTAATATTAATCTTGAAAATATATGTCTTAAAAGATAACATAAATACTTCCTCCATTCAAAAATGTAAGGCATTTTTTAAAAAGTTGGATATTAAAAAATGTAAGATATTTTTTCTTTTGAGATGTAATAATTATTTTTTTCAAAAGTGCATCTATTGGTAGTGACTTGATATTTATTATAAGGTATTTAATAGGGGTAAATATAAAAAAATAAGGTTAGTTGAAAAGTAGATAACTACTTTATTGGGGGGTGAGATTCAGTTAAAAATGCCTTATATTTTTAAATGAAGGAGCATTTTTCAAAATAAATATTTTTAAAAATTCTTTTCGAGCTAATAGACTCTTGCAATGGATTGTGAATTAATGAACCATAAATTATACTCCTGTTCTATTATAAGTTTCATCATTAATTTGTTATTATAAGTTTTTCATTTTACTGTCTATTAAATATTTGCAAAAAAAAAAATACATTATCAAACTATGCGCGTGTCTATATTTAATAATGATAAAATTAAAAATTTACTAAATTTCAAGACATAATTAATAATTTTTGAGATTATTTTTAATTCTGATATAACATATTAAAAATGATTTAAAATAAAAATGAAATGGGTATTTTAAGTTATGGAAATAAGAATTACGAGTGATGGAATAATGACATTCAAATCACAACGGTTGCAGTGTTCAAGAAATGTGAGACATGTGAGATCAAGCGTTCTTCACCTGAAATACTTTATATTCATAAAAAATTAATTGTTTTATGCTACATGACTTTTTTTTTTTTTAATTTATATTTTGTTTTATTTTTAATTTAGAAAAATGCAAACAAAAACCAAAATAATAATAAATAATAAATAAACACATTTATTGAGAAAACGCTGGTTGGTTTTTGGTTTCTGGTTTTTCAAGGGGAGAGGGAGGTAGATTTTATCTTCTCTCTCTTCCTCTCCCCTTAACTTGCTCCCCTCCAAATTGGGGTTTTGGTAGGAGACAAATTTATGATTAATATATCACTGCTAAAATGTTGGTATCCCAAAATGATCCTTGTTTTGATAAAAATAAAAAGCGATGGACTAGGGGAGGACGGAAAAACAGAGAACACGCAACGGAGGCAAAGCAAGTTTGATTTAGGGAGATCTATTGTGTTGAGATTAGTTTTCTATTAACATTTATTCTGTTGAGATTTAAGAAATATTTTATATTCATTAAATATCATTATGATATTCATTAGTTATTATTAGAATAATCTATATAGTGTAAGTCTTTTTATATCAATAATGAGTGATATTTTTTTTTAATAGCTAAAGTATATTTTTAATCATTTAACTTTATACAATATTTTATTTTAGTCTTTTAATTTTATAAAGTGTTCTTTATTCCTTTAACCATAATATTATTAATTTTATCCCAACAAATTTTATATTAAACTTTCAAATATTAACAAAATATTCTCAAATATTGACATAAAAAATAATTATTTGAAACTAACAATTTTAGAATTAAAGGATTAAAAACACACTTTATAAAATTAAAGGATTAAATTAAAATTTTATATAAAGTTAGAGGATTAATAATATACTTTAACTTTTTTTTTTAATTTCTATTTCTTTCCCTTGTGACTTCATTCAAAGAGAAACTTCAAGAAAGATTGGTCAATCTTTGTCATGTAATTAAGATCAACGGACCACGACGCTAACGTTTTAAACCAAAACTCTGGGAAAGTAATCACTTGAAAAATTTATGGGCAAGTCAAGAGAACTATAAATTTGCATATAGTTCCAACTTGAGAGGAGCGTAGAAAATAGTTAGTTTAGGGTTAAAATGTTTATTAGATGTGCTTTATTTTATGTATCTCTGTTTGTATCCAGGCATGTACTATAAGTACGTGTCTCTCAGTTCTCTCAATGAATGAATAAAGATTCAGTGTATTCTTGTCACATCTCAGTATTGAAGGTATAACTGACACAGAATATGAAATAGACTTATATTTCATAAGCCTTAATTAACTAAAAAATTAAATCAAAATAACGATATAATTTACATTTAAATTTAAAATTCATAAAGTTTTAACCATTCTATAAAATTTCGATAGAATTTTTCTTATAATTAGGACCACCCAAAATTTTTATAACAACAAAACCTGTCAGCCAATTGGAAAGGAGCTTAGCTCTATACCAGCAGATTTCACAAGAATAAAATAAGATTATGACCTAATTACGGTATACATGGAGTGCTAAGTTAACACCTCATAATAAAAAAAAATTATTTACACCAAAAGTAACTAACGCATGCTTCCACAATCCCAAAATAATTTTTTCCTTCAATGATTAGTAGGAGATGTAGGGTCAATTTCTATATCTGAGACCAAAGTAAATTTTTCTGGTGAGTAGCATCCTAATTTACAATTCTAGAAAAATAATCAATTAAACTTAATATAAACCATGAATATATAGATATAAAATGAAATTATTAAAATTTCAAATTATTAAACTTCTACACATACTTAAACCTCTGGGATACACACGCGCACATATTGGTCAATATAAAAGCCACATATAATAAAAATAGCAATTTACTTTTTAGATCAAATTTAAAAAAATATTTTCAAAATTCTTCTTTTGCAGGACTTAATCAGAACAATTAACAGGCGTAGACACATTGTCATTTCAAAACGCTACCCATTCATCTAAAAGTTTTTAATAATTCTAATGTTTGTCTCTCTTAACTTTTCACTTTAATTCTAATAATGCCTTTAGTTTCTTGACAAATAAATCATAAATCTAAAATTATTTATCAAGAAATTTTTCAAACTCTGAACAGACATTTAAATTAATCCAACAATATTAACGATAATATTCTAACCAATTACATTCCAGTACATTGGAATTAGTTAAGCCATTTGACAAATCTTAATTTATCCTCATATTTTCTTGTGGCCTATTCTGAATCACAA